>NW_016841755.1:1757121-1797019 GCF_001698545.2 Rhinopithecus bieti | reverse complement strand
TGAATGTGGAGGTTTTAAGAGGACAGACTTTAGCTGTTAATATTGAAATCTTTATATATGGTGTATCACACACATGCATCTTTACGATCTTGCTGAGTCAGTGACCATGAAGTTTATTGTCCTCCGTTTTCCTTCAGTGAGCTGCCGCTTAAGTTCTTCCTGATTAGTTTACAACAAAATTCAAAAACCAACAGATGGGTCTCAAATGTGCAATTCTAGCTGTGGAATTCAGCTGTGCCAGTTACCACCACTCCGAAGATGCTTTAGCTCTATAGCAGTCATAAGGTATTTCTTTTTTTAAAAAAATACGAATATGGCAAAAACAACAACAACAAAAAACCAACCTTGCATCTTTAGAAAGATCGTAATTGTAGGATAAGAGAGATGAATGTCTTCCCTGTTCTTTTCATTCAGGGTCTAGACATCCACTCACAAAGGCCTGCTGTTGATGGAATTTTAGGAGTAAATCGGTTCTCAATGGTGAGGTCAATGGTTAGGTGTATAGTTCTCAAATAGTCAGCTACATATTTTCTTATGGGATTTCAATCTCCTTCAGTCAATGTCATTTGTATATAAGCTTGAAAGATTGTCCATACTTTCCAGTAGGAAATATACAGCCACACATAATCCCGCTTTATATTTATTTTTACATCCTTTCTCTTTTATAACTTTGTCTTTCAAAAACAAAACAATGCCACTTTTCTTATGTAGAGATTTTGGACTTAAGTGATTGAGCAATGCCTTATTCTGGAGGAATGGTTGGGCCTGCAAGTTGGGTCCAGAGCGTATAACTGAAGAAAGAGTACTACACATCAGTATGCAAATGAACATATCAACAGTCTTTCTTGTCAAAATCTATTGTGTCACAATTATTACCACAAGTCCCACTTTGCTGCCAGGTTTTTTACATGCATGACAGCTACAAGAAGATGAGCTTTTTGCCTCCCTTCTCATTTTTTTTTTTCCACAGGTACATGGTTTACTCAGGCCCAGAGGAGAGAGCTGATATAAAGAAACTGTGCCACACAGTCAGATGGGGTCCAAAGGAAACAATAGCACTGAGTGATGAGTATTGAAGAAGAAAGCCAACGAAAGAATGTCTTATCAGCTGACCACAAAGCTGCCTCCTTCTACCTGGCCACATTGATCATCTATTGTACTGTGTCTCTCTTGGATGGAAATGATACACCATCACACGTAAGTAAATAATTTCCTTCTGAATCACAAGCCTGCACCTGAGGTGGCTGCCACAGGTACAGCCTGTTTAGACCAGCAATTATATTTACTCCATGATGACAGAGAACAGGAAAGATGTACCATGCACTGCATTTGCTTCTGCTCTTTATACAGAAATAGACTTCTTTATATTAGCATTACATATGATTGTCTCATCCACTTATCAGCAATTTAATATACCACGGACAACATGGGTTAAAAGCAAAATAAGTTTCAAACACTAACCTTAGTTTATTCATAAATATTTCAGTTCTACAAACTTTGTTTGTTCAAGCTATGGTTCTATACAGATTGGCAAGTCATTCTTTGTTTTAAGTTTCTGTGGTTCTAGGCCCTTCTGGACTAGAGATCCCTGAGTTTAAGTTTCTGTGGTTCTAGGCCCTTCTGGACTAGAGATCCCTGAGTTTAAGTTTCTGTGGTTCTAGGCCCTTCTGGACTAGAGATCCCTGAGTTTACTGCTGCCTTTTCTAGATGTTTTCCTGAGTACAAATGTGAGCTTATTGTTGACATCAGCCTCTTCTTCTTTGAGAATTGGTTTTTCTCTCATGGTTCTGGTCTAAGAGAGCTCACTCTGGATTTCTCTCTACTAGTTTTCTAACATAACCCACAGGGAGAAATCTATTTTACTTTGGGAATAAAGGAATATTTATATGTAAAGTCAAACAAAATTGAAGTTTGCTTATGCTTTTTTGCACTTTGATATTTTCTATATATTCTGCCATGTTCCCTAATATTCTCTGTTATTCTATTTTATTTTTAAGAAAATGATTGGTCTCTACCCACACAATGATTCCACAATCCACTGTCGGAACATGGTGCACAACCTCGAGCCTCTGTGTGGGAGCTTCCTCATCAGTAGGGAGGGGCACCAGGGGGTGTGGTGATGTGACCCCTGGTGGGGGAATTCCCAAAAGGGCAGCTCTGGTAGCAGCCTCTCCTCTATAGTATCATATTTTCAGTGTCATCGTGACGCAGAGCAGTAGAAAATTCAAGACTTTGGAAAACAGCCATTTTCTCTCAATTATAAGAATAAGAAGCAGTATTGGAAAGATCCTAAATAGTGGTGAAGATGGTTACTACAGCAGTGTTCGGTATGGAATCCCTGCCCTGGCTGATCATTATGTCTGCCTTGGCTGTTCATGTGATCTTGGTGGCATTTCTCAACTATCACCCAGAGAGGCGGGTTAAGAGTGGTTAAGACCACAGAGTCAGACTGCTCAGAGTTGAATCCTGACACCACCACCTTCTAGCTGTGTGACTTTAAAAGTCCCTTAGCCTCCATGAAATTTAGTTTGCTCAATCAGAATATTAGAATAGTGACACTGTTCATCTTAGAGAATTGTTGCAAGGATTAAATAGACTACCAGATGGAAAGGACTTACAGTGATATCTCGCACATGGCAATGACTGAACATAGGTTCTTTATTGTTATGTCTTCCTCTATGCAGAGTGTTTCAGCTTCCTATTGCTGCTGTAACAAATTATCACACATATAGTGGCTTATAGACCCTGTGGTATGGGTCCAGGAGTCACATGTCTGCAGTGGATCTTACCAGCTAAAATCAAGCGTCGGCAGAGCTGTGTTCCTTCCAAATGTTCCGGGGAGAATCTGTCCCTCATGGTTATAGCTTCTGGAGCCTGTCCCATTTCTAGACTCCTGATTGCATCATGCCAGCCTCTGCCTCCATTATCACATATTCTCTGACTATCACCCTCTTGCCACCTCTAAGAAGATCACTTGTGATGACCCTGAGCCCACTTGGACTTTCCAGGATCATCTCTCCATCTCAATATTCTTAACTTCATCACTCCTGCAAAGTCCTGTTGCCATGAAAGGTGACCTGTGCACAGCTTCCAGAGATCAGGATATGGCATCTTTCTCAGCCATTGTTCTATCTAGCACTACGGGCAACCTATTTTTCTGAAAGCTCCCTCATATCCTAGGTGTGTTACATGTATTACAGGCACCCTCCTGTAACATGCCTAGACTATGGGGAGCTTTCAGAAAAGCAAGTTACTCATAATGGTAGACAGAATAATGGCTTGGAAAGATGTCATGCCTTAATCCCTGGAATTCCGAATGTCCAATTATCTTTGATAGAAGGTTCTTAAGAGGAAGGACCACATGTTATTTGTGTATCATTCGTGCTGCACACAAAGAAATTGTCCCACTAATACGGGATTAATGAATTAACTGATTTCATTGTAAAGGGCATCTTACATCCATTGAAACTACCCTGGAGTGAGCCTCCTGGGGATGACAAGGAGCAGAGCTGGTGTTGGGAGTGCTATTGTCATGCTGACTGATGACCAAGAGTGATCTGAGAGGGTCTGGGTGGGGCAAGCTTACCTGCCCTGCCCTCAGGGGTGAGAACCTTGAACTCATTTCCATCTTTAAAAGTCTTACATTCAAACATAAATCCCTCCAGGGGAATCACCTTCCTCCCTCCCTACTGGACCAAAATGAGGCAGAATAGACGTGGCTAAATGTGCTGTTGAGTGAGATAGAGAAAACAGACCCTGCTCTCAGCTCCAACTGACATGGAGACGGACAAGGCCAGGGCCGCCCCCTTGGCTAATATGGTCACGAAACATTCCAAGCAAACATGGCTTTTCCCACAGCGGGCTAGCAAGCCAGCCCTTCTCACAGGCAGAGAGCAGGCAGGAAGGAGACATCCAATAGTATCATATTTTAGAGGGAGAAGAGCCCTTTCTGACCACTGGATTCAAGATCTTCCCCACTCTAGTAGGTCCTGTGATATTTGGGAGATTCCCAAAAGAGGAGATGCTTCAGGAAATAAATCAAGGGGTCAGGGGCCTTGAGAGGCCTTTGGGAAGGAGTTGGAGGGGACTGAGGAACTGCACCTGTGTCACGGGGGGGAGCACCTGTGTCACTTGGCGGGGGGAGGCATGAGCGCTGCCCAGCAGCTGACAGGCAGCACGCCCTGTCCCTCCCTTGGGAACAGGGCCTGCCTTTCCCTGGGGGTGTGGCCCACAGAGCAGCGGGGTTCTCTCCCAAAGCAGCAGACTCAGTGCGGGCAGAGTAAGTGCTTGGATGCTGCAGAGGCGCTCCGGGCACCTGCAATGAAGGCAGAGCTACGGTACGGGAACGAAAGCAGGGCCCCTGCATGAGGGCACGCAGGAAGCTCAGGGCTTGGGATGAGGATCAACTTCTCATCTACTTTGCAGATGTCCTGAGTGAGGTCCCCATGCTCCACACTCCTGTTCTGGCAGCCATCAAGAGGGACAGCCTGATCCTGGCAGGTACTGTGTGGAATGACAGGAGGGAAATGCATCCCCAAAAGCCCCCGTGTGAAACAGGAACAGACACAGCGGGGAACTGGGTATCTCAGGGGCTGCAAACTAGGAGCGTTTGGGAGAAAAGTGGCAGGGGGAAAGTCCTGCCACTTTTCCCATGTGCCCTTTTCCCATCTGTGCTTGAGCTTTAATATGTAAAGGGAAATAAATAGTGAAAGGTATCAGGGAAGTTTGTGTTCAAACCAACCTGTCTGAGAGAGAGAAGGAGAGAGAGGGAAAGGTTTCTTTTTGACTGGCAGAAATTCACTTTCAAAGTCTTTTAATATACAGATTATACAAAGGGTGTTCTTCCCTGATGCCTCGAGGGATAACAAGTCATTTATGATTTCAGAAAAGTATTGAAGGACTTCAGTGGTGTCTAAATACGGAAAGGAGACAAGTCATTCAAATAATACAAAATGACCTGGACCCTCTTTTTTCTTTTTTTTTAATTTTTGCCTTGGCTCATGTCCTTCTCTTAGGCTTCAAAGAGCTTTTTGGCCCTGATGCGCACAGCCTGGGGAGTTGGGGGGCCCCTGGATGTGCTTGGCCTCCCTGGGAGCTGAGTGCAAACGGGCACCGTGGATGCCAAGCTGCTGAAGTCGGAACAGCGTCTCCTCAGGCTTCTCCTCCCGTGACTGTCACAGCCCACTTGGGGATGTCTTTCCTGCCCTCCCTCTGCCGGCTCCTCCCCTTCACAAAACCTGCTCTGCCTCAGGTGCCACCAGAACCCCAAACAGTATGGCTCTGGCTCTCGAGATGACCACATTCTAGAGGAGAGGAGAAAAAACAAACATGTATGTGATGAGCTGGTGCTCAGAGGGCAATTAAGCCAGAGAGACAGAGTAAATGGGGATGGAGCATTTAGAGGCTACGTCAGATTGGGTGGTTGGGAAGACCTCGCAGACAGGGCAACATTGTCACAGAAGTAACAGAAGTGAAGAGTCAGAGACCCAACCCAGAGGGTTCCAGGGGCCAGAGCTTGCCAGGCCAAGGGAACCTGGAACGGTCCAAAGGCAGGGTCTCTGGAGCAGGGTGGCCCAGGGACAAGAGCGAGAGGAGACAAAGGCTGTGGAAGAGCTGGGCCCACCCGTCATGATATGGGAGGTGGCGACACAAACCATGGCCATGGTGGCATGCCAAGTGACAATGTCTACAGAGGGGAAAGAGAGTAGCCAAAGGTAGGCCCAGGTCCCAGCAGTTCCTCTCCCCAGCTGTGCAATCGTATGGCAATGTTGATAGTTTTCCATTTTAAAAATCTCCTTACTGAGGCACAATATATGTTCTATAAATTCACCTATTTTCAGGATCCAACTCCATGACATTTAGTGAATTTACTGAATCATTATATCATCACCACAACTTAATTTTAGAATATCGTTTCTTGGCCTATTGGCTAAGATCAAGCGTAATTTGAGAATTTTCCATCATCTCCAAAAGAAAACGGATACCCATGAGCAGTCAGTGCTCATTTTCATCCTAGTCACAGGCAACCACAGATCAACTGAATCTCTTTATACAGATTTGCCTTTGATGGACATTTTACATGAAGGGACTCATGCAATATGTGGTCCTCCATGTCTGGCTTCTTTCACATAACTTAATGTTTCTGAGGTCCATTCATACTGCAGCTTGTATCAGTACTTTATTCCTTTTCATTGCTGAATAGTATTCCATTGTATGGATTCACCTTGTTTTATTCACCCACTCCCTGAGTGACAGTCAATGGAGAGCCCTTTATCCTAAGGGACAATGGCTCCATCTTCGTGACTATTTCTAATAACTGTTACAGGATGAAAGAGGTGACCACGGAATGTACACACAGAAAGTGACAATGTCAGATGACAGTGTGAGGTACTGTCCATCTTGTGAATTACTGTCCTTTCAGTCTCAGTGATTTGTGACGGTATACACAATGATACCAGGGCAAGCCCATACTGAAAGCCAGCATGAATACAGTGCCTTTTAGGCTGCGATGCCATTACACCATCTCTCTCTAAACCTCACATCAGCCCTGCCTCCATTCTACAGATGAGAACACTGAGGCTCCAAAGGTTTTACTCAACACTCAGGCCCACACGACATCAAATGGTCAGGGTAAGGTTTGAATCCAAATCTTCCTAGCCTTACAGCCTGCATTCTGTGGTCATAATCTACTTCTCTTCCCTTCTCTTCAACCCAATAATGAATAATAAACTCAGTCGAACTGACCAACGGCAAAGTGAAAAAGGAAGGGAATTCACATGTGCCGGGAATTTATTAGCAAGCGCAGGGAAGGGAATTAGTGGGTGTCCGGGATTCTCCATGGGCCCTTGTGCAGAATCCACACAGAAAACCAGAAAACAGGCTTTTTTGCCCACCTTCCCATATCAAGACATTGACTTCCCCAAAGTCCCATTGTCAGTAGGTTGCAGAGTCCTGCACGAGATGAGACAGTAGGGCCTGGGAGACACGCAGAGATCCCAGGCAGTGTGCCCCTGGGAGAGAGCCCCTCTCCCCGCTTTGAAGGAGAAGCTCAACACAGAGGAAGGAAGAGCTCGCCCCTGCAGGTGGGAAGGAACACTGAGAGGAATGTGGTAGGACAATGTCTTGCTTCATGGAGCTACTTACAGGGCAGCCTGGGTCCTTGTAGGCCCTGATGGATTAAACAAACCGACAAATAACTAAGCAGAAGTTGGGCCATGTTTTATCCATGCCTGGAGATAGCATAGGAATAATTCAGTGTTGTTATTTGCCTTCCCAATTAGTACGTCAATGAACAATACATTACAAGCAGTATTTAGCTGGAGAAGTGCACCTGGATGCTGGTCACATCCCTACGCTTCTTGTTCTCTACACTGTCCACCCAAAGCAGAATCTTCTACTCTCTGACTTCCCTCTCCATCCCTTTTTTCCACCCACCTGATTTCCACACCTTACTAGGACATGAGTCTGGTCTTGACACCAGCCTGGTCACCTGAACCGAGGCCTCCTTCCTGGATTGGGTCTGCTTCACTTACCATTGGCCAGTGCAGATGGCTCAGTCCCGTGACTCTGCCCTTGAGCCACCAATGACCCAGCATGTCCACACTCTGCCTCTTGATGTTCAGAGTGAGCCTGGAGTCCTCTGCATGTGACTGTGTCTTTTGGGTTGGGCTCACGGGCTGCTACCCTCTTCCTTGAGGAAAAGTCCACCCCTCAGCTCTGCATAGTCATCTAAGTCCTGGCCTATGTTGACCACGGTTCTTACTCTCACCTTATCACAACCCCACATTTGTCATCGTTTAGTGCACTTTAGAGATTATCTAGCCAAATTCCAATTTTAGAGTTTAGCAAACTGATTTTATAGTTGACTGAGATTGGCTTTTCATTTGAAAATTCCATTTTAACATTGACATGCTATTAGTAGTGGAAACACATATGTTTCTTAGTATTTAAAGAATAAAAAAAAACTGAGCGCTGAAATTCTCATTGAATCTCCAAAGAATCTGATGGCTTCATTTATGTGATTATTGTTTCATTTATGTGATTATTCTACTATGTGTGTTTTCAATATCTGGGAATTTAACTTAGGTTTCCTTCTTGATGCTGTTGTGATCACCACTATTTACCATTTAAAATAATTTTTCTGTTTAGATGTTCATCTGTTAAAGTTTTTTCCAAAAAAATCACAAAAATTATTATAAAGCAATGTTCATCGTGGAAAGAATCCGAATGAGATAGTGCAATACTTATCAAAAATGTAGTCATGCAAAATTACATTTGATGATACATTTCCTCTAACTTTCTAAGAACACGTCACCTAATATTTGAATGCATCTCTTGTTCTACTTAATAGGAGACCTTCTTTACCACTTGACATTCTTAGATAACTGAAATTCCTGTAGAATTTCATACTGGATCCCAAGAAAATGTTTTATTAGCCTAGAAACACAACCTTAGTATAAATTAGGATCCACCTCTAAAATATTTTATTCTCAACTGTTTGTGAGCACTAAATAGTCTTAGTTTGTAAAGCAAAAGGTCAAGTTGCAAATTATATTAAAACAGTACTCCAAATGCCTATCCAAATAGTCCGTTTCAGTTATTATGCAAATACATAGAAAACAGAGTCCACGTGAGACCTCTTTAGTCTACGTCAGAACACCAGGTCAGCAGGCAGATTCGAGTGTTTTTAGAGCACACACAGACATTCATATATGTTTTAAAACAAGATCAACAATTTTAACTCACAAGCATAGCCACACCTTGGCAGAACAATACCTTCCTGATTTTTACCTTTGTTTTACCTCGTACTTAATCACGAGTCATTTTTACATCCATAACACAGGGACTTTCTTTCATCCTTCCTTTGCTCATACCCATTAGTCCCTTGTATCTGGAAATGGAAGCTGTATCTGCTATTTGGGAATAATACTATATTTGGGATTGATTTGTTTTTTTTCTTAGATTTTACTAGAGACACTGGGATGATACACTTCCTGTAGTTGTAGTTTTGCTGTTGTTATTATAATTCTTTTCTTCCTGAATCTGAAATAAAACAACAATGGTTTTTCCATTTAAAAATTTTCTACCCTCGTCTTATTTGTCAAAGCATGAACATCCGCACTAATGATAGAAAGCCTTAGATTAGCCACAGAGCTTTGGACCTCACCAGTCTCCAAGTACGTGGAAATTCAGCTATATTCATTTCAAAAAGATAATAGCCTCGAAGAAGTTTTTTTTTTTGTTTAGTTTAGTTTTATTTTTTTGAAATAGCATCTCACTGTATCACCCAGGCTGGAGTACAGTGGCACGATCTCAGCTCACTGCAACCTCCGTCTCCTAGGTTCAAACAATTATCCTGCCTCAGCCTCCTGAGTAGCTGGGATTAGAGGTGTCCACCATCACATCTGGCTGAATTTTTTAGTAGAGACAGTCAGGCTGGTCTCAAGCTCCTGACCTCAAGTGATCCGCCAGCCTTGGCCTTCCAAAGTGCTGGGATTACAGGCTTGAGCCAGTGCACCTGGCTGACGACGTAATGTTTTATTTTGTTAACTGCGGAGGAAGGTGGGCAGATGGGAGAAAAATAGCAGACTTAGCCTCCTGAAGTTTCTGCAGTGAAAAGGAAATTTGAGAATCCATGCCTTCTCCTCTGACTTGTGTTTGTTTACATTTAAAGATGTTTAAGCATAAATTCCCTTTACAGCTACAAATCAAATTTAAAGACATGATTGTAGGACCTGTTTATCTAATTTATTATGCAACTATCAGGAAAACCAATGCAATCCTTTAGCTTTCTCTGAAAATTATGCATAGACCTAAAGATTATGTCAATCAACATCTGGCTTTTAAACAAGCACAAACTTCCTATAACTGTTCAGTATACCTCGTTCTGTTTATTTATTCTCCTATGCAGAATAGGATCTTTTAAGATGACATAAATCTACTTTGTAGTGCTTGTTTTAATACTTAACCACCTTCCTGAGAACCCATTGCTTTTGCACATCACTTTTAGACTTCATTTTTAGGCAAATACTATTATTTACTAAGTGATTGGAAATGCAAATCTTGACAAGGCTTGATGCTGTGAGCCCGAGTGCTTTATGAATCAGTAACCCATAAACCACTGCCAATTTTTGTATTAAACACTTATTGACTGAGGTTTTACAGGGGCCTCAACACACAAAGGAGGATGATGCCACAGGGACCGGTGATCATTGTCAAAGGATGACTTGGAATCAAGATACGGCCGTATATCAGCCCAGAAGGAAACATGGGTTACTCCTAAGTCTCTGCACAAAGAGATTCAAGAAATTTCTCATATTTCGTAGTCAATTCTTAGAGCTAGACTTTTTGCAAAGCTGAAGGGAGACAAAAATGATTTGCAGACATAGAATTTAGTTGATATGTAGGTTTGTCAATGAACATCTAGGCATTGATCTCCAAGTTCCTTCTTGGTAACCAGTGGAACACATGTTCAAATGTTTTAAACTTGTTACTCATATTAAATATGAAATTGCATAGGTAGGAACCAGAGTTAGAGTTGGAGGAGGCAGGCTAACTTTGGGATGCTCTTTGTCATCTCTGAAACAGATGACTCATGAGATAAGCAGCTCCGTTTATAAAAAACACTCGCCGAAAATGGTATTGGCAATCACAGAAAGCATTACATGTCTTAGGTTGTAAAGTGTTCTTAGCTGGGTATGTGACAACCAAATGAATGGATACATAAAAGATGTTAGAAGTATCAGTGCTTTTCCTTTTTTATTTTAATCTTTCTATTTTCTCTGGCAATAGACGTTTTTAAACAAAATTTTTCAGAAGATTCACATCAGTAAAACAATTCTGTTTTTCACTGCTTGAGTTCAACTGTATTTAGGCCCATAGATATGTCTGTCTTAAGCAATCTATTCAAACTAGTATATTCTCTTTGTCTACATGGTCTGATATATAACTCATATGTTTCTAAATGGACCTGAAAGTTGTTAATTTAAGACAGAGTGGTTATAGAAGTAAATGCCGACAATTGATACTCACACTGAATCCACTTAAATCTAGAAATCTTTTCAACATAAATGCTGACTCTAGGAACTTTTCTCCAGATAACCCTTCATTTTGTGTCAGAGACTAAAATAGAATGGACAAACGTTGTCTATTTCTAAAGGTAATTAGAACTAAACAAGGCAGTTAGCACCCTCCCATTAAGAACCCTCGCAAAGATGTAACCCCTGGGTGTTCGGCCGGGCAGCATTTAAACCCTCGTGACCTGGGGATACAAGAGATATTAAGTCCTGTTCCCGGGTTTTTTGTTTCATATAGGCATCAAAATCTCTGTGTGGCTTCCACAAAATAAACAGATTGGATGACTCATCTCTGAATAGCTTTTGAGATCCTGGATGCAGAACAAACTACTTTATGAAATTAATCTGCAGTTAATGCTGTTTCAATAAAAGTGGCAGCGAGCATTGGGTAGCCCGTTCTCTTCTGTTATTATGGGTACTTAGGAAGTTCTTATGGACAACATGCTGGCATTCCCATTATCCCAAGATACCAAAGCCTTGAAATATTGCTCTCCTACCCATTCCTTCTCTATGAGGCAACACCATTGCCATTCTGTGTACTACCCTCCCCACCCTTCAACACTGCTTCCTTCAGGAGCTCTGGGTCTCCCTGGAGTCCTCCTATCCACCAGGCCCCTACTGGCGTGGGCTCCTTCTCAGCCAGGCTCCTCTCTACCCTGCACTCATGTGGTCCCTGCTGAGCCGAGGCTAGATCGGCAATAAAGAGAGTGGAGGCATCTGAGAAGAGCATCACGCATCTTGGAGATGTTCCTCCAACACTTTTGTGGCCTGAACCACCTGTACATAGGTCTGGAATCTTGTTGAGGTGTCACCCTTAGGTTGCCAGAGTGTGAAGAAGCCAGTAAAGAAGAGTGTAAAGAAGCCAGTCTTTAGCTCCTTAGGGTCCATTCCCTGCAAAATCCATCCTGTGGGGCTTCTAACATTATTTGCATTCTAGAGCCAGGGAAGAAACTTCATTGTTGACAAAAACAAAATGCTCTTCTTTTCATCATTCTGGACCTTAAGAAAAGAGATTTCTCACACAGTGCTGTCTTCTGCACATATGGCATGTTCTTTGCTGTACTAAATAAGGAACGCATTTGGGGGTCTGTATAGTTGGATATGGGTTATGGTTGTCTTGTGCCCGTCTGTGTTCACGACACCTAACCAATATTTGCTATAGAATAACTACCAATAAATATTTGTTAATGGATATGGAATGAAGTTGACATTTTGAAGTAGATATGCAGACCAGTAATGTGGGATGAGAAATTTAATAGACACGTACCTAATGACGTTTCTGTCAAATATCTCAAACTTATGTACAAAAGTGGCTTTCATGTTTTGCTATTTTGCTAAGTTATATATTTCTGATCTCCTATTCAGATGTTTCATGCTACTTATGATGAAATAATGTGACAAATAAAATAAGTGAAGGACACTAACAGACGGGAAGCTGTTATCTTAAGTGAAACAACTCAGAAGCAGAGTCAAATCACGTGTTCTCACTTACAAGAGGAAGCTAAATCACCTGTTCACATGGGTACACAGTGTGGCGTAATGGACAATGGAGACTTGGAAAGGTGGGAGGGGAGGAGGGTGGTGAGAGATGAGAAATTACTTAATGGGGACAATGTACATTTTTCTGGTGATCATTACACTAAAAACCCAGACTCCAGCACTACTCATTATATTCATGGAACAAAACTGCAGTTGTACTGCTTACATTTATACAAATGAAAAATGCAAATAATCGTAATAACATTTAAAAGAATCTTAAAACTATGGAAAAAAGTCGGTAGATAAAACAAGATGGAGCCATCTCCTATGAGAAAGAGAGTAAAGGAGCAGAAATCATTAACTGGAGCTAAAGGCTAGCACAGGAGCCCCCGAAGGACCCAGCACCTCCACAGTCCGAACTAGGCTCTGTCGTCACGAGGCCTCCGTGCTCTCTTCCTGAGACGTCTCACAAGCGTGAGTGGCAGTTTTCTCAGATGCTCACCTTGCTCCAGCTCAAGTGTTGAAGGAATGGACACAGTGAAAAAATATATATTAATGGGTGAGTGGCAAACATGGGGCAAGGGATTCCTCATTGACTGAGAGTCTGAGTTCTTCTACTGTCAGCGATGTCCGTTTGTTTGTTTGAACTTGCCTTTTTACATCTAACAGGGTTGTCCTTGTACCATATGGGTGGTCAAGTAAATCACAAAATCTTGGAGTCAGATCTAGAAGAAGCTTCCCTGTTTAGCAGAAGCAAAGCGTTATGAGTCCAGAGAGAAGTGATGGCCCTGGATCTTGCAGCTGTGAACTGGTGTAGGACTTGGGTGAATTGTCTTCCCTGTGTCACCCCTCTGCTCCTGGGCCTCCAACTAATCTTTTCATTTTTGTTGCAACCTGACTTTTCTGTGGCCAGGTGTTCCAGTGGACTGATCCCTCCCTGTTACAGCACTTAGCTTCTTTCATATAGCAGGGATCGAGCTTTTTAGAGTTGCATTTTCATCCCTGCCCAATGTGTTGTGTGACTCCAGGTGAAGAACCCCTGGCAGCCAGCAGTTAACCGTGCCTGGCTAACTCTGAGGCAGATGCCCCTGATAACTCTGTGGGTTTATTGCCCCCACTCCCATTACGCCTGACAAAGAATATGTGGACAATATGGATTCCTTAAATATACAGCCACTGAAATCATTGGCATTATGTATTTTCAAGTAATTTATGTAATTGCTGTAATTAATTTTTGGTTTATGTTATGTTTGAAATAAAAAGTAATAAAATAAAGGCCCCTTACGTACAAAGGACTAAGTGCTTGCAATATTTTGGTTTCTTTTTAATTGCTCCATTTTTTACTTTGATTAGTAAAGGAAAAAAGCATCCAACTGCAAGAGAAAAACACCTGATTCCATTTAAACATAGGATTAATTCATGTGAGCTGGCACCCAGACTGACGCTTGTATTTCAAGTCTTAGTGCAATCATGCTATTTGCTCTATACTTTACCAGGTCTGAATTCAGTGGCATACAGAACTGTG
The DNA here is from genome assembly GCF_001698545.2 of Rhinopithecus bieti. NCBI lineage: Eukaryota > Metazoa > Chordata > Mammalia > Primates > Cercopithecidae > Rhinopithecus > Rhinopithecus bieti. The sequence goes on along the minus strand of NW_016841755.1, from coordinate 1,782,940 downwards.
AGCCCAGTAGACCAGCTTTTCTTGGGCTAGAAACTTCCACTGTAACTTAGCTGTATTCTTAGAGATCCTATTCCACATAATTTTTGCATAGAGGATAGTCAAAATATATTGATTTGTTGCTTTAGTTACTAGAAATATACCAATACATTTTTTCCTGTATGTGTAAAATCTAAATTAGTTCTTAGAAAAGTCAGCATTTAATCAAATGACAATCTCCTTCCTTCCTTCCTTCCTTCCTTCCTTCCTTCCTCTCCTCTNAGCCCAGTAGACCAGCTTTTCTTGGGCTAGAAACTTCCACTGTAACTTAGCTGTATTCTTAGAGATCCTATTCCACATAATTTTTGCATAGAGGATAGTCAAAATATATTGATTTGTTGCTTTAGTTACTAGAAATATACCAATACATTTTTTCCTGTATGTGTAAAAATCTAAATTAGTTCTTAGAAAAGTCAGCATTTAATCAAATGACAATCTCCTTCCTTCCTTCCTTCCTTCCTTCCTTCCTTCCTTCCTTCCTTCCTTCCTTCCTTCTTTCCTTCCTTCCTTCATCTCTCTCTCTCTCTCCCTTCCTTCCTTTCTCTCTTTCTTTTTCTTTTTTGTAAAGGAAAAGTATTGGGAAGCAGTGAGCTCATTTTCATTAGGGAGGCTCCAGTGCAGGTCAGACATCTGAGTGTCTCCTACTGAAGAGAAACGCAGACTTCAGGCAGGAGGGGAGAGTAAGTAGACAACTTTCAGAGGGGTCTGAAGAAAAAAAAAAAAAGCTTTAAAATGAAAAAGAAAAGAAAAGAAAAGAAAATCTTATAAATAGAATCAGCCAGCCAAGCCTGTCATTTCATATGGTGACGGCTTTTCCAGGAGTCTTGAAAGATGCCCACTGATTCCTCTGCAAACTTCCCAAGTGGAGAGCTCCGTGCCATACAGAAGCTCACTCCAGCGCAGGCAAATCGTGGTTGGGAAATGATCGCTGTGTTGAGTGAAGGCCCATTTACCCCGCACCTGCTTGTGCCCTTGGGCATTTGGCACCTGAGCATTTTTAATATTTGCAAACAGCTACCACGTGTTCCCTGGGTCTCCTTTCCCTAATCCTGGAATCTCTGCTCCTCTTAGCACCTCCCAGCCAGAGTCCTGGGGATGTTAGGAAATGTAGAAGAGTTTTGGGTGGTCTGAATGGTCAGCACTTATGGGGCAGGGGTCACGGATACTAAACTTTCTGCAAAAAGGAATAGTCTCTAGTGATGAAATACTGTCCTTCCCCAAATGCCTGGAGGGCTCCATGTTCCCAATTTGACTGGAATCTTCATCCTTGTGGTCACTCTCCTCAGAAGATGCCAGAATGTCATTATTTCAGAGGCAGTGGCAATTTTTGCCCACAAAGCCATAAGGATCCAAATGGGCAGATTTGGAAAAAAGTAAATGTGATCGTGTGGATTAAAAATGTTTATATAAACTAGTGGGGGGGACAGGAACTCTCATTAAGAAGCAATGATATAAGCCCTACAGAAGAGAATTGGAAATACCTAATAAAATTACCGCTACATTTACCCTTTTACCTACCAATTTTGTTTCTAAGAGTCTGGGAGTCTACTCTGATAGTTTGCCACATCAATATAAAACAGGATTTAAGAACAAGATTATTTACTGTGTCATTATTTACAAAAGCAAAAGACTGACTCAATCCAAATGAGCATCAATAAGGAAATAAAAGTTGAATAAATTATGGTACAGCTACATAATGGTATATCACGCAGCCATAAAAACGAGGAAGGTCTCTATGAGTAAACAAGTAAAACTAGCATGATACAGAAGAGTGTGTGTGTGTAGGCATGTATATATGCTACTTTCATATAAGAAAGAAGGAGAAATATGTTTATACACACACACACACCCATATATACATATGTATCATTATTTTAAAAAGAAACAAAAGATGGATAAACCAGAAATTGAATGATTGCCTGTGGGGTGGGTGGGATTGGTGGAGGGCATAGGGATATGAGTCAGCATTCTTTAAAGTTATATTTTTACATATTTCTGATGTATGAACCATGCAAATATTTTATATATTCAAAAAATTACATCCAAGAAGTTTAAAAAAATCTTTCTAATTTTTGGCCTAGCAATTCTACTTATGAAAATGCAAAAAAAAAAAAAAAAAAAATTTGCACAAGTGAGCTCTTCATAGTATTATTTTAATAAAATCACCAAACTGGAAGTAAACACTGAATAGGACATAATGGGTTAAATAACAAATGACCAAGTCATACCTGAAATATTAACCAGGCATTAAAACTACATCTATAAAGAGTGTGTGATGATCTGGGAACATTTCTATATGAAGGGCTGTGAAGGATCTGTGGGATTGTGGACTGGGGTTGATCCACACCCATTGATGGGGAAAGACAGCTGGCCTTTCTCTTTTGAGCAGCTGACCATACACTCCCAACTCAGTCCTCAGAGCTTCTCCCCCCCCCCCCACACACACACACGCACACACACACACCCAGACACACACATACAGGCCCCTTCTCAAAGCACTCTGACGTCATGCTCCCCAACAAGGCTCACGCACCCAGGTTCTGGAGCCTTTGACCCCTTCTTTCTCCAGCTGCTTCCACCCCTGCTTGTCTAGTCACCGGGTGTGGGTCATGGTTTTCTCAAAGCTTCTGAAAAGCCTCCTGAGCAGTTTGTTAGCACCCTCTCCCAAGGACTTTGCTGTGGTATTAAATCCTGTATCAGAAGAGAGTCGTCTGGCACTGGTAAACTCTTTCTTTTATAACACTATCTTCTGCCTACCTTCCCGGCTCTTGAACAGATACCCTCAAACGCCACTCATTTATTGTGCTCTCAGCTTCTACGGGCAGAGATTGCCTGATCCCGGCCCCTCCTTTGGTGTTGAGTCTGCTCCTGCCCCAGCCAGGTCCAGCCACTCCCTGGCCAAGTGTACATGTGACTCACCCCTGGCTGCTGCCCTCTGTCCAAGAGGTTCCGAACTTCTAGGGTGATACACGGTCTTCAAGTAAGAGGCCCTGTATGTCTAATTAATGTGACAGAGTCAGCCTGTAACAGGGAGAAGGAGAGGTACTTCTGCATTCTGAGGATTAAAAGATGTTGGGGATACGATTTTCAAGTGCACCAAACGCGTATTTTCATTTTATTCTCAGGGCCCCATTCTTTTCCAAGTAGGGCCCTGACCTTAGCCATAGATTTCCCTAGGTTGAGAATTCCACTTTCTCTGAAACTCTGTGCTCCACGTTTAGAAGCTGGTTCTGGTTCTCAGTTTCCCCACAACTGGTGGAAGATCTTGAGTCTCTGCATAAGTTGCCAAGGAGGCCTCTCTGCCTCTCATTCCCATTCTTAATTCCTCTCAGATTCTGTCATCACTTTCCAAAGCACCAGCTTCCCGCGGGAATAGCTAGCTAAGTCCTGTGTCCTTATCATTACCCTGTCCCCATATTTATCAAGTCCCTGATATGTTTTCTAAGAACTGCATTTTTTTTCACCCCGTGCACCATTCCAGATCACCATGGTGCAAGTTTTAACAGTTGCATTCCTGACTATGCTGGAGCCATGCCTATTGCGTATGCCAGGATTGAGGTCCTCATTGCAAGCTCCTCAGCCAGTGGGTGAACCAGCACCAAAACCTACTTCAGGAGGCCCTGAAGCAGAGACCGGCAGCAGGCGGTGTTTCCTGGAGCATCCTCTAGGTCTGACATTCATCGGGGAGGGAAGAAAGTGAGATGGAGGACAGGAAAAATTGGACTGCAATGACATCTCCACAAAGAACTCAGCCAACCTCCAGGCAATGCTGCAGCTGGGAGGGCTCCTGCAAGTCTTCTCAAGTTGAGGCAAAGAGGTTGAGCCTTTTTCCCCCCACACAACAGTCATTGGACGCAGGCTCAAACTTTAGGCAAAGCTCTGTCTCCCAGTGAAGGCCATTTCTGTAAAATGACTATACTGTCAGCAGGAGATGTTGATACTGTCAGTGAGAGATGTCTGTCTATACTGTCAGCGGGAGATGTCTGTCTATACTGTCAGTGGGAGATGTCTATACTGTCAGTGAGAGATGTCTGTCTATACTGTCAGCGGGAGATGTCTATACTGAAGTCAGCAGCACTTCAAGTTTCCAGGGAAGTGACTGCTTCTGCCTAGAGGGGATTTCAGGGGCACATGGAGGGGCAGATGGGCCAGAGGCATGGTCAAAAGTGACTAACCAGCCAGGGATAACCCAGGTGCCCATCATCCTGGAGAGGATGCCTGAAACACAGCTAACTGGGAGAGAAACTACAGAAGGAAGAAGAGACTATGGAAAATAATGCAATCCAATGTAGGCACATCGATTTCAAAGCATCTGTAGACTATCCAGTGTGAAATGCTCACCAGGAAAACTCAAACAATCTGGAGTCTAAACTCTAGGGGGTGTGGGAGCGGCCTAGGCTAGAGGGAGCATCAGGAGTCTTCAGTATACAGATGGTATTGTCTTGAAGTGTGTTCCCCCAAAACATGTTGAAGTGCTATCTCCCAATACCTCGGAATGTGACCTCATTTGAAGATAGGGTTGTTACAGGTGTAATTAGTTCAGATGAGTTCGTACTAGAGTAGGTTGGACCCCTAATCCCATATGACTGGTGTGTTTATGGGAAGATGCCGGTGTGAAGTCAGAGACGCACAGGGAGAAGGCTACATGAAGGCCTCCATAGAGGCAGAGCCTGGAGTAGACCGGAGTGACGCAGCTACAACGCAAGGGTGGCCAACAAACACACACCAGCAGCTGGACGGGGTGGGGAGGGATTCTACCCGGACTCTCAGAGGGAATGCAATCCTCTGGACACCTTGATTTCGGACTTCCAGCCTCCCGAACAGTGAGAGGACAAATTTCAGTTCTTGTGCGCCACTTAGTTTGTGGTATTTTGTTCTGGCAGCCCCAGGAGAGTAACACAGATGGTTACTGAAATTGTGGATACCAGGAGCCTGTGGAGCGAAGGGCAGAGGTAACAGGAAGTTCAGCAGGCAAGGAGCACGTGGAGGAAATGTACCTGGGGTCACCTGAAAGAACAGGGAGGAGCTGGAGAGTGCAATCACCAACCCCACCCCACCCCACTGCCCCATATGGCGTCCCAGAGTCCCAGAGCGGAAGCAACTTCACTTAGGCGTGGGAAGAGTGGAGGATGCTGATGAAAACAAGGCAGCTTGGGAAAAACGGGGGCTGATTTTTTTTTTGGCCTATCTGAAAGGCTAATTAGAAAGTCAATAGCTATCAATCAGGATGTGTAAATGGATTGGAAAACTAGTGTTGTATTCCTTCCTTCCCGTGAGTGCAGCCTAACCTATTTGTGATGCAACATGCTTGACATTTATTTCCTTTCCTTTAAAAATGTAGCGTATATCTATTTAAAACAATATTAGTCTTGGCATCGTTTAGCTCTTGTGTACACTACTGTCAAATATGTGAGAGAGAGAAAGAGAAAGAGAGGAAACGTCCTTGGCTCAGACTATAACGAATGTATGTGACAAAAATTTCCATCGGCCAATGTTTGCCAAAAGAATGTTATAAGCTTGAATTATTTTACGCAATTTATAAACATGTCTAAATGAAAAAAGTTTTCCTTTTACTCTGCCTTATGAATGTATTTGTGTCTGAATTTAGAAGACAGGAAGTAACCCACCTTTGGGAATAGCACTTAAAAAGCAGGCATCTCTTCCCTTCTTCCCAATATTAAATAATTTGCTTTCTCTTTCCTTTATTATTTTTTTTTTGGTATGCAAGTTTTGATACTGTGTTACACGTAAAATCAAAATAGAAACAATCTATTGAAATTTGTTTTTTGAAAAAATGAATAGTAATTAGAAATTTTAGTTTCTCATAGCCAAGGGCTCCTTGGACTTCTGAAAGAATTCCAAAGACATCAACCTTGCCACCAACCTAAAATTCTTCCTGCTGGCAGTGTCAGCAGTCCTGAGCTTTGTTTGCCGCCTGGTGTCTCTTGAAACTCATGAAAAGCCAGATTGCTCCAACAAACATTCCAAAGCCTAATCCAAATTTTGGAGTTCTGAAGAGCTAGTAGTATTTAAATACAACCCTCTTTTTAAACATACATTATCCAAGAAAATCAGGTTCCTAATGGTCGATCCATAGCTGTAGCCTTTGATCAAAGGTATTGAAATTGTATTAAGTGGCTAATGGAAAGTAAAGGTTCCCTTACTTTTCCTGTGATTTTTCTCATGCTGATTATCAACCTTATTATGATTACTTTGTGCTGTATAATTGGGCATAGAGCTAGGGCTCTGTTCTGAAAATATATTTGTTGTTGGCAGCTGTTCCATTATCTTATGTATATATTCTTCCTGTATTTGAATTTATGTTTTCTGGGTCTCTTCCCAGAACTAGATGGATTGCTTTGGATAGGACAAAGAAAGACAAAGTTTTTGCACACGAATCTCTGAAATCCAAGAAACTAATGATGTGCTTCATTCTTAGAAGATGTGTTGAAGTGCAGTGACCTAGCTTTCTGCAGTACTTCAGCGAATTTCACTGCATTAAACAAAAGTATCTGCAGAGATTATTTGTCTATGCATTTTACAAGATTGGGCTTATAGAAAACATAATGTCATACCAGCAAGTTTGCTATTTTTATATTTTATCCTGGCACTTTTGCAGTTAATGATAATATTTTACATGATCACTTTTCAATTTTAAAGTGTGTTGGCAAACAATAATTCATTGCCTTTTTGAAACACATGTGACTTGTGAGTTATAAAGGGGAGCTATTGTTCTTATTTTTCAGATGATATTCAGACAGGTTAAGTGATGTCCCTGAAATACACAGTTACTAAGTGAAAGCTCAAACATAGGGCCTTAGTTCTCTCCCCTGGCAACACAGTCAACCCATATCAGGTGCTTTTTAAAATAAATAGCAATGCCTGGGCCCCACTCTAGTCCAATTCAATCAGAACCTTTGAGTCAGTGTCAGGCACTACATTGTTAAAAAGTTCTCCTGGTGTGTCCACATGCATTCAGGGTTGAGAGCGTTGCTCTGGCAAATAGAAACTCTCAGTTTATTATTCATCCAGTTCCATGTCAATTATTATCTGAAAAAAAATTATTTTATTCTTAAAATTCCATAGAGTTGTCATGAGTATTGGATGAGTTGATATGCATGAAGTGCTTGCAACAGCGCCTGGTACACAGTACATGCTCCATGAGGGATGACTGTCATCACTGTCATCCTCATCATAGAGAAAGGCACTTCTTGGACAATTTGACTCAAATTACTCTTGGATTGGAAGATAGTCGAATGTGGTTCACGGAATTTCCTCTATGCAGTATCTTTTGCTGATGCAAAATAAAATCATATGGAACATAGGAACGATAGAGATAGGGAGAAATGGAATTAAAACCCACCTTCTTAGTGCCACTTTTATTTCTAATTTTATTCAAATAGTAACCAGTGACCACGTAGAACTGTCAAATAGTTAGATTCCACCAATAAGATCCAAATAAAATCAAATGACTAATGAAAACATTAGATTACCTCAGAAAAGTAAGGTATATTCAAGCATCATTATATGCTTCAGTTCATGAAAAAGGATTTTCCTAAATACATACACTTTCCACATAATGCAAAACATCTGATTTAACCAAATCTTTGCCAATCAATAATTAGATAGATTTTATCGACAAATGCATCATAATAAGGCAAAACCTTCTTTTGTATCAATTGCTATAAAATCTGGAAAATGGAAAAAGTGCATAGCTTGTGTGGCTCTATTTTGGCAAGTATTCTATTTTACATGCTTTTTAGACTTTATTAAATAAATTGGATGATTATTCCTTAATAACAAAAATCTCATTATCGCCTCCTGGAAATTATCATGGTACTGAAAAAATCTTTTTTTATATGGAATGTAAACTGTTAGATTAATCAGATTCCCTTTTATCTGAAAACCATGTGCCCAGCAATGTAATGGAAACAATAGATGTTATTCTGATTTAGTGAAACTTTGGCTTCAGATAGGACATATTTATTAGCAAAAGGTAGAATGTCAGCTGGATTATAACTATTTGCTTTATCTTCTGTAATAGAACACCACTATGAGATTCCAGATCAGATATGTAGACTTGAATGGTGGAGAAAATCTCTGCATGGCCCAAAATGCCTTCCTCAATAAGTTCAATGGTACTATGTTTGTCTCCAACTCAATCTGAAATGTCTTCCGTTAGTTCCAACTGTGGGTTAGAGCTGCAGTTCCCTGACTGCAGAAACAGCAAAATTTACCAAACATTTTCAGTAACATATGCACAGCAGAATTATAAAACAATAACATTAAAGTTAAACCAGGCAAAACTACCATCTACTAAAACCAACATTTCATTACAGAAAGGTCATTTTAACAACAAAAATAGAAAAAAAACATGAGCCTAGAAGCAGTCCCTTAAAGTGATTAAATTTAGTCTCATGAAACTTGTTACAATGGTCATTATTTCCCTCTTCTTTTGTAGGTTGGATTAAAGCTTCGCCATAGTTACTAAGATTTGGAAATCATTCTCCAACGCCGTAAAAGTGGGAATATGGTCTCCCACTGCCTATTATTCAGCCGTATATTTGCTATGTGGAAAGAAAGAGAGTGTGCTCAGGGATTCCTTCAGGCTCTTCCCATTAGAACATCAGCATGAATTCATTTATGAGTTGACCTTATTGCTGTGTAAGAAAACATAGAACACCTGACCATGAGGGGATCAAATATTGAGCAGTATAATTTAGAATTGAGAAAGATATCATTGGCAAATGTCACTGACATGTTTTAGGAGGCTAACCGTGAAAGATAACAGGCCACTTCGAGGGCAAGGCTGTGAGCAGGTGAGGGGCCACCTGGAGAGCTCTGGGGAGAATGACTTTGGGGTAGGATGGATGTGGAGCATAGTTTCCACTGTCCCTCCACAGAACTCGGCTTCTTCCCAATCACAATGGCTTCAGGAAGAACCATCTCTCCTTATGACTGTTTCATCCTTAGAATAAGATATCAAAAAAAAAAACAAAAACCAATGAGTTTAGAGGCAGGACATCTGGAATGATGGAATGAGGAGTCCATCAGATCCTCTCCCCACCAAAACAACCATTTAACTGGAATTAGAAACTATAAAAATCAATTATTTAAAGTTCATGAAAGTTTTCTTAAGGATATACAGCAAATGGTGAAACACTTATTTTTAAAAATCTTCTAAATATTAGTTAAGAACAGTGACAGCTTGCAGTGTTTGAAACACAACTCTCTTCCCCACCACAGGTCAATGTTACAGAGGCTCTACGTGGGCGTTCCACTAAAGGTGGGTACAGCCAAGAAGATAGAGTCTCTCTGCACCCCCAGCTCCTAGCTTAGGGCTATGGTTACACCATGGGGATGGAAAGTCCATAGGGCTTTTCATCCCCACCTGCCCCATGTTGCAGACAGGCATGACCAAGAGGACACGATCTTGCTTTCCTCACCTAGCCTCTGCTTGTATGGTAGAAGCTCTACCCTAGGTGCCAGGCCCCCAGTAGTCTCTACCCCAGTTTGCTTGCAGTACAGAAGTTTATCAATAGGAGCAATCAGAGAAAACCAAAAGCTACCACACTCCCCAAGCAACCACCCTTAGTGCAGGGATTGTTATTCCAGGAGAAGCAGGTAGCTATCCCTGCCCCCAGTTTCTGCATGGTAGCTCAGAAGTACTGCTCAGTAAATATGCTACCTAAAAAAGAAGAGAGTATGCCTGAACAGAATCTGGAGAGACCTAAATAAATGGAGAAGTATATTATGTTCATGGATTAGAAGACACAGTAACGAAAGATGCCCTTTCATTTGAAATTGATTTACAAATTCAGTGCAATTTCAATAATATTCCAAGGAGGTCTTTCAAAGAAATTGGTGTGTGTGTGTGTGTGTGTCCGTGCATGCACATATAAATCTTATAATGACATTTTTACAATTACATATATGCATATATATGTATATGTTTAAATGCAAAGAATCTGAAAGAGCTAAAACAATGTTCTATAAAAGGAACAGAGTTTGAGTATTGAGTATTTACACTATCTGATTTTAAGATTTACTATAATGTTAGGGTAAACAAGAGAGGGTAGTATTGATATAATGATGACAAAATAGATCACTAGAATGGAATAGAGTCTAAAGTAGACTCACACATACATGGTCAATTTATTTTTGAGCAAGATAATTAGACCTTTCAATGGGGTAAAGAAAGTCATTTATATGCTGGAATATCTATATGAAAAATAGTGAACCCTAATCTCTAGATCCTCCACACAAAAATAACTAATTCTAGATGAATTATAAACCTAAATATAAAAGCTAGAATCAGAAATCTTCTAAAAAAAATTGTAAGACACTATCCTTGCAATCTCAGAATGTGCAAACATTTCTTAGAACTAACACTAAAAGCATTAATAATAAAAAATTATAAATTGGAAATCATAAAAACTAAAATTTCATTTCTAAAAGATGTTAAGACAATAAATTGTTAAGTCATATATTAGAAAACAATATTGCAATGCATATAACTGACAAATGACTTGCATCCAAAATACACAAAGAACTCTTAGAAATCTATAAAAAGACAAACAACCCAACAAAGATAAAAGAGATTTAACAGACATTTAACAAAAGAAAGTACATGAAGAACAAATGAATAAAATATCACATCATTAGTCCAATAAATAAAAACTAAAACCATAGTGAAATACCATACTACACTTACCAGAATGGTTACAGTAAAACAATTGGTAATGTCAAGTGTTGCTTAAGATGTGGACCACTATCATAGATATTGCTGAAGGGAATATAAAATGGACACTTTGCTTAGTATTTTTATACAAAGATAAACACAGATCTGCACCTCTCAGTAATTTAATTGTTAAATATGTACCCAAAACAAATGAAATATTTATCCACAAAAAGACTGGAACAAGAATATCCATTCTACTGTAGTTATATTCAAAGTAGCCAAAAACTAGCAGCAATCAAAATGCCTATCAACAGGAGAATAGATTACTACATCTTGGTTTGTTCATACAATGGAATACCACTTGCTAATAAAAAGGAATTTGCTGTTTTTGTTTATTTAGTTATTTATTTATCTTTTATTTTTGAGATGGAGTCTCATTCTGTCACTTAGGCTGGAGTGCAGTAGAGTGATCTTGGCTCATTGCAACCTCCACCTCCTGGGGTTCAGGCAAATCTCTTGCCTCAGCCTCCCAAGTAGCTGGGACTACAAGTGTGTACCACTACACCTATCTAATTTTTGTAGTTTTAATAGAGACAGAGTTTTGCCATGTTGGCCAGGCTGTTCTCAAACTCCTGACCTCAAGTGATCTGCTGGCCTCGGGCTCCCAAAGTGCTGAGATTACAGGCATGAGCCACTGCACCCAGCTATTTACTTTTTTAATTGGCAAGTGAAAGTTGTATATATTTATGGTACACAACGTGCTTTTATATATGTGTACATTGTGAAATGGCTAAATAAAACTATTTCACATATGCATTACCTCTCATACTTAGTTTTTTTGTGATGAGAATACTTAAAATCTACTCTCTTAGAAATTTTTGAATATACAATATCTTGTTATTAACTACAGTCCCCATGATGTACATAGATCTCATAAACTTATTCCTTCTATCTAATTGAAATTTTGTGTCCTTGACCAACATCTCCCCAATACTTCCATTCCCCAGCCTCTGGTAACCACCATTTTACTCTGTTTCTCTAAGTTCAACATTTTTGCCATTTACCTATGTTTTTAATCATGAGGTTTTTGCCTTTCTGTGCCAGACTTATTTCGCTTGACATAATGTCGCCTAGGTGTGTGCATGTTGTGGCAAATGACAGGACTTTTTTAAGGCTGAATAGTATTTTGTTGTATATATATACCACATTTTCTTTATTCATTTATTCACTGATGCACACTTAAGATTGATTCCACATCTTGACTATTGTGAATCGTACTGCAAATAACATGGAAGAGTGGATATCTCTTCAACATTCTGATTTCAATACTTTCGGATGTATACCCAGTAGTGGAATTGCTGGATCATAAAGTAATTCTATTTTTAATTTTTGAGAAACCTCCATACTGTTTTCCATAATGGCTCTAATAATTTACATTCCCACCATCATCAATGTACATGGGTTCCATTTTCTCCACATCCTCACCAACACTTATCTTTTACCTTTTTGATAACAGCCATTCTAACAGGTGTGAGGTGATACTCCTTGTGGTTTTAATTTGCATTTCTCTGATGATTAGTGATTTAGAGCATTTTAAAATACACAGACTATCCCAAGGTAATCCAGTAACTAAATAACTAAACACCAAGTCAACTGAGGTGACATTAAGGCACAGAATCTGAAATGGCCTCAGATAAAAGGGATTGAATTGTTGGAGTAAATAGAAAATGTAGTTGAAAATATGGATGCCATAATGTAATGAGACGTGAACTTAGGGATCTAGATCTTGTCTGCCATTGAATGCCTAGCACCTAACAAGGTGTTTAGTCCACAATAGAAGCTCAATAAATGTTAGTTAAGGATAGGTTGAATGAATTACTGTTTTTCACAGAAACATCATTCCTGAAGAGACCTTAAAAGGGTCAGGTCAACTTTTCAATCATTACAGCAAATTTTCTAACTTGCTTCCTCTTCTATACGATAGATTTCACAAAATTAAGACAGTAACAATGCTTCCCCTTAGTCTTATTTTCTTCGAGGCTACATGCCCTCTTCAACTGATTTTGCTAATACATCATTTTTAAATAGTAAATAATTTTGCTTGCACTACCCTGGATAATCTCTGCATCTTTTAAAATAGAGCACCAGGCCGGGCGCGGTGGCTCAAGCCTGTAATCCCAGCACTTTGGGAGGCCGAGACGGGCGGATCACGAGGTCAGGAGATCGAGACCATCCTGGCTAACACGGTGAAACCCCGTCTCTACTAAAAAACACACACACACACAAAAACTAGCCGGACAACGTGGCGGCGCCTGTAGTCCCAGCTACCCGGGTGAGGCAGGGAGAACTGGCGCTGAAACCGGGAGCCCCCCCGGAGGCTTGCAGTGAGCTGAGATCCGGCCACAGCACTCCAGCCTGGGTTGACAGGGAGCGAGCTCCGCTCTCAAAAAAAAAAAAAAAAAAAAAAAAAAAATAATTAGAGCACCAAAATTTAACTGAACTATAATTTTGTAGAATTGCAAATCTGCTGAAGGAGGACGTGGGAAGTTATTATATTTTTAAAACCTGAATACTTTTATTCTATTTATTCTATCTATAAACAGAGTTGATATTTTCCTCCCATTTCTAAAACATGCTATTTCAGTATATGGTCATTGGAAAAAAAAGATTGGTAGCTGTCCTTTAAAATCCATCCTTTCCTTTTAATGGTAATAAAATCGTCATCTCGTAATACATAATTGCTTAGCTAGATCACATTTCTGAACTTTTCTTGCAGTTATTTGTGGCAATATGACTATGTTCTCACTAATGAAATGTGAACACAAGGGTTGTAGACCATTTCTGGACTCAGAAACAAAGTCTTCAGAGCTGTGTCTTCTCTTCCCTCCTCCCACTGGCTCGGGTCCAGATGTAATGACTGAGCTTCAACCACACAGAAAATGGTAATGGTAGTAGGGATGACAGAGCAGAAAACAGGAAAGAGCGTGGGCCCTGAATGACTTTAGAGGGTAGAGTTTTCCCATTAACCTGAACTTCCCACCTTAGAATTGTTGTGTATGAGAAAAACGAACATCCATATTCTTTAAGTCATTATATTTTGAGATCAGCTGGAATCCATTGTTTAGCTAGCTGATTTTACTAGCCAACCAATAAGCATCTCGTATGTTTTCTCTCATGCACTGCTATTAAGACACAGCTGGTTTATACTAAATTTATTTAGTATAGCATACCATAGCATAGCATAAAAAACATGCGTCAAAGTCTACTACTACCCACATCTCAAATTCAGACGATGAAAAAGACACTTAAAGTTAAGTAAATGACCAATTTAATATCACCAGGTCCTTGCAATACATACTGCTTTAAATATTAACCTTAAAGAAGGGTATAGATATGCACTGTGTTCTTCAAGAAACATGACTGATAATTGGATATGGGTTATACATCCTGGATCTAGGCTTAAACATACCTAATCTGGTAGACATTGATGTTATTCTGCAGGACAGTTTCTATAAAATGGTGTGGGAAAAATATGTTGGATTTGAGATTTGTATGAGATAAGTAAGAACAGTCAGTGAGCATGGACTATTTTTGTCTAAGACATTTAACAATGCACCTTATAGTAAGATAAGCACAGGTTTCTAATCCACTCTCAGAACTTTACCAAAATGATTAACATTTATTCTGAAAACTCTAGAGCAGAGGCCTTAACAAAAGAAGAGTTTTTGGTTGACAAAGTACGAATGGAGCCAGGACAAATGGAAAAAGGAAGATGCAGTGTGCCTGTTTACGAAATATTATTTTACTTAACATTGCTACTCTGCCCTCTGTAAATGCTGTATTTTTGTTTGTATAGTCTATGCTGTATTGCTAGTTTAATGCCTGGCACATTGTAGGTGCTCAATACTTATTTGCTGAAAACAAATAATTGAATATTTATTTGTAACATCCAAGAGTGTAGCAAACAAAAAATAATTTCTATCCAATGCATTGACATACCGCAGGCCTAGAGAGACCTCTTTCATAGTCAAGGGAAATGATTATGCAAGATGGCTTTCAGACTGCCAAGAAAGAAGGATATTCAGAATAGGAGAAAAAATAAGGAAGGACTGGAAAAATTCTGTGTGAAAGTTGGACTTTATGATATAAAAAATAAAAAGTTGTGACAGGTACAGATTAAAAGAGACTTGGCTGAGAAGGAAGCATCACACAGCAGAGAGAAAGTGGAACGTTCATGTTACCATTAAGATGGGTACTGAGTGATGACTCATGAACCCATACAGCAAAAACCCATCAGACGTATGAGGAAGTTGTCAAAGATACAAAATAGTAGTGAGAAATGTAAATGCCTCTCTCAGTCTGACAGAGGTCAGCTTCGACTGCAGGTGTCCAGAGCCCATCCTGTTTCCCAGTATGTTTCCTGCTGCCTTCATTACACCTAGCACTAAACAGAGAGTCAATTATTATCCGTTGAACGATAAAACGAAGCAAATAAACAGTGAAAAAGGAAGAAAGGAAATACGAGAGGGAGGGAGGAAGAAGGGAGAGTGGGAAGGAAAAAAAGGTGAATTATCACCATTTCATTATATAGAAGAATAAAATAATACAACCAATAAGGTTGAACCAAGATATTTCTATTTATTTCAATCTCTGTACAGTCTCATTTAAATATTTATGAATACCATGTATTATGCCACAAAATGTTTGATGAATGCCCCAAAAGCAGTAGATTTAAGTCAGGAAAAAACCATTCTCCCACATAACTGAATGAAAAAGAATTCAAACTATAATTATAGAAAGTGTAGAAATTAATAAGGATGATATATTGCTGAAAATGGATAACACTATCCTCAAAACTCATTAAAAATATTAAAAACTTTCATTTATAAACAAAATTACATACATATGGACAACTAAATAGTCAAATCAAGACGCTGAAGGAAAACAAAATAAACCTGGCATCATAAGGGAAGACATATAAATTTAATACAAATAATTTTAAATTGAATAATAGCTTGTTAGTAAAAATATTCAGTCTTAAGATATTAACAAAATCATTTTTCTTCACGTATAATCAAGAAATAAAAAGCTTTCAAATTCACACAGAATTAGGATTAAGAAGACATAAAAATAGGCATTGGTGAGATTAATAAAATAAGAACATAACATATATAATTCTGTGGGAATTAAATTTATTGGTTAAACATTAATTACCAAAAGAGACTAAAAGTGATATAGTAGGCTTAGCTCTGGCCTAAAGTTTTCAAAGAAAGAAAAGTATTTTCCAATAGAGATAGAAAGCCCGAGTTATTAAATGGGCAATATCTTTCACACTTTCAATAAACAGCTTCCACACTTGATATAGAAAATATTCCAGAATCACTAAACATATGGAAAAATAGATTACGGGGAATTAAAGCAAATACAAAAAATTACAGGCTAATATCACTTATCAAGACAGACAGAGCACTGCCAGCCAAGTTCAGCAGACTATGCATAGAATTTATTCCAGACATTCAGGAGTGCTTTATAATCAGAAAATCCCCCCACATTGATCATTGTATTAATAAGTGAAAAGGGTAAACTATTTTACCATGATAAATGACCAAAAACTGCTGCATAAAATTTAACATCCCTAAATTTGGGATGCACTGATGCTTCTTTTACATAACAAAGCCATTTCAGATCAACAGATAATATGCTATTGTATGAAGCAACATCATAAGAATTTTATTAAAAGTTATGAATAAGTTCATAATGCCTGTTTTATCACTATTATGTTATACTGCATGTTTGATTGTCTAATAATGTAATAAGACATGAAAAGGAAAAATAAAGAATTGAAGAAAGGCAGAATTATTATTCCCTGATGATATAACAGCCTAAGAAATGAAGAGTCAACCAAAATCACCTAAAAGTATTAATACCAATAAAACAATACCAACAATTATAAAATAATCAATTAGAAAATTACCAGGAAATCAAACCACAAAAATATTGAAAATATACATCTATATATAAAGAAACTTAAAATTGGGAAACTCTTATAGGCAAAAGGTAAAGAATAAAATTATTAAAGAAATGCCTACAAGAGACTTGACTATATCAAAAGACACAGTGAACAAAATTCATTATCAAGAGAGAAAATGAGCAAAATATTTTTATGTAGGACAAAAACTTAATAGACATAATATGTAAATATGTTATAAATTAATACAAAACAAATTCTTCAGTTTTAAAAGTGAAGAAAAGGCAGCAACTGACAATTCAAAAGGTGAAACAAAATGGTCTACAAGCAGGTGATTATGAAAAGTTTTTAAAACATACATTCAGTTTGACCTTATAATTTCCCTTTGAATGATTTGCACCCAGGAGTTAATTTAAAATGTGCCAAAGATTTGGTCACCAGAATTTTATACTCAAAGCTCTTAGTAAAACTGAAAATTAGTAACAAGTAAATTTCCAATATTAAAGGATCAAATAAAATAAATGATGCACATCCTGTTCATGAGAAGTACATCATAAAAGATTTTCAAGATTTAGTTAGTCAATTAGATCACTCGGACACAGGAAGGGGAACATCACACACCAGGTCCTATTGTGGGGAGGCGGGGGGGAGGGATAGCACTAGGAGATATACCTAATGTAAATGACGAGTTAATGGGCGCATGTATACATATGTAACAAACCTGCACGTTGTTCACATATACCCTACAACTTAAAGTATTAAAAAAAAAAAGATTTAGTAAAAAAGCAAATTGCACAACGTTCCATACAGCATTAGTCCATCTTTGTAATACTGAAATCTTCACAGGCCTATATATTTGAAGCAGAATAAAGTATCAGCAGCGATTATCTTTGGACTTAAATGACTTTACATTTTTTCTTTATTATTTTCTAGTTTTTCTACAATTAACTTCTAGTAGTTTCATAATAAAAGTATTTTTACTTATGTTTTAAAATATGCATATGTGTATATTAACATTAAAGTAAAGATGTCACGACAAGGAAATATGAGATAAATAACACTGTTACCAAAAATAGAACAGAAAAAAATGAAAAAAAAAATGTGAGCAAGAATAAAATCATAGTCTGATACCTGGGGAACAAAAACGATTACATAAAGAATCTGTGTCTTGGTAAACGGGTAAGAATTTTGAAAATAAAGTATTATCCTTATAGAGAATAACTGATCCACTATGGCTGCCAACAAAACTTAAATTCTTTGAGAACTCAAAACTATACCCGTTTCATCTAAATAATTTTAATTCTTTTATGCTTTAAAAAGCTGTTTTTAAGGCGCGGGCGACGGTGGCTCAAAGCCTGTAATCCCAGCACGTTTGGGTGAGTCCGGAGACGGGTGATCCGAAGTCAGGAGGATCGAGACGCCTCCTGGCTAACCCTGGTGAAACCGTCTCTAGGGGTAGAAAAATACAAAAAACCTAGCCGGCGAGTGGCGGGCGCTGTGAGTCCCAGACTACTCGGGGAGCTAGCAGGAGAATGGCGTGAACCCGGGAGCGGAGCTTGCAGTGAGCTGAGATCTGGCCAACTGCACTCCAGCCCTGGCGACAAGAGCGAGACTCCGTCTGCAAAAAAAAAAAAAAAAAAAAAAAAAAAAGTCTTTTTTAATATATAAAAAGTAATCTCTAATATTCCAGTCTTTTCAAATTCATTTCATTGTGTTCTTTTGGACACATTTCAAAGCTTCTCAGAAAGGGATGTCTGAATGTTATGCAAACGACTTCACGTAAACAAGGATACCCAGTGCTTCTTCCATGGCCTGTGAACATAGCACCACAACATTCCTCGACCTCCAGTGTTGTGGGCCTCTTGAGTTAGATAGGAAGTTGCTTCTAGAAGCACAGGCTCTAGTAGCACAAGCTCCAGAATCCACTTCCTGGGTATGAATCTCAGCTCTGTTTCTGATTTGCTGTGGAAGCTTGGTGAGCTGACTCACTGCATCTTGCCTCTCCTGAGTTATAAGAACCTATCACCACACCCAACACATCAGAAGTCATAACTATTACGAATTCATATTCACTTCGTAGTCTTAGGCTGGGTCTGAGTAGATGCTGCCATAGATATTTTACTACAGTTTTCCATCTTATAGTTGTTTTAATCCCCAACTCAAGATCATTATGATTTATAAGTTTGTTCAGGGTGTTCGTTTTCCTTGGAGAGTGCCTGCATCAGCAAAAGTAATGAGCATTTTTCTTCATCCTAGTAAATGCTAAACAGTACTAGCCCCAACTGGGCACCATCTTTCTATCCTTGCCTGCGATCAACTTAAGCCAATAATGTGTCAATAAGGATATCTTCAGCTTCATGAAAGAAAACCCTAACACAAGTTGGCTTAAACAGAAAAGTAATTTACTTTCTTATATGGCAAGAGGCTTCAAGGGTCTGCAGTGCCGGCTGATGGGGCAGCACGGTGGGGAACTGAAGGGCTTGGGTTTACTTCATCTCCCTGCTCTGCAGTGCTCGGCAGGCCTGCTTTGTCCCAGGCTCACCCTGATGGCCAGAGCAGTTGAGTCACATGTGAACAAGATAGCATCCAGGAAAAGAAAGCAATTATATTCTATTTTATGAACTCGGGAGCAAGGAAACTCTTCTTCAACCCCCTATCAGAGAGAAGTTCCACTAGCTAGACCAAAATGGCATGACCATCTCTAAATCAAGACTAAGAAAGGTACCAGGTGTCCAACGATTGGTGTAGCCTAGTCAGGATTCACCGCAGCAGCTGCAAAAGGACGTGGATGAGCTTCCCCTGAAACTCATGGAGAAGCACAGACACGGCCACAGAATTGGGAGTCTGTACACAGAAGAAAGGAAGGGAAGGCATGGATGTGGAGCTGGCAGCCAGCAGTGGCTGCTGCAATTGGCTCATGGACGGTTTATTGACCATAACTTTATTTTTTTAAAGTTCAGTTAGCTAGCTAATGGATGAGCTAAGGGGAGCAGATCAGGTCCAACACTTGGCTATTCACTTAACATGAATATTAAGTTCAAGAGAGACAATCTCTTAGTAATTACATAATGTTGGAGAAAAATGCCCATAAAACTCAAAAGCATGCCTTGTCACCTAATTAATTTCAAAATTCTGTTTAATTTTCTGGGTGACTTTCTCATCCAGTTCTTTGAAAAATGTATATTATATAAATGCATAAACACACACCTATAATTAAATGGTATATGTGTTAAACATATTAACTTATGTATTATAGATATGTTTTCATTTCTATATAATTTAATATATATTATGTGCATAAATATATATTAATGTGTATAGTTTAAAAATCAAATTTAGATTCGTTTAACACTATTAGAATAAAATAAATGCATATGAAATGACACAGAGGCATCTTTGCCCATGGAAAGAGATACGATTACTTCAATGTTGTAATAAATGTTTGCTCACCACTGGGAAATGTAATAGAGAAGGAATAGTCTCCACCTTATGGGGCTTATCTGTTAGCAGTTTTCAAAGTTACAGGCTCTATTTACACTCCAAAGTTTTTATTTGCATTAATGAAAAAAGATTCACCCTCAAAATTTATTTTAGCTAATCAGAAATCCCCATGGCTTGGTTTTCTTGATGAATATCTGAAAAGAACAAGTTAAGAATGTTAAGAAACTCAAACCTCAAATACAGAAACTTAGAATGGTATAAAAATAATTACCAACTCAACACTGATGTCATTAGAACACAAAAAAATGAAGGTTGTAATAGCTTTTAACAAATTATTTCTATATTACTCATGTCACCACAGCCCCTTGAAGCCTCTCATATGAGAGAATAAATATTACAGGAGTATGCATGGGGAAATAGAAGAGTTTGTGATAAATTAATATATTAAGAAATATCCTTTAAGCTATAAAACTCACACTGAAACTCTCTGTACAAGATACAGGTTCCTTTTTCTCAGGTTCTCTCTTTATACTATGAGCCCCCAATAAAAGTAAATGTCAGGAATGAGAAACAGATCTAGATTGAAAAATAGAAATGAACACTAAATAGTCTTTAGATGAAAGCTAAAATTCAAATAATAACTATTACAGGCCGGGCGAGGTGGCTCAAGCCTGTAATCCCAGCACTTTGGGAGGCCGAGACGGGCGGATCACGAGGTCAGGAGATTGAGACCATCCTGGCTAACACGGTGAAACCCCGTCTCTACTAAAAAAATACAAAATCTAGCCGGGCGAGGTGGTGGGCGCCTGTAGTCCCAGCTACTCCGGAGGCTGAGGCAGGAGAATGGCGTAAACCCGTGAGGCGGAGCTTGCAGTGAGCTGAGATCTGGCCACTGCACTCCAGCCCGGGCTACAGAGCCCCTTACAATTTCTAAATTTAGTAATATCTGCAGGAATCTATTTCTCACATGTACTAGGAAAAGAGACTTGCTGTTATGCTACACCACAGTGTTTGTTTTAAGAACAACATTGTCCTCTGCTATGGACTTTAAGAGTTAACAAATAAATGAACACTGCTTATCTTCAAATTACACACCACTCAGCATGTGGCATCCATGTATCAGAGCCTTACCTGATAGATACTGGTAAGCAAGAGGACATGGGCTTCATCTTTCAGGGAAAAAATCAGCAAAAATCAGAGTTGGCTGAGCCAGCCACTTGCCCCTCTCTGTCCCTGTTGCCACTGACCTGCCTCCAGTCTTAGAAACATGATATTTAAACATTATCGCACTGAATAACTCACATAGTACAAAAATGCATGTTCCAAGAGTTGCTTGAATGACTCTTCTGTAGATTTTTTTTTACACAAATTGTTTTTTCTTTCAGGTAAATTTACAGCAGTCAATCCTATATTAAACCTGGCTGATCAATTTTAATGAAATGACCTAAGTCATAATAACTTTTTTTAATTTAAAAAAACCCTCTTTCATATCACAACAACAAGGAAGTATTTATTTGCCTTAGGTCCTAGCCTCCACCTGCTCCTAAATAAAGAAAACATGGTGCAATAATAGTGACATTTTTAATTGTGCTGTTTTCCTTTAAAATCCTGGTTTGTATATCATGCTTAGACGAGGTCAAAACAAGTGTCCCCATGTGATGTGCTAACCTGGGGCCCCAGAGCTTGGCAGGTATTATACAAAGGGTGGAGAAAAAAAAATCATGACAAAGAAGATTATTACAGCCTAGAGCATGGAGACTACGGGTTTATCATTCTTTATTTTTTCATCATAAATCAAATTACTTTAAACTCCCCCCTTGACCCTGTCCTACCATGGAGCTAGTCACCCACTGCTTACCTTCCTGCTCCACTGCTTGGAAGACCACTTCAGACCTGATGCTTTCCCTACCTAACCCTCCAGACCTGACAACCTGACGTTTAACATCCCATTTTCCTCTAAGTTCCCTTTTGAAGGTTATCGGTGATGTGCTAGTCTCCAATTTCAAATGCTTCATGTAACCCTTACTTCACTTCCTTCCTCTGAAGAATCTGACCATGCCATCTGCCCAGTAAACCCACATGCACAAGAGTGGCCTTAAAACTCTTTTCTGCTTGGGACCAATGATATCGTACACACAAACCTAGTTCACCTTCTATGTCTGTGCCCACCGTTTTTAGGTGCAATGCAGATGTTTACACTCTAAACATGAAAATAACAGCTTCCTACCCTGAGAGGCAGGAACAAGCATGGTGATAAGCAAGTGTGCTTAACCCGTCGTCCTGGAGTCAGGACAGAAGCCCGTGACCTTCATGGTGCGTCTGTGTGTTAGAAAGAGACCTCCGAGATCGTGCCACTGCACTCCGGCCTGGGCGACAGAGCGAGACTCCGTCAAAAAAAAGAAAAAGGAAAAGAAAAAGAAAGAAGCCTCCGGCAGCACAGAGATTGCCTCAGACACTCACAGAACTAGAGTCAAAGAGAAGGGTGAGAAGGCCTGGAAATTCTCGAGCAGGAAATGGCAAAGGCACACTCAAACCTGTCCTTTATGAAGTTCAGAAGTGAAGAGCCGCGGATAGAAATGAGAGCTCCTGGGAACAGGGTGGAATCAGAGAATCTGCTGCTGACCGGATGTGGGAGGTGGGGAGGCCGGAAGAGGAAGAGGATCATCCACTTCCAGGTTTCTCCCTTGGACCACTTTCACTGAGACGGGAATCCAGGGACTTCTGCTTCGTTTCGGGTGAGGTTATGGGTTTGGGGAAGAAAGCACTGCCGTGTGCGGCCTTCTTCCGGGGCCTTCCTCCTGCAGGCCTTGCCAGCCCTGTGGGACGACACTTTCCATCTCCTCTCTTCCACGCTCCAGCCCTGTTCTGAACTGTGGAATGCCTCCATCAGCACAACAGAAAGGGAAGAGAGCAGAATGGAAAATCAATGAAAGGCAAGGGCATGGAAAAGTGCAAGGGATACTGACGGATGAAAATGCTTATAGTCACAGAGAAACCGTGAGAAGGAATCAAAAGCAAAAACAAAGCCTTTCAGGGAGGAGAAGGAGGCCTTCATAGAAAGAGTGGAAGTAAAAATTGGAAACGCTGTTGGAACCAGCCCCTGGTACGGGTGGCATGGGGCCTTTTCCCACCAGCTTGGTGCTCTGATTACCCTTCCTGGCTCCAGTTTTCAATGACTGCATACCAAGGAGCCCTGGGAAGGACTGTTCACCCTCTCTTGGATTTCGTGACGTATATTGTGGTTATTTTGGATCTTCACGATAGCTGAATCAGCCTTTTAAATGGTAAGTAGCGTTTGAAAAGCAAGTGGGAGTCATTTTAGATCTGGATAAGCTTAACTGTGATCTGAATTTAATACATATTCTTAATTACTTTCCAGACTTGAAATTAGGTGACTAGTTTGCTAACCATTTTCCCTGTGTTCCCAATATCTTCAACTTACCAGAGTCACATAAACATTCATCTCCAAACTTCAATAAATATTGTGATTGTTATTAAAAGGAAAACTACTGGACCTTGGTAATAAGAACCACAATCTGCATTTTAATTTTATTTCCATATAATCAGTGATACTTTAAGTTGTGTTCAGTGGCCTCCAAATTTCAAGTCTGGGGTAACAATTAGGTTATGGGTGCAGCATACTTTCGTTTAGGGTTCAATAGGAGTTTCGTAAGATTTATTTCAATGTTCTTTTTTCCCCCTCTGGGCAATAAGACCTGCTGCTCTGGATTTTAAAACAACAAAGATTGATCTTAAACTCATTTCCATAAATATGCTGGGCACATAGGAAGCACTACAATGCATGCCATTCGTGGTTGAAATGTAGCAGCTAAGTCCAAGGAGCAGTCGACGCTTATTGTGAAATTTCCCATGAATACTTAAGCTGCAACGGGGCAGCTTCTTCAAAAAAGACTTTGGTCAACAGATTTGTACTGAAATAAACTTCATGAGTTGACATGAACTTAATTAAAAAGTGATAAATCTCCCTTGCCTCATCTATCAGCTATTTAAAAAAGAGAGAAACTTCAGGGCCTTGCTATGTAAGTCACACTCGTTGACACTTACAAACACAATTTTCATGATCTGTTTTACATCTGAGGAATGTGGAGCCCATGTATTTTTCCTCAAGAAAATGTTAACTGATTCTTCACGTATTATTTTTCGACATTTATATTGTTCTTCAGTTCTGGGGAAGATATTGCTGATGAGTTAATGTTGGGTTTACATTATTTTAGTTGGATGTTTGTTCTCTTCCCTATAGTAAATAAATCAATATGACTTGAAATGCCTAAATTCCAAAGTCAAGTCCCTGCCTCATTGCAAAGATTAACATGCTAAGGGCCTTGATGACTATGGATGGACACCTCTAGCCCTCTAAAATACATCTTAAGTGGGGAGAATCTCCCTAAGGACACTGATACCCTGCTTAGTTATGCAAATACTAACACAGGAAGTTCATTACCCAAAGCTGAGAAGACTCCAGAATGCAGACTGCATTGTGTGAGTGGCTTTACGCAGTAGCTAACTTTTCCTTCCTATGGTTTTCATGAGGGTGGAAGGGATGGCATGGTGCAAAGAATGATACTTACGTTGTAGACACTGAAACCAGTCTTGGCCCTGGCCTCATGCTCTTAGGGTTGGCATCAAATGTTGAGAAGCAGGTAGAGGTGAGATCTTGCAATTCCCCTCTTTGCCCACATCAGCTTCCTGTGGTTTTCACCCCTTTGAACGGGCAGGTCCGATTCAGGATCTCTTCTTGGGATTTCACTTTCTAAGTCTCCTCTGCAGGACACAGAAAATGCTCAGGCCTTCCCCGTGTGACTCTTAGGGCATCCACCTACAGCACTGTTTACCATGCATTTCCCTCGAAATTTCTAGGAAAGTTTTTTAAAGAAGGAAGAAAAAAAGTCTTTACCACTTTCAAGTGCTTGCTCTTGCAAATGAGAGCCATGGATTTCAAGACCAGATTTTGGACCTCAAAGTCAAGAAGCTGAATCTGGGCCGGGCGCGGTGGCTCAAGCCTGTAATCCCAGCACTTTAGGAGGCCGAGACGGGTGGATCATGAGGTCAGGAGATCGAGACCATCCTGGCTAACACGGTGAAACCCCGTCTCTACTAAAAAATACAAAAAACTAGCCGGGCGTGGTGGTGGGCGCCTGTAGTCCCAGCTGCTCGGGAGGCTGAGGCAGGAGAATGGCATGAACCCGGGAGGCGGAGCTTGCAGTGAGCTGAGATCCGGCCACTGCACTCCAGCCTGGGTGACAGAGCGAGACCGAGACTCCGTCTCAAAAAAAAAAAAAAAAAAAAAAAAAAAAAAAAAAAAAAAAAGAAGCTGAATCTGAGTTCTACTGGATCTTTATGTGATCCTATTTCTATAAAAAATATATCTATCTCCTGTAGCTTTAATGAAGGAAAAGATCAGAATAAGTGGAATTACATTTTATAAAAGTTAATTATAAAAAGACATATTACATATATTTCAAAATATTATCGTATTACAAGTAAATGTACATTTAAGAAAGTAAGATGTTGATGAATATAATTTAAACTCAGACAACTATGAATTCCCAAGTAAAACACAAATAGTTTTGTATAAATCAAGAATCTTCTCAGCCATTGCCTTTTCCCTTTGCTTTAACTGAAATCTATTTTTTGTTTGTTTGTTTGTTTTGCTTTTTTTTTTTTTTTTTTTT
>NW_016841755.1:1749382-1756990 GCF_001698545.2 Rhinopithecus bieti | reverse complement strand
TCTTTGTATTTTTTTTTAGTAGAGACGGGGTTTCACCGTGTTAGCCAGGATGGTCTCGATCTCCTGACCTCGTGATCCGCCCGTCTCAGCCTCCCAAAGTGCTGGGATTACAGGCTTGAGCCACCGTGCCCGGCCACGAAATCTATTTGTTTTATAAATTTAGAAAAGTTCAACTATTCTTATCTCACGTTGACATTCCAGCGATGAAAGAAAAATAAAGATCCTTAAATGCCAGCTCCCAATTTCTCTGAGTGCTTCTCTTTCTGGTGTGTTATCTATAGTTATATTTTTCATGTATCCAAACACAAAATCAAAATACATAGTTTAACAAAGCAGTTTTTTCTCATTTATCAATTTGCTTATATGAAAAGTATAATATACAAAGCTGTAAAAGTTTAGTTGCTTTTAATTTTAAGCATATGAATTACATTTATTGAGAATAATTTATCAATAAATGAAATTCTGTGATGTATGATTGGTTTCTGTGTGAAGGCATTTCATCATGTTTTAGAATACATCTCTTCCCTATCATCCTTCTTTTCTCTCGTATCGGATCACCATCAAAATAAGTACCATGATGCTATATTCTGTAAGGCGCTTTTTAATTCCTCTTGTGTATCAGCTGTTTTTTTAAAATATGAATAAAGAAGCTAAAACCTTTATGTAAGATAGTAGGTGATGCAGTTTCTTAATATAACATACTTTATGGTTTCCGTATGTGTATAAGAAAGAAAAAATATTGGTTCATTTTGTCTTCCTGTGTTAGTGGGTGGGGCTGAGTGAAAGGAAGTTTTAATCTTTCTAGGCATACAGATGGAATGTGAAAAATGGCTTTTCACAGTCAAAGACTAAGTTTCTAGGATGCCAGAAAGGTATTAGGACACCATGATGTTTTGACACACAGAGCCAACAATGACGCTGTTGTGCAGATATGTGACCTGGAAGAGAACACTGAAAAGGAGAACTGGTTAAGTAATTTTCATTCCCTTCCTCCTCTTTGATACAATAAAAAATCTTCTCTAAATCTTGTTTTGAGAGAGAGAATTCTGGCAACGGCAGTGTGAAAAGGCTGGGAAATCATCTCCCATGTAAACAAATATGAACAAGTGTAAAACAGCTATTTCAGGGCTCTGGAGATTAACCAAATTTAAGCAACAAATTGAAAAGTATTTAATCAGGAACAACTACAAAAACTGAGTTTTTTAAAAAAGAAAGAACAGTAGATATATCTGGCCTTCTTGGCTGTGACAGTGTCCATCCTTTCACTCCCACCCAATTCATGATATGCTGGTTTTCCCAGGCCAAGGCTGCTCAGTGTGGGTGGGGGTATGTAGCTGATTTAGAATGGAGGCTGAAAATCCCAGGGGATATTGTCAATAAATGTGACAAAGTATATAGGAAATGAATGAAGCTCACAGCTTTTCTAGCCCAGGGTTTCTGTTCCAGTTTGTACAAACAGCAGACCAGAATAAATTTAATCAGGAAATCCTGGAAGTGAGAGAATGTCACAGAGGGACAGAGCTAAGTCCCCAACAAGTGCTTGACTGACTATCAACTATGCCCATATGCAATGGAGACCTGGGAGAACTAAGAAGTATAAAGTGAAGGTAAGGGAAGAGACAACCCCTCATGCTGTCTTATGCCCAATTTCTGCCTCCAAAGAAAAAAGAAGTAAAAACTAAAAGGAAGAAATGAAATCCACAGGCAGACAGCCCAGTGTCACACCCTGGGCCTGGTAAAGATCGATCCTGACCTAATCTGTTATGTTATGTATAGATTTCAGACATTGTATGGAAAAGCACTGTGAAAATGCCTGTCCTGTTCCATTCCATTCTAATTACTGGTGCATGCAGTCCCCAGTCACATACCCCCTGCTTGCTCAATTGATCACAATCCTCTCACGCCGACCCCCTTAGAACTGTCAGCCCTTAAGAGGGACAGGAATTGCTCACTCGAGGAGCTTGGTTGTTGGAAACATGAGTCTTTCCAAAGCTCCCGACTGAATAAAGCCCTTCCCTCTTTAACTTGGTGTCTGAGGGGTTTTGTCTGCAGCTTGTCCTGCTACAAAGGCATATTAGAGAAGTTGCTGAGCTATGTGCTCCCCATCCTACACAGAGCAACTGCCATTGGTAGAAGTAACACACAGACACAAGGTATTGGAGTAGAATCTCTGACAAAATCATGGGCTGATCACTGAGCTGTGAAGACATGGGGTGATCCCACAGAAGCTGGTCTACAAAATAATGACTAAAATAAATAAAAACTCAATAAAAACATCAGTGGCCACACACCGCAGGGGAGAGAGATCCCACATTTTAAGATCATGCAAATAACTAAAGAAGAAAAAATTTCTCAGGGAGGGAAAAAAAATCCAGAGTAGCTACAATCTGTTTTCTAGAGTTTGTGTTATTCAAGAAAACTGTGCAAGACATGCCAAGAAACAAGAAAGTGCTACCTATGCTCAAGTGAAAGAAGCAACCAACATAAATTAACTTTAAGTCAGCCTTGATGTTATTTTAGCAGTCACAGACTTCAGAGCAGCTATTGTAAACATATTCAGTGAATTAAAGAAAACTATCCTTAAATAATTGAAAGAAAATATTATTTTGAAGACTTAAATAGGAATTCTCAAGAGGGAAATAGACATTAAAAATGGAAATTATATAGTCAAACACAATAATTTAAATGGAAAATATACTAAATGGGCTCAAGAGCAGTGTTGAGATGGCAAAAGAAATCATGAACTTGAGGGTAGATCAGCAGAAATTATGCAATCCAAAGAACACAGAGAATAAAGATTTAAGAAAAATGAGCAAAGCCTCATAGACTTATGGATAAACATAAAGTATAGCAACATATGTGTAATGAGAGTTCCAGAACGAGAAGAAAAAGAGAAAGGAGCAGAAAAATATGCATATTAAAAAAAAATGGTGAAGACCTCCCAAATTTACAAAATTATGTATCTACAGATCCAAGAAGCTTCAGAAATCTCAACTATGATAAACACAAACAGATTCATATCTAGTCACATGATAATCAAACTGCTGAAAGCCAAAGATAAAGATAAAATAATCTTGAAACAGGTAGAAAAAAAGACTCATTATATAGATGAAAACAATGCAATAGATAGCTAATATATTATCATAAACAGTGAAAGTCAAAAGTATGTGGAATTACATATTCAAAAAACCAAAAGAAATACAAACTTGTTAAATCAAAATTCTATACCCACCCCACCAAAAGAGACAGAATAAAGACATATCCAGATAAATAAAACAGGAAGAATTTATTTGTAGCAGATTTTCTTTAAAAAAAGCTACAGAAATCCCTTAGGCTGAAAGAGAATGACACAAAATAGTAATTAAGATTCTTAGGAAGATATAAAGACCACCAGAAATGGTAAAGATGATATCAATGTATTTTGCTCTTTTAAATTATTTTTAAAATTATAAGATTGCATAAAGCAATGCCATAACATTGCATTGTTAGTTTTATACCTAAATAGATGCAATGTATATAAAAATAATAGCACAAAGAAGGGGAAGAAATTGAGCTATATTTGAGCAAAGTAGGTATGTTTTATTAAAACTGTCAGTGTAACTTTAGATTGTGATAAGACATATAATAAAATTTCTAGAGTAATTATTAAGAAAACAACTAAAAACAACAAATACATAAATCAATAATATAAAAATCAACAGGGGAGTTAAGCTGGTAAGATAAAACAGTATTTCTTTTACACACACAAAAAGCAGTAAAGGATATATAAAGGAACAAAAAAAAAGGCATTGAAAATGGTAAAATGACTGATATGCATTTAATCACATCAAAATTACATTAAATGTGAATGGACTAACCACTTCATTAAAAAGGCAGAGATTGGCAAACAATAGATTACAATTAGATTTTTCAACTTGATGCTGTTTAAACTCAATCTTGACTTAAAAAAATATGAAAAAAGAAAATGATATATATTCCTAAAAGCTAAGGATATGAAGACATTCTGCTGGAAGGGCGGAAGGCTACTATAAATCTTTAAAGCACTTCTAAGCTAACATTCCCATATACCAAAGGGAAAGATACTGCCTTTCCCTTTCACATGAAGACTCATGTGATCATATAATCCTGTCTTTATGATTGCCATTTTTCATAATTATTCCCACTTTTTTTCTTGATATGAAAGTTCGATTTCAAGTTCTCAGAACTGTTGAACAAGACCAATTTATCTGAGAATGAGTTAGAAGCAAACCTTCATCTGCAATTCTTGATGTGCTTTTCAATATACTTGAAGACATTCCCTTTCATCCAGAAATAAAAAGAATTTATTTTGCCATGTTCACGATGTTTATAAATATGAACTTAAAATAGCAGAATAAGCTTGTGATTATAAGTATATGCAGACCAATCATTTCAGGTTTAGATGTTACTCATGAACAATTCTTATACATAAAAACGAATTCAGTGAGAACTTACTACAACTATCTCAGTTTCTTCTTTACAATCTACCAAATCATGATGTAGACTAAACAATTTAGGCAGCTTTTTAAATTTTTTATATTTCCAAATTTTTGTATTTTAATGTTGAACGTGTTCAACTTCCTAATTTTTTCATAATTTTCTTTATGACTTAAAAATGTGACATACAAAGTTTATAATTTGGGGCTTATTTTATACACCAAGACAGTAAGGCAGAAAATAATGTGACTAACTTGACAATTTTTCACATATGTAATTACTTATAAGGCTGAACCGGAATTAAAAGCTCCTCATCGACATCTTATAAGTATAACCGCCTAACTGTGACAAAAGCTGTAATACACAGATTTCGCTAATCATTGAAGGAGTTGGGTAGGACTGAATCACATGCAAAAGCTGGAAGAATGTACTTATAAAAGTTGATTACTTCAGCTAGCAACTTTTCATTATAGTTTAGAATAATTCATAAGGTAGTGAAAGTTATTTACTTGCTCTCAACAATCATTTTATAGTGGGATGAGTTAAGATATAATATGATGTGGTGGGGATGGGATGGAATAAGATAGGATGGGATTGGGTGGATGAAATGGGATAAGTTAGGATGGGATGGGATGGGATGGGATGGGATGGGATGGGATGGGATGGGAGAGGATAGGAAAGGATAGGGTAGGATAGGATAGGACAGGATAGAAGACTAGATCAGAGTATATCCTACATGATAAGACTATTTCTTCATGAAATTCTTATGTATGTGTTTGGTGACATTGCACAATACCTTTCTTGAGTTGCAGTAAAATATTTGAGAAACACCGGCTTAAAGCATCATTGCCTCTGTCTCTTCACATGTTCCAAATCATTATTAAATGGTTTAGATCCCTTTAAGAAATCTATCTCATGATATCAAAATAAGAGAAAATAGTCCAGCCACTTCTATTTAATTATATATGTGTATACTAAACTATTATAAAATGATTCAGTAAAGTTGTTTAGTGATAACATAATTATATTGATAAGATGCAAAACTAAGTGCAGTATAACAGAAAATTTGGTTAAAATTAGTACATTCTTTGTATTTCCTTCTATTAGTGTGTTGAATAACTAAATAGTTTGATGGATTTACTTTATTTTAATTATACCAATCACATTTGTCACACCCATGACTCAAAAAACAAACAAATAAAAGGCTAGAACACAGGTGGTTGGGAGCAACAAAACATTTTCATCAGGATCTGTGTAAACAATACCTTCTAAGTGTCTGCTGATGGCCAGCTTTTGGAAGTCACAGACATACAGAAGCCAAGCCTGCCTCATTGCACATGTATGCTTTGCTCTCTTCTGTGCATAAGCATGCCTGGTGCCTGTGTGTGTGGACATGCATGTCTGTGAGACATTTTAAAAGAGAAAGAATGACAGCCTTGCCAAGAGAGGGGTCTCAACCACAGTGGATAAATCAATCCTTCAAAAAAAAAAACAATTCTGCCATGAAACTTAATCACTAAAGGTCATGTCGGGGAGTAAGGAACAGATTAAATTAGCATAGTATTAGATATGGAAAATGATTTCTGTCAAAATCATCTTTACCACAATTATAATATGTTAATTACGTATTTCATTAAGGAAGTTGATTATGGTTCACGGATGAAATCATGCCTGCATCGACACCTGGAAGGAAGCAGCCGAGCCTGAAGTCTTCCTCCTGCTCCTTCCTCTCTCTATCACTCCCTCCCCGTTTGCTCTGCCTCCTTCTTCCTCCCTCCAGCTGTCTTCATATTTCTTCCTCTTTTTCCCTTTTCCAGTCTCCTTCTCATCTGCCCACTATTTTATGCCTCCATCATCAGTAATTAAATGCTTCCATTCTTCAAATTATCTCATTCTGGGGACTCCTGGATGTGCCCTTAAAAAAACATCAGTTCTTGGGATGGCCTTATGAGTACACCGTGATAGGAAGGGAATGAACAGCCACAAGCCACAGCCAGCTGTAGGGCTCTTCAGTCCTGCTCCTTTTTAATACCCACACTTGAATATTTGTGAAAGAGGATGGCCTTTTATCCTGCTCTCATTTCCTCCCCCAACCTGCCCACCTCTCCCACCTCTCCACTCTCAGCCCCAGGATCTTGCAACCCAGGCATTGACTACATCCTTGCAGGAATCCCAGCAGTAACTGTCGCATGGAGCCACTGTACACAGTGGCCTGTGACAGCCCTGCAGGGTTTATGTTGGCCATTTATAAGAGGCATCGCCAATCATCCAGATGCCATGCCGAGACTAATGTTAACAGCACATAGTAATCCTGTCCTAGGAAGTGGCCCTGATGAAGCCAGCGATGAGGATAGAGTCAAAGGTGGTCAAGTGCTACATGAGATCTTCAAGCCAATTATTTCAGTCAATCATCTGTGGGCATTTTCCACAGGAGCATCCACTCTTTTTTTTTTAATGATGGTCCAACATTAATTCATGGGGAAATGTGCAAATGTTTTGTATTTCAGAGTTTTATGATGCGTCTCATGTGACCCTTCCCCATCTAATTTACAGATCCAAGTAGCAGAGATGGAGGGATCCCTTGCTAAGCCCTCCTCAAGAATGTCTTTCTGCACTCACACATCAAGGGTGCTTAAGAGAGTGTCAAGGAGAAAGTACAGAGGACTCCTGACACCTTTCCTATGCCCATTTCTACACAGAGGGATGGTGAGCCCTGCACCAGCAAATGATGCAGAAAACAAGGGGATAGGACCGCGGGTTGGTGAGGACACATTCCCAGAAGTAAAAGGTCCTGGTGACACCCCTGGGAATGGAGCGGCTGCAGCTCCTTGAAATCTAATTACCTCGTTCTCATAGTTCCCTGTGAGTGAGAACGCATCAATGCTCGCGTGCCCTTGTGCCGGTAGATTTTGCCACACAGAATAATCATTGTTGGAATTAAGCATAATTGTCAAGAAAGACTTGGTCATCACAAGAAAGACCGTCTCATACAACTGTCCCCTTGCTTTCGAACAGTAATTACTTTAGTAATTAATCTCTGTCATTTAACTGTATTACATTTTGAAAAGAGAAAATGGAAGAAAGACCGGTTTCAAACTAATTTACATCACAGTTTAAAATCCCAGAATAGGGTGAATCAAATGTCAAATTTAG
>NW_016841755.1:1709382-1744382 GCF_001698545.2 Rhinopithecus bieti | reverse complement strand
TCCCCCACCAATCTCCAGTTGCTGTCCCACCTCCAAAGCCCACCATTGACCTGTGCCACTCTCAGTTTCTTTACCAACAAGTTGACACAAGCAATGTTTGACTCACCATAAGATTATGGCTCCAGACTGGGTAGTTATAAAGAGTAATTTGGAGGGGGGCGGTATTTTTACACATGGTTAGAGAGGCAGCTCGGACGCAGGCATGGTGCTTAGGTAGAAGCCATCATGGTCCTACAAACATCAAAATTGATGATGCTTAAGATAATCTTTGAAGAAACACTCCTCTTGCCTCTCATGTGATTCAACTAAGTATCATGCCCCTTTTTCTCTCAAGGGGATCTTTTCTGTATCTACAGATATTAAATGAGAGAATCCCTGAGAGACCATAGAAACTCATGAGTTTAATAAATGCACATTTTAGGCTGAGCGACACCATGACTTAAAGGTTAAGAGATCTGACCAAAGAGATAATTTATATTTTCACTTTTGTTTTTCAGAGATTTCTACAATATGGTAAATAAATAATTATCCAATAACTCCCCGAATCTTTCTGATCACAGTTGGTATCAGAAGATTGTGGAACTAAAAGAGAAAGGAGAGATTCTTGAAGTAGAATCTCTTGAATCGGGGATGGGTTAAGGTGGTACCAACATATCAAGGGAAGTCTGAAAAGGAGAAGAGCAGTTTATACTTATGGTCTGAGCAGGGTCTTGGCACATAGAATAAGTCACCTGCCCAATTTTCAGCCATACTTCCTGTCGTCTTTCTGGCTGAAACAAAATCGAATCTTGTTCACCTTCCAACAGCCCTGTCTTAAGATTGGGGGGTGGTGAAGGTAGTTTTTGGCTGAAGAAAAATCAACCATTGTGGTCTTATTCTAGTCATCATGATTGACTTAGGCCTAGGCAGTGAGAACATCCTGGCTATTACAGTTTAGGTGGGGCTTCACCTTGCTCCCAAAAATGGGGCATAAACAGAGATCTTCTATTCATATGCCCCTGATGCTTCCATCTGCACGTGTTGCCTTGGGACCAAGTCCACAAGCTGAGGATTTCAGAGCAGAAGGATCTGGAAGAACCTGGATCCTCAATGATGTCGTGAAATCACCCTACAAAGAACTTATTAGGCACTGTCATAAATATCATTATTGCTTGGGATAGTTTAGTTGCATCTTCCGTTATTCGTAGCCAAAATAACCTAAGTGATGCTGGTTTAGAGACTGAACCAAAAAAAAATGGGCTAAGTAATAAAGATGGGGAGGATAAAGAGTTCAAGTTAGACAGCACAAGCTGATAGGGGCTCTTGAGGCACACAGAGTAACAGAAAGAACAGAAAACAAGGACAGAGTGAGGACAGATTGTGAAATCTCCACGTGGTGCCCTGAACAGATCTCCCTAGTCTGCTGGCATGGAACTCCCTCCAGGTTACCACAGAGGGCCTGCAAAAGGAAGGAAGCACGATTCTTGGTCTTATCTTGGAAATGGTGATACATGTAGAAACATGCAATTGTATCACCCCAGAAACAAACTCTGAACTCCCAATTTGTAAAAGTATTAGTGCAAGTAATTTCCACATAATGAATAAAATGGTAGATTGGAAAGAGAAAAATAGCTCCTTGTTTGTAATTGGTTTGGGCAAACATTGTGAAAGAGGTAAATTTCCCAAAGCTCCCTAGAAAGGAGGCACACTTTCTCCCATTTACTATGTATTCCTCTGTTGTAGATGATAAACTCCTACGAGGTATACAGGTGTCTTCGATTTGTTGCATGCAGTATCCAACATAAAGGTGTGTAATGCAACAGAGCCCACTCTCCCTAAGTATCATGCTTGTTTTTCCATTTACCAATGATGACTTGACCAAAACCCATCGATTTCTGGCTTTTCTTCATTTACCTACCCTGTTCTGACAATACCTTGCTACCCTTACACAGGGTAAGCAATGAGTGATGACTAAAGAATGAGTATCAGACACCTCTTCCGCAGTGCCATGTACCATCATGGGGTCTATTTCTTGACATTAAATCTTAAAACTGACAGTATTTACTGAGAAGACTACTGGGGCTCCCCAAGAGGCACAGACAGCAAGAATTCCTCAGGGACAGAGATGGAGGATTTGCCTCTAGCTTTTCTACAAGGTGCAGGTGTAAGGTAAGAAGGTGTTTCCAGGTGAAGCTTCAGCTGGTGGAAAGTGAGCAGTACAGTAGAAAATGAGCTATACCCACACACATGCACTTAGAAATATAACCTGAACCTATGATGAGCCTCTCTCTCATGATTTTATGTAGAGAAACCTGATTATGAAGTGGCTGAGATTTCCAGTCATTGTATTTATTCTAGAATATAGCCAATGAAACACATTAGCAGATACTCTTTCTCTCTGTTCTCTTTACAAGAATATACTGAATCTAAGAGAAGTTATGTAAAGTTTTGTCTGGGATAGAATAAAATGTCCTATTTGCTTTAGAAATTGAGGGCAGAACTGTAGTTACTATTGTATATTTCAATATTTTGAGCCAATCTTAACATCCTATGACTTCCATGTCCTATATGGTTTTCCATTAACAAAATCCTACGTGACCTCATAAGACAAGAGTTATGGAGGAAAATGGCTGTTCAGGAATGAAAAAATGTGACTTTTCCCCCCATCTCTGGTCCTTACCATCTCTGTGACCTAAAACAGGTCATTTAACCTCTTAGTACTGCATGAATTCACAATCTCAAAAATCTGCTTCACAGGAAAAGTTGCTCGTCTTTTTGTTTTCTTTTCTTAAAATCAAGCTGAGTTTAACAAAAAGAACTATCCTGGCAAGAAATCTCCCACTGGGCTTCTTTTCCCACCTCTCGAGGATTGTGTAAGAGTCACCACTAGTGTCAGGTCCCTTGAGAGATGCAATGACCAGTTGATGCATTCCTTCAGAATGCTTTACTTTGTTGCTTCTGGGCACAGCAGGGACACAGGACACTTCAAGAGGTTTGAGAAACCTAGCGTCCAGAGCCTAACCACCACCACCCTGATTCTTACCACCTTCCTGGAATAATGCCAGGAACCCAGGAAATAACCAGCCATGGCTCTCTGTGGCTGCACCAGGCTTCACCTCCTCTCTGCCTGGGAAACTCTCTGTTCTTCTCTGGCTTCCTTCGAAGGCTTTCTCTGTCTTCCCTTCCCTCGTGCACATCCTCAGAAAAGGCAGAAGAGGCCTCTACACAATTTTGTCTTCCATCCCCACCTGCCCCTTCTCTGCTAGAAAGAAAATTCAACCAGGGCAGGGATTTAAATCTTTGCCAGGAGTAGTACCTAATACATAATAATAGTCAATGAATAGGTGTACACAGATGAATGAATGAAGAGGAATGGCAACATAGGGCAACCATGCCCAAAGGTATTCTGGGATGTTTGCAAGGAATATCAGGATGACTAAAAATTATAATGGCTGTTCTCATGCCATTCTGCACACTGCTTAGACTTCTTAGACACACAGACACACACGCACACACATGCACACATACACGCACACACACGCACAAACACACGCACACACACACGTACACGCACATGCACACACAGGCACATGTGCACACCCACAGGCACACTCACACACCCAACCACATGCACACATGCATACACGCACACACAGGCACATGCACAGCACACACATACATGCACACTGTACACACACATACAGGCCACACACCATGCACACATGCGCACACATCACACGCACACACATACACGCACACATGCACCACACATGTACACACGCCACACATGTACACACAGGAGCATGCCCACACACGCTACACATGTACACACACCACACCGCACCACACGCGTATACCTACGTGCTCACACACGCATGGCATGCACACATGCGTACACGGCACGTGCCACATACACACATGCACACACATACATGCACATGGACACACACGTATGCACACCACGTAACACACAGGCGCCACACCACGCGCACCACACACATGCACACATGCACACACATACACCCATACACACATGCACACACACGCACGCATACGGACACACACGCAGACGTACACACACACGCACACACATGCACACACGCACACGTACACACACAACACTTACTTGGTTATGTGTCCATCTCCCTCTACTATTACTTGGCAGTCACAAAAGATAGTTAAATACATCATAAATGGAGTCTTTTTGGACAAACTCGACAGGTTTTAAGGCATTTTAGCGTACATTATCACTTAATCACCACATCAAAATTTGTGGAAGTTGTTGTTATTCTCATAGTACAGAGGCAACAGATACCCAGGGACATGAATCACTAGCTGAGGGTACCTGACAGAGGCAGGAGTGGAGACAGATGTGACCCTAACCAGGGTTCCTTCTATTACTCTACCACCTATTTCAAAACAGCTAAAAAAAGCTCACCCTTCCGCCTTACCTAAGGGAGCATGTCAAACTTTCTAGCTCAGCACAGAGCGAGGAAATCATGTGAGATGTTTAAACTATGAAAAAATTCAAATTTTCTCCAAATCTTGCTCTGACAACAACTACATAGGCAAATATGATATGCTTAATGGAATTTACAATGTGTTTTCCAAATTTCAATACCAAGTCCTAGGGAGTACAGATTATGTATGAACATGAATATTTGTAGCATTTTTACTCTCCCATATTTCCAAGTATGATTTTTATTGTTTGTTATGTATTAAACTTTTGAATACCCAAGTGGTTTGTAAAACGCTTTTATTAAAAATCCCAACTTTTGGATGGATAGCCAAATTGAATCTGAACCCTGAAACAGCTGAGCCATAAGATGAGTTATTTTCTCACACAATCTCATTGAATATACAGGGAGTTCTATTTTCTAGAAGGCAATTTTAGTGAAATGCTCAGGAACCAGCATTCTTTAATTATCTTGGCATTGTCCTGCCAAAAGGGACATGATTAGGGTAGTAGGAAGAAGGAAAGAAGGAAAATGGTTGGAAGGAAAATTTAATAAGAGACTGCTTCTAATTCTTTTTTCAAACAGTCTATGTATGAATAATAAATGAATGAATCACAACGAAAAAGAAGGAAGAAAAGTACAGCAGCACAAGGAGGAGAAGGGAAGGAGAGTACAGGCAAACGGAGGAGAGTACAGGCAAATGGAGGAGAGTACAGGCAAACGGAGGAGAGTACAGGCAAACGGAGGAGAGTACAGGAAAAGAGTTTCTCTTCAGCACTTGCCTAGGGCCCAGCTTAGGAAAAAAGCAGATTAAGGCAAATGCCATCCGTTCCCTTGCATTCCTGGAATCATGTTCTAAGAAACCAAGCCAAAGAAGAAAGGGAGGGAGAAAGAGGGCATGGGCAGGGAGGGTGGAAGGAGATTAGAGAGAGGGTTGGGAAGGAAATCGAGGATGAAGGGAGAGATGGCTGGAGGGAGGAAGGCTGATTTGGAGACTGGTATAACTTCACTATAACTTCACGTGCTTTTTACCCCTATGGAAAGATGAAGTGCTTTTCATGAAGCAAGTGAGAATTTTACGAAACCAGTGTACACCTTCCAACATATTGGCTATTGGGTTGAAATGTATAAAGCTTTCTAGTAATACATGCACTGCTTTGATGAGAAAAAATATAATTGGGGTGGTTAAACCTCCGTATTTCTCAGATCATAGAGCCAAGGCATCTAGAGTGACCTTCCCCTGTTCTCCTCAAAGTTGGTTTCTCCTCATCTTCCTGGTTTCTTAGAGCCTTCCTGCACCACCTAGTCCACAGACCCATGTTGATGCTCATCTAGGGGCAGCCACCCCTAGTTCCTTTGTCTCCATTCCATCATTTTAGTTTTCCTGCCCAAGGACCATGATTTCAAAGTATTTTGAGCTTTTTTTTTTTAAAGTATGTTTCTCCTGTTAGACGGAAAGATTTCTGAAAACAGAACCAGATTTGTTTCAGGTATTGTCTCCCAAGTGCCTAATCAAATGCCTGGCATATATTAACCACTAGACAACTCATGAATTCCTAAAACAATTCATAGATTGTCTTATATATTATGAGGTTTCTCAGAGAATATTGGCCACACAACAAAAATGACACATCTAAAGTTAAAAGAACCCTTTCCCCCTTTTGTGTTATCATTGTTCTTATCAGCATCATACCTCATGGAAAGGAGAATGGACGAGTACTTACCTTTCTATCCCTATGTCCATCTCAGAAGGCACTTACACACTAAAGAAAAGAAAGAGGGGAAAACAAAATGTGAGAGAGGAAGAGAACAAGAAAAGAAAGACTTAAGGTAATTAGAATACTATGAAAGAGCAAATCAAATTTACAAAATATTTACAAGGTGTAAGATACACCAGAAAATGGAATAGTATTTTTAAAGTGCTATTAGAAAAATATGCCAACTTAAAATTCTGTACCCACCTAAAATATTATATATAATTAAGGAGAAAACATCTCCACACATGCAAAGGCTAAGACATTCTACTACTCACAGACTCACTGAAAGAACTACTAAAGGATGAGCTTCAGACAGCGTGAAATTGAATCCAAATAATGAAGAGAAATGCATACAGCAGAGGCACACAAATAAACTGGTCAACATTTGGCAAATCTAAATAAATATTGGCAGTAAAATAATAATGCTATCTAATCTGACATGGTAAACATAAGATAGAACTACAATACTGAAAGCAAAAATATGAGAGAGGAAAGATGAAAGTTAAGAGTTAAAGCTTTCTAAGTTTCTTCATCTTGTTCAGAAAAAGAGTAAAGAAATAATTAACTTTAAATTCTGGTAACTCAATTTCATTTCGGCCGTTTTATGGCTTGACATATATCTGGGGTAGATATGACAAAATTTTAGCCTTTCTTAATGCTTGTTATATTGTATTATGGGTGTTTATTATATCGTCCCTGTACTTTTTTCTATTTTGAATTTCATATAATTAGAAAAAAAAATCCTTTGCACATTAATTGAAAGGCAAATTAAGTCTTCTAGACAATTATTTCACACCTTCCTCCCTCCACAAACTTTCAACACCTCCTCTTCCATTCTCTCAGCGATGACCTTGTTTCTTGCTCCACTGAGAAACTGGAGCGGCGGGAAGAGCTTATGTGCAGATTCTCCCCAGCACCCACTCGCCCTCCACCACCTGCACCTGGCTGCTTGGGAGGTGCCGACTCCATGCCCCCATTCAAATCTGTCCTCTGCTTCTCAACTGGACGTGTGCTCCCTTGCCTACTCAGGGCAACACTCCAGTGCTGGAATGCTCCTCATTCTTCTGTGTCCTTTCCCCAAACACAACAGCATGTCATTATTTCTCCCATTCTAAACAAAACTAACAATGACTTCCTCTTGTCCACACCCCCCACCTGCTTCTGCCCCATTAACTCTTTTGTCTTTTGCAGCAAACTCTGTGACATAATTGTCTGTGCTTCCCACCCAGAAGACCTCCCACATTCATTTTTGGATGCACTGCAGTCAGCTCAACACCCTCATCCCTCAGCGGCCCCTGCTCTCCCCAGGGCCACAACGACTCCACCTGGTGATGTCTAAATCTCAACCCAGTCCTCATCTACCTCAGCCTCCTGGATGCCAGGGCCCAGTCCCTCTGCCCATTCTCTGTCTTCTCTTGCAACCTGGATGGTCCCCAGTCTCACGACTTTGCACATCAGCTTTAAATACATCCATGGATTGCTCCAGTCCAGAACTCTCCTGGGCTCCAGAATTATATGTGCAGCTGCCTCCTTGCTACCCATCCACACTTAGTGTCACCTGAGTGTCTGAAAGCTGCCATGACAAATTACCGCCAACCAAGTGGCTTAAAACAACGGAGATTTTTTTCTCTCACAGCCTGGAGAACAAAAGCCTGAAATCAAAGTGTTGGCAGGGCCACCCTCACCCAAAGGCTCTTGAGAAGGATCTGCCCCATACGTCTCTCCCGAATTCTGAAGTTGCTGGCAACCCTAGGTGTGCCCTGCGTGTAGACATCACTCCACTCTCTGCCTCAACTGCCACATAGCCTTTCCCTGTTCTTCCTCACCTTCTAGGCATTCCCACCTCGTATAAAGACACCAGTAACGTTAGGCGAGGGCCCGCCAACCCTCGTCAAGTATCCCTTCCTTTAACTCAATGACAGCTGCAAGGCCCTGCTTCAAAAGAAGGCCAATTCACAGGCACCAGCGATAAGGGCCTGAATGTGTCTTCCTGGGGACACTATTCAACCTGCAACATACCTCTACTAGACACTGCAAATGTAGCTCGTCTAAACTGATATTCTGAGCTTCCCAATCAAAGCACATTCCCTTGGCAATTCCTCTTCCCATTTGATACCATGCCTGCCTTATGAGTCACCCAGATCAAAACTCATGGAGTCTTCTTCCACTCCTCTTTCCTCATGGCCCATACCCAGTCTCTCTCTATTTCACCAGGATTTCTATATTACAATAGTACATGAATTATTTATGTATTACACACATATTAAATTTTATATATATTACATATTAGTATTATATATTACATGACATTATACTTATTGATTGCATATATATTACGTTACATTATGGATTGCACATCTACTGCATATTATGTATACTTGTATTTATATAGATATTATAGAGAGAGTGCATTTATATAGATATTTATACACGTGCACACATGCATCCTGTGTTTAACTCCTCCATACCACTCCCATTGTCACTACCCTGATTCAAGGCACCACACATTTTAATTCTTACTGAATGTCTCATTGTATCCCTGTTCTGTATACTGCACTGTAAATAGCCAGTCTCCTAATGGTTGATTTCCCCACCACGTTTTCACTATTATAAACAGCACCACAATGCTCATCCTCACGCAAGCATTTGTGTGGCCCTAAGCAGTTATTTCCTTCGAGCTGAATCCTAGAAGCTGGGTGCAGAGTCAAAGGCAAAAGCACATTTTGCAATTTGTTTGATCTCACTCAATTGCCTTCAGATAAGTTGAATGAACTGGAGCACCTTTTAACTGCTTCACAATTCATAGCAAAAATGAACCTTCTTGGTCTTGACTTTTGACACAAAGTAAGCCATTTGCTTCTTAGATTTACTATCAAACTAATGTGTATTGTGTGCCCACCATGCACCAGACACTGTTTAGACATAAATCCTGCTCTCATGGAGCTTAACGTTTAGTCGGGAGGACTAACTATAAATGATAACCACAGTAAACAATAGGCCTAGATAGTGTGTGAGTCAGAAGTGCAGTGAAGCGCAGGTTGCTGTTATGGATGAGAAGGTCAGGGCGGGCTCACTGGGAAGCTGATGACGGAGCAGAGACTGAAGGAGGGGGGCTTGGCCTTGCAGCCATCTGTGAGGGGGACATTCCAAGCAGAGGAAACACCAGGGCACCCCCCGAGGAAGGAGAATCCCCGGCACCATCAAGGAAGAGCTGGGGACTAGCGAGGTTGGAGTTGAGGGGTGAGGGAGGAGCAGAAGAAAGTGAAAGCCAGGAGGTCACTGCCCTCCGTGGCCAGTTCTTGGAGGCCTGGTGAGCAGCAAAGGGATCTTCACTTTTCCCCTGAGAGACAGGAGGGCGAGGAGCAGAGGAGCGCAGTCACGTGACCTGGTGCGCCTGCAGAACTGTGCAAGGAAGCAAAGGCGAGGGCAAGGACAGCTGGGACGATGGCATCTCCCAACCTGCCAGTGACCGCCTCACACAACAGTATCAGTCACCTGGCTCACTTCCTAACACTCTTCTATGCCAATAACCCCCATGTCACTAAGCACAAAGGACAGGGTTCACTGGGCTCTTCTTCCTGTCCTCCAGCAATGTTTGGCAATGTTGCCACACCCCCTGTTCTGAGGCTGCCTCTCCCCTACCCACGTGGCTTCTGGGGATCATCCTCCCTGGGCTCTCCTTTTCCTCCCGTCCACTCCACAGCCTGCTGTCCAGGCTTGGGCTTCCCTAGTTGGCTACTAAACGCTTGAGTTCTTCACAGGACAGTTTTTGCATATCTGCTCCTTCTCCGCAATCATACCTAGCCTGAGGCTTGAATAGCTACTAATAATTTTTAAATATCATCTAACTCCAGCACAAACTATTCCTCAGAGCTGCAGTCCCCCGATCCAGCTGTCACACGGCCGTGCCACATGGAAGCACAGGGCCCCTGGAACAAGCCCTGAGCGCACTCCTCAGCTTCTGCCTACAAACCCGGTTTTCGTGCATTTCTTGTTAGCATATGTCCCACCGGCCGTGGAGTTGTTCAAGTCAGCACGCGGATGACTTTTAACACCTCTTCTCCAATACGCTGCCACGTCTACCCATTTTTCTTCCCATGTATCTTGCATTTGTCACTAGTTCTCATTTCTACCATCAGCTTCCAAATCCTGTAACGTCATCATCACCTGCCGTTTTCTGCATTGCGCCTGCCTCCACCCTCCCTGTTTGCTTAGAATACCTCGCTGCCTTCTCTCCAGGCTCCAGCCTTGGCCAGCTCCTCCTTGCCATGTGCCTTAGTGTGAATTTTCCCCTCCCTTAGAGGCTGTGCCTCCCCATCTACCCAGTTAGCTTCCCTTCTCTTTTGATCTCAAGCCTAGCTTAGATAATATTG
The DNA here is from genome assembly GCF_001698545.2 of Rhinopithecus bieti. Classification (NCBI taxonomy): domain Eukaryota; kingdom Metazoa; phylum Chordata; class Mammalia; order Primates; family Cercopithecidae; genus Rhinopithecus; species Rhinopithecus bieti. The sequence continues at coordinate 1,733,816 of NW_016841755.1, read as the reverse complement.
TTTTGTGTTGCCATGGAACATCCCCCATTTCTCATGGCTCTTAATTTGCTTTTCAATGATAGCCCCATGTTAGTAATTATCTGAATAATGTATGGCTTCTATGAAGACCGGGTTACTTCACAACAGCAGGGCCTATGCTGTGTGTGGGTTTTCCTGCGACATTATCCCCAGAGCTTCATGGTGCCTGAGCCTGATCATGATAGGTGATCAATAAATATGTGTTCATTGAATCAATCAGTTTCTATGTGTAGATACATAGATGGAGATTTCTTAAATGATATCCACCAAAATGTTGAAATTAACTGGTTAGATTTAAGTTGCTTCCAATATTATTTTATGTTCTATATTGTATTGTTTGAAAGTTTTACAGTAAGCAGGATATCATTTTATAAAACAATAAGATGATTTTCAAAACTAATAAATCAATTAAATGGCACGTATTCAGGTAGTCGACGGAGGAGTTAGGGAGTTGGGTGAGAAGAGAAGAGTACATACTTTAATCTACTTCTAACCAATAAAAGCAGCACAAAAATTCACTGCTGTCCCTCAGTTCATCTCTGCTCCACTAACTCTGAGAGCTGACCAAGGGAAGAAAGACAACACATCATGAAGTGACTTACCAAATTGCGTGCCCCAGCACTAGGCAGTTCAGAGCTTCTTCCTCATCTGGACACCCCGCTGTCAGTCCTGGAGACTCCCCAGACGCCTCCTCTCTTCCTTCCACAGCTGTAGGTGTGGCTGCAAGACTTGGGAGGCTGCTACACCCACACCTCTTGAGTTTCCCCTACAGATCCTGTTTCCTCGAGCACACACACACACACACGTGTGCTCACACATACATACACACACACACACACATACAATGTTCCCTGCCTTCTGCCCATCCAATGCCTGGGACAGTCCCCTGTGAAGCAGTCTCAGCTGTCAGAGCCATGGGACATGCCTACCTTGTGGTCATGTTAGAAGCATCGAGATCTGCTCTAACCCTGGCTACGGAGGCCTGAATTGACCCGTGTGGGGAGCCCCTGAAGATGTTTTTGTTGTCTCACAATTAGGAAAAAGCATTCTCCGAGCAAAGTGCCCCTCCTTCCCCTTTTCCACAAGGCTACGGAGCACAGGATGTTTAAGCCATGATGACCACTTGGTGACCAAAGCTGACAAGCCTACGGGCCAAGCTAACCAGGTGGAGATTGCTGAGTGCAGGGAAGGAAAGAGAAACGCGGGGTCCCTGACAGCATCGTTGTGCTCCTGAGCCAACCCTCACGTTGTTTATTTACCGATTCCTTATCAGGTGGGATCATAACCCCCATTTCTTGAGTCCCTTTTAGTTTGGAGGACCGTTTCCTGTCGTTAAAGCCTCCTCTGTCAGACATCAGATTTCCTTGAATTGCCCACACCTGCCACTTCCACGAATGCACCCCATCACATGCACTGTGCTTGCCCTGAAGGACTACGGGGCCCACATCTTACCATTCACATCAACTACTGCATGTGTAGCAGGGTGTCTGTAGCACAGCGACGGCTCCATCGCTAATGAATATAACTGGACAAACACCTCTCTAGGTGAATAGATAGGAGCACCGTCCTTAGTGCACAAAACAGCCACCATGTTCTGTAGTGGTGAATATTTCCCTGTAAGGTTTAAATGGAAGGAAAGAGAAGAAGGACACCAATGAGAGGCAGCAGTAGTTGTGGATAAAGAAGCAGGTGGATAGAGTCTGGAGTCCTGGGCGGGGGATCTTGGTAGGGCCCATGATTTAGAAGCTTTATGCTGGGACAATGCTTCAGAAAGGAGAGCTGAGGCCAAGCCAAGACCACCGTGAGGCTGAGTCTAGGGAAAATGGACTGATCGAAACTGGGGTTCATAACCAAAAATGCAAAACTTCCATCTGTGGGCTTCTGGGATGGGTGGGGAGTGGGACTAGTGTTTGTCAGCATCAGGGCATCAGCAGGCAAAAACCCAAACCCTGGAGAGAGACTTATAGGAAGCGAGTGAGTTAGTGTTTGACTTGCTAGCTATTTTATTCAGGGGAGCTGGCTAAGGAGGTCCAGACTAGGCCAAGGCTTCTAAGAGCGGCTTCATGAGGCCTTCTAGGGGCATGGAGGAGGGACGAATGATGGTCATGCCACCAGAATATACCCAATGCTGGGCGTGGAACACCAGGCTCTTCCCAGTCACCATTTTACAGCAGAGCAGGAGGGACAAGAAGGGACAGGCCAGCAATCTGGGGCATTGGAAGAACTCCAAAGTTGCCAGGCAGGAGGACCCCAGCTGATCCATACCCTGGGCTTGCACTCACAGGAGACCCGCGCTCCACCACCTCTTGCTGGCCGCTTCTCTGCACCAAGGCCTGGAGGGCACTGTGATTGGTGCGGTCCCAGTCTCCCCCAGGAACTGCCAAGGCTACAGAGAAAAGAGTGGGCAGGCAGGTCTGTGTGTAGTCATGTTCGCCTGGAAACACAATCACACATGGAGGTTGAATGGCATCCTAGGCCCAGGGCAACACAGGCTCCCAGGTACCAGCCTGGGACACAGACCACCGAGATCTGGGGAAAAGTAGACATTCTGCTTGTCAAACAAGTGGCTTCTGTATAAGCATCTAGAGCAGTAAGATTGTCCGTATCTGGAGGGGAAGTTCAAAGACAAAATTGCCTTGGGTTTACTGTCAAAAGATGCTGATTTCTGTCTAGTTCACCCATCCCACCCTTTCCAAGGGCTTAATGTTGGGAAAGCATTCCTTTCAGGTAACCACTGTGTAGGAATAAAGAGAAGGTGAGAAGGCCCTGAGCTAAGTCACTGTGATGTAGAGACGACTTTTAACTCTGTGCATTTGAATCTTTCTTCCACGTCTCACCATCAACCCAAGTAGTTAAGGTGGTAAATTCATGGGTTGTGGATTGCGAGTTGTAGAAATGTTTCCCCTCATAAAATACAGCATGCAAGGGTTATAAACACACAATACAGATTATCAGACTATAAAAAGGCATAACAATGCAATATGATTCATTGCTGGCATGGGCGCAATATTGTGCTGGAAGATTAAAGACTATGTGACTTAAATAACTTTTATTGTAATGCTTTCAACAGATCTCCTAACAGGGAAAGCAAACGGGCTCTGCCCAGTGATATGACTGGTGAACAGGACCCAGCACAATTCCCTGGGCCCCCATTCATCTCTCCAGTCGAGCTGGGATGGTTCCACTTTGGTGAGTGTTTCGCAACCAGACCAGGCAGTTTCTAGGTTTCGCGATAATATACCAGTCTCCTAGGATGTGCTATCGTTGGGCTAAATATAGCACGTGTCCTCAGAATAGTGCCACTGATGGTGAGTAATAGCCCCGTTCCTCCTCCCGGTCTCTTGCACAGGCTCTCTTGGATTTGGTCCAGGAATTAATTTGTGCTAATCTGGTCCCAAAATAAATAACTTTTGTCTCTCTACGTTGCCTTGGGTTTCACAGGGAGCAAGATGCAGCCCCGACAACAGGCACTCAGTGCAGGACGGAGGAGAGGCCCACTCGGTGCATCTACAATTCAAAGGAGCGATGAGGGCTGAAGTCATCAATCTGTCCCAGTGCTCTCATCCCGGCTGGGCGAGAGCCGGCGCTTCCAGCACCGTCTCCCAAAGAAGATTTGAAGCAGTGACAAGTGGAGAGTACTGTCGTCCTTCTTCCTTGGGCCTCGCGCAGAGCTGGCTGGCAGAGTGCACCATCAGGATAGAGATGCCCCGTGTCTGTGCCGCCATGGCCTGTGGGTCCCACGCTCTTGAACTGGCTGAGCTGCTGTGCGGGGCAACGCTGAGTTCCTGAGATTTGTTGGCAGCCTCCTGCTCTTTGTTCTCCAGAATGTGAAAATAGTGTAAATAGCAGCATCTGCAACTGCTCCTGCTGCTCTGACCGCCAGCCAAATGCTTTTTTTCTTCTTTCCCTCACTCTCCCTATTGAGCCGTCCACATGCTGCACACAGGCATGAGTTACAGAGCGGGGTGCAGCCTGGAAACCCCAGGAATGCTGGGGATACACAGAGTAAGGGGGCCCAGGGAGGGCAGTGGGTTTCGCCGCTCCTGGTGAAATGCAAAGCTCCATGCACGGCAGCATGGGTGTTGACGGGATTTGTAGATGACATGTATGAAATGCATTTTTGCCACCCCCAACAGCTGAAAAGAGCCCATGCCTTATTCCTCAACAGCTGCAGTCACCTCAGCTGAGTTGCATGCTTTGGAATTTCTTAAAAGAGAATTATTCTTATTCATTGGTCCTCTGACTACTGAAACGAGCCCTGGAAAGTGAGTAACTCGAGGAATTCTGCTCCTGTCGGCAGCCAGGGGATTTCATATTTTGTCCAGATCTTTCTGTGCAGCCAGATCCAAAGTGTTCGTTTTTCTTGGATATTATAACTTCCTTTCTTGGTCTCCTGTCTCTGTTCATCGATTTTTTTTTTTAAGGCCGTTATTTTCTCTATGTCAAAAGAATCTGCACCTTTTTCCTATCTGAGTGGCAGATGTTCCTGGGCTGTGAAATATAAATATCCTAAAGTTTTCAAAGGCCTGATTGAAATTAATGCCATCTTGATTTTGGAAATAAGTGTCAGGGCTAGCACTATTGCTTATATTATTATAACTTCCACATTGTCATCCTGAGTCTTGTTCCAGGACAACCTTAGCATAAAAACATAGAATTCCCAACTATATTTATCTCTTTTAAAAACTATGTATCTTTCTAACACATATCAAGCCAAGGATATAAAATATTTGTCTCTGCGGAGTAGCCTGTAGTTGTATTTTAAAACTACACACCCATAACCCTTGGGTGCATTAGACAATTCTGCACATTGATGGAGCATGTGTGCACAAAATGGCTCTCCTGTTCTGTAGTCATTAAAGGCTGAAACTGACATAGATCTGAAATGTTCTAGGACTAAAGCAATCAGGGTATATTTCCAAACTAATAGTAAATGACAGTCTTCACAATTCAAGAAAGTAAATACAGGCTGTTTTGTTAAATTCCTTTTGTTTTTTAAATCTACATAATTTACTACAGCTTTGCCATCCCAAGCAAATGTAGGTTTGAATTTTTATGGCCTAGACTTCATAAGAGTGGAAATGAGAAATGATCCAAAGTGATCTTTTTTTTTTTTTTTTGTTAGTTATCAAGCAGTTAGGAAAATGTTGGGGACAATAAAGTGAAGGGAAGAAAATCAGAAGTAAGGCAAGGAAAGTTCCTGATGCACGTAGCCTGAGGCCTCACAGCAAGGTGTCCAAGGCGGGACAGCTGGTCTCTGACCCTTCCCTGTCGATCCCCGCTGCACGAGGAAACTCTGCAGCAAGCCGTCCAGGGACCCATGGATCGCAACTGCATCATAAGACCTGTGAGCCATAGCCCGGCTCCTGACATAGGGGCCCTCGCAGCGCCCTGTGAGGTGGGGCTTCTGCCCCGGATCTGACCATAAGGATTGCATTGGGCATCTTACCACTTCCCTCTCAGGTTTTCTTGCTCCCATGCATACTGTCCATGGACATCCCCCTGGGAATTGAGTCCTGGGCAGGGGAATTCTTTCATTGCCTGGAACTTCGCACCTGCTCAGAACGCCGTTCACGCTGCATGTCCACCCGGGAAATGAGTCCTGAGCAGGGGACTTCTTTCATTGCCTGGAACTTTGCACATGCTCAGAATGCCATCCATGCTGCATGTCTTGCCTGTCGTGAGACAGGGCCCTGAGACTCGCCAGCCTTGGCCTGCAGAGCCCACCGTGCACTGTGTGCTGCTCACTCCTCTTCTGGGAGACGTCAGTGGGACACTAGGAGTAGAACTAGTGTCCTAGATTTCAGAGATCCCAATCATCAATGACATCGTTTAAAAACACTTACTGCTGCTTAGCTTGAAACATTTTTCCAAGCTTGTTTTATTGAATTTAATTGAGAAAGAAAGAGAAAGAGAAGAACTTCACAAATCAGCTTGTGTGGGAACCTACATGCTCCTGGTGTGGTTCTCCACAGGAGGCAATGCCTCTATCACCTCAGTGGTGATATGCCCATGGGCATTTCTGGTGAATTCCTCAGCAAATCAGATCACCATGTGATAAACCAGTGAATTCTCACCCAGTCAAAACTAAAGACAGAGAAGCCTATTAGTCTAACTCTGCTGTGGACAGAGCAGGCTCTGCCTGTAGAAATGACTCATTTTAGTGGGAAATATTCACCCTAGAACAGGTGAGATGGTGGCAAGAGCATGTGAAGGCAGTGAGTGAAGGGAGCATGTGAGGCAATGGATGCCAGTCCACAGGGACACTGCATGCTGTGCATGAGAAGAAGAAATGAAAGGGGATAAAGACTTTGGAGAAATCTTGCTCCAACTCTGGGCCACATCTCAAGACACTTCCTCCTTGGAGCCCTTCTGAACATCGACCATTCCCTGGGCATCCCGTCCAGACCTGGACTCTGAGGTCCTTGTGGCCCCACTGCACTTATTCATACACTGCTTAGGTGTGTACTTCATGCCCTTCCACAAGGGCAGTCCCTTAGGCAGGGACTCTACCTTCCCACCTCTGTCATCCCAGGGGACCCTCACTCAGCACTTACCCTGTGGGGGCTCCTCAGTAATGTTGGCTGAAGTGGATAATAATTTAGAATAGTGTAAAGAAGTTTTATATTTTAAAATATAGAAATCTTCAAATAGAGACACTAATAAGCATTGTAAAAAGGAGTTCTGAAATATCATCACTCATTGTGGATCATATTTCTAGGTATTACCATATGCCTCCAGCCCACTCACTAAATTCTTGCACCTGTACCCCAAAGACCTCTTCCCTCCTCCTCAGTTCCAGGAATACAGAACAGAAAAAGAAAGAAAATGCGATAGTTGGAATGTGTTCCCTCCAAAATTCAGGTGTTGAAATTAAATGGCCTCTCTGATGGTATTAGGAGATGGAGTCTTTAAGAGGTGAACAGGCCACATGAGCTTCTTTCCTCGTAAATGACATTAAGGCCCTTATTAAAGAGGCTGCAGGCAGTGTTTGGCTCACTTTCTCTTCTTCATTCCTCGCCTGCAGAGGAGGGGCAACAAGGGCAACAAGGCAACATCTTGGAAGCACAGATCATCCCCATCAGACAGGTGAACCTAGTGGCTCCTTGATCTTTGGATGTCCTAGCCTCCAGGGCTGTGAGAAGATAAATTTCTATTTGTTAAAAATTATTCAGTCTCAGGTATTTTGCTATAACAGCACAAATGGTCTAAGACACACTGAGAGACTGGCAGCACCACATGATGGAGAGGATCAGATGCAGCCTGACAAAGAGAGGCTCCTCTGCCCCCAGAGGCTGGAGAGTAGTGCCAGCTGGTGAGAGAGACCAGTGGCCCCTAGGGAGAATAAAGGCCTGGGAGAGCTCCAGGGGAAAGGACTTTCCACCAGGAGTACTTGGGGGCTGCAAAGAAACCAAGTCATTACCCATCAGACAAGGCTATGCTGCTGTCCAAAAGCTCGCATCATCAGCCATGCGCTCACAGAGAGTCAGGTTTGAGGACACTCATCAGGGCTCTGGACCTGTCTAGCACAGCCTTCCAGCGTCCTCTCAAGGAGCCCACCGTGCATCCAGACACCCATCAGCATCTGAACCCTGCTCAGCACAGACTCCCAGGACACCCTCCCAAGAGAACAACATACTGTCCCAGGTCCTGGAAATTATTAAGTCTCGGCAATGAAGTTAAGGGACTTGGATATTTTATTAGTCCGTTCTCACACTGCTATAAAGGACCATCTGAGAGTGGGTAATTGGGGGGGGGGGGGGGGGTTTAATTGACTCACAGTCCTGCAGGCTATACAGAAAACATGGCTGGCAAAGTCTCAGGAAACTTACAATCATGGTGAAAGGGCAAAGGGAGAGCAAGCACCTTCTGCACATGGTGGCAGGAGAGAGAGCGAGAACAAGGGGAGAAGTACCACATACTTTCAAACCATCAGATCTCATGAGAGCTCACTCACTATCATGAGAACAGCAGAGAGGAAATCTGCCCCCATGAACCAATCACCTCCCATCAGGTCCCTCCCCCCACAATGGGATTACAATTCCACATGAGATTCGAGTGAGGACACAGAGCCCAACCATATCAGTTATCTTATTATCTCAAAGCTGTGTGAAGGGAAGCCTCAACCAAACAAAGATGGGCCAAATGGGACAGCCTTATAGTTACACACCCTGACATCACTCTGTTATGAGAGGACTATGGAGCGGGCTCTACAGTCTGGACAGATTTCTCTACGTATGAAATTTCTTCAGTGTTTATTCTATGAAGTCATACATTTTGTATACTTACATGTGTATATAATAAATATAATGTTTGTAGGGTTTTTCCCTCAAAAACTTTTGTGTAAAATTAAATCTCCAGGAAGATGCACCATTTTTATCTTGTAGCTGGAGTATCCTCTCTTCCAACTCCTCCCTCCATAGAAACATCTGTAGGGAAAGAGAATACAGAGCCCTGGAATACAGTTCAAAAGAGGCTCAAGAGAATAACTGATGTCTGGATGGGCAGCTCAGTGGGGTGTGGGTGGGCCATGCTCCTTCAAAAGCAAGATACCATTTCATCACACACCTGCTCAGCTTGTCCAAGACACTTGGTTGATCACATGAACTACGTCCATTGAAGCAATGCAGTCAATCTGCCAATTCAATCAAATAAGTCAATCAAACCCAAAATTGTTTCAAATGAATTTCTTAATGGAGCGGCTATCTGACCAAATGTATTAGATTTGTTTAAAAAATCATGGCACTGAAGAATCTTGCTTTGGACTTGTATTTTATAGCTTTAAAAATCTCATTGACATGACATTAGTTTGATTCTCATAATATTTTCTGAGGTGGTCAGAGCATATATTGCTAACTTCTTTTTAGAGGTTAAGAAATGAGGGTAAGCTGTTGAGTAACTCTCCTAAAGTTACTACTTAGCAGAGCAGACCTGAGCCTCTGTCATCCAAATTCATCCTCCTTGGACATTCTTCACTCTCTATGGCTTTTACCCATGTAGAAATTCCCTCAGTGTGGGAACAATCCTACTAGAGTGACTCTCTGGAAAACATGTTGGGCATGTTCATGATTACAACAGTGTGGGAGACCCAAAGCGTTACAAAGAAGTTATGTGTCATGACTGTTACATATACAATGGGAGGGTCAAATTTTATCCTTTAATAACAAAGTCTAAAGAGTGTCACATCATAGAGCCAGACCCGCACCCCTGCCTACCTGCAGATGATCATGTGTAACCTTACACCATATTTTCCATGCCCTTTGTGTGTAGCATATTGAGCTTGCAGACATGAGTCATGGCAGGACTGTGAAGTTTAGTCAAAACACGTGCCATGGGCCTCTAGGGCTAGGAAACACAATTACAGTGTTCTGTGTGTTTTCTAGCCACCAGTGGGATGTGGGGTCAATTGAATTGCATTTCCAAACTCTTTTCTTGATTATATGCTTCCAAAATAAATATATGGATATGGTAATGTACTGTTCCAGATCTAAGTGTAACATAAAGAATAGACACTGGTTATCCAGACTAGATACATTGCATGAAATAAATGTACAGCCCTTGGACATGTGTGAACTATCCAAACCTCACCCTAAAGTATTCTATTTGTTATGGATGACTTTTATTTCCAGTCCACCCATGTCCCACTTAAAGCACTCACTTGGAGCAATCTGTCCTTACTGCATTCCTTTGTCTGACCTCTTCTCTGTTACTCAGTTGGCACTAAGCATATGGCACTTATACTGTTGTTTTACCCCACTTTGGCAGATGGTAAACGCATATGGTCTTCATTTAACTGGCGGCATAGATTACTTACCAGGGAGTAGTTCTTGAAGCCATAGCTTCTAGACACCAAATGTGTTCAGTGCTTCACAAAACCAAGAACTATTTAAATAGCAAGACTCGTTCTTGAAAAGTAGCTTAGTGACCATGTTTTATTAAATGAGCATGTCCTGGGGGAACTGTCTCTGATCTCAAACAGCTTGCCAAACATTTTCCATCTCCAAGAGGAGCTCTATGGAATTAAATTTCTCAATCTCATACTTGCAGGAATTGCAGTGTGTCCATTTCTCCAGATGACCTAAATTCTGCACCTCTATTAAGAACATTTATTCTAGATCTTTGAACCTGGACTGCATTTTCTCTCCCATTCCTTGGTTATGGTTTAAATTACATTTTGGGGTTGATGCTTTTCAACAGCATTGAGATCCCTTGTAATCTAGAATCCAGGGATCACCTTGCTGCACTGACGTCAGAAAAGTGCTGGGTGTAGAGCACTTACTGTTTCTTTGTGAGGATGCTGGACAGACTGGGGGACTCAGGGACCTTCTTTCTACTCTTAGTGTCAGAAATGCAGTGCTTCTTTGGAGCATGTATGTTGCTTTGATTTTTAGATATTGTCTTTTTTTTAATGGTTCAAATTTCATTCTTTCATTGTCCAATAGTCAATTTGGAAATAAATATGTGTGTGTCCTCCTTTATCTCCATAGCATGCTGTGCAGCTTATATCTTCGAAAACTTACTTCAATCTTTGTGGAGTCTCCACAAAGATACTAATGGGCAAAGGCCCACTATTTGCTACCTATGTGCAAAAGCTGTTTGACTGAAATCCTATTAAACCACCTACTGATTTGTGACCTTGAACATTTTACTTTACTGTCCCTAGGTTTTACATCTGCTTTATTTGCAAAACAGAATAAAGTAAAAGTGTAAAGTAGATATCACACAGGCTTGCTATGAAGAGTAAATAAACAAAAATAGCAAAAGTTCTGACCATGTTGGCAGATACATGAAATGAGTCAATGAATGTTGGAGAAACTGGATTTTAGGCAAATCATATTCCCTTTTTTCCTTTTGTTTGCTTCTACTTCTCTTGGTTTCTCCATTTATGTATTTATTTCTTTTGTTTTTGCTTTCTCTTGAATCACTGATCCAAGTGGCCTTCCTGTACCTGCTATTAAGGACACAGGTATTAAACACACACACATACACTCTCAGATCTCAAGTACCTCAAGGATATGAAAATGTAGTGAGTTTTGCATTCATCTGATAGCAAATACATGGGCACAAAATAGCAGTGGGAAAGAAAAGGAAATGATGACCTCTTTCTGAGGGTGGAGTCGATCAGAGAAGTTCTCATAAGGGAATTGATGCTTTTTCTGGAACTTAAGCATAAATGAAGATTCCTGGGTATGCAGAGGAAACAGGACAGGCATAGGTGTGGAGATACTGAAGAGCATGGCGTCCCAGGGAAGCTGAGTGGCTCATGTTGCTAGTGCAAGGAGGGCAGCAGGCCAGGCACACAAGGCTGGGAGGCAGGCAGGGAGTCAGCTCTGAGGGTCTCTCTGGACATCTGAAAAAGTCAACCTCTATACTGAAAATGAACCAACACCCAAAAAGGACCAACACGACCTGTTTATAAGACAAGGCTGAATTCATTATTCAGGAAAGGCACCATTATAAAGGAAGGCACCATCTCTGCAAAGCTTTGGATCTTAGAAATAGGAAAATAAGTTCAGAATTTGTTGAGAGGTGAAAATTTGGCTTAAGGCAGGCCTTTCACCACAGGAAATTGGTGAAGATTGAATAAGAATCCCAATACAATAGTCATGGATTTGTGGGAATCACAAGGTGAGGATTCTGAGGTGAAAGACTGAAAGCATCTCAGGACTCCAAATGGTGCAGTACATTGAAGAGTTGGTGGATTTTAAGGAGGTTCCTGTTATGAGTAATCACACCATTTGTGTGGGCAGAACAGTCCTGCAAAGGTAAAGAAGGGACAGTGAAGCTGCAAAAACAGCAAAGTCACAGTAATGTAAACAGAAAGGGGTGGCTTTGTCCTCAGTGTCCAGGCAGTCCAGGCAGTATGTGGGGTAGACAATTTTGGTTCTCATGACATTGACCTTTATATGCCTAAGAAATTTCTTCTCATGTATATGCTACCCAGTCTTTCTGAAAATACCAACATCTGGGGCAATGAAGAGGAAAAATTCAGTTTGACCTGTGCTAAGTTGCATACCCAAACAGAATGGCTCTTTAAAAATATACAAGATATTAAAGGCAATTAAGTTATCTAATTTATAGTTATCTTATTTGTGTTTTCAAATGCAAAAAAAGTCAAAAATGTTTAATTTGAGGCTGTAAACTAAATGTAAACTTTTGTACAATACGGGATTAAACAAACCACTTGCAAAATTATCTGAAAGGACAATGAAAATCTTAGTCTATCTGGGTATTCCCAGAACATACAGATATGGCAGGAGTATAGAAAAGAATCTACGTTTTCATTTTCACTTCTTCAGTGTTTTTATGTCACATTCAGTCTTACGAAAGAAAAAAAGCATTATTACAAATCAACTAAGTTAGAGTTCAGTTACAGATAGATAAATCTATAAAAAGGTTTATTTGTGGTAGACTTATTAATGATATATTTCCTTATATCATTTTGTTCTGCTAAGATTTGTCATGCTTTACTCAACCAAGAAGTTGCCAAGCACAGTAAATTGAACACAAAGATCTCAAAACTTAGCATGGGACCCAGTTAGCTTTAGATATAAGATGTATGGCACAGTTGCTGACATTTTAAACATATTTCCCAAATCAGACAGCAATGCCACAAAGACTACGTCTAGCATGGTGCACCATAGCATGAACTGTAGTATAGGAAACACTGCTCAGCATTTGGAAACTATTGGCTTAATGTAAGAAGTTACCTCTCAAGCTTCAGTTTCCTCATCTGTAAAAAGTGGATGATGATACTATTTGTGCATTACCTTGACTTCTTGCCTTGAGTCACTGTGTAATCACAGGAGAGGATCAAGGAAGACAGCAGGAGAGGCAGGAGTAGAACAGAAGTTATGGAGATCCATTTAGCCCCAGACCTGGACTCTAGGGAATGGGAAAAAGGACTGCACACAATCTAAGCCTGAATGATCAAGGGCTTGTGCAAATTCAAGGAGACTCTGGATTGTCACTCGTGTCTGTCTTACTCAGTTTTGCGCTGTAGTAACAGAATGTATGAGACTGGGTAATTTGTAATGAATATGAATTTATTGGCTCACAGTTCAGGAGGCTGAGAAGTCCAGGATGAAGATACTGGTGAGGGCCTTCTTTCTGTGTCCTCACTAAGTGAAAAGCAAGAGGGAAGAGAGAGGGCCAGAAAGGAAGAGAAAAGGGGGCCAAATTTTCCCTTTTATAACAAACCCACTCCTGTGATAACAGCAGTAATCCATTCATGAGGGTGGAACCCTCATGGCATCATTACTTCTCAAGGAACCCACCTCCTAATACCATAACATTGGCAATTATATTTCAACATGAGTTTTGGAGGTGACAAGCATTCAAGCCATAGCAGTATTGATATAGTTTGGCGATGTTCCCACTCAAATCTCACCTTGAATTCCTATGTGTTCTAAGAGGGACCTGGTAGGAAGTAATTAATTCATGGGGTCAGGCCTTTCCCATGCTTTTCTCATGCTAGTGAATAAGTCTCATGAGACCTGATGGTCTTTAATATGGGAGTTTCCCTACACAAGCTTTCTGTTTGCCTGCCACCATCCATGTAGGATGTGACTTGCTCCTCCTTCCCTTCTGCCATGATTGTGAGGCTTTCCCAGCCATGCAGAACTGTGAGTTCTCCATTAAACCTCTTTCCTTTAGAAATTGCCCAGTCTCAGGCATGTCTTTATTAGCAGTGTGAAAATGAACTGATACAGTAAATTGGTACCACTAGAATGGGGTGCTGCTGAAAAGATACCCAAAAATGTGGAAGTGACTTTCGAACTGGGTAACAGGTAGGGTTTGGAACAGTTTGGAGGGCTCAGAAGAAGAAAGGAAAATGTGGGAAAGTCTGGAACTTCCTAGAGACTTGTTGAATGGCTTTGCCCAAAATGCTGATAGCGAAATGGACAATAAAGTCCAGGCTGAGGTGGTCTCAAATGGAAATAAGGAACTTGTTGGAAACTGGAGCAAAGGTGACTCTCAATATGTGTTATCAAAGAGACTAGTGGCATTTTGCCCCTACCCTACAGATTCCTGGAACCTTGAACTTGAGAGAGATGATTAAGGTTATCTGGCAGAAGAAATTTCTAAGCAGCAAAGCATTCAAGAGGTGACTTGGGTGCTGTTAAAGGCATTCAGTTTTAAAAGGGAAACAGAGCATAAAAGTTCAGAAAATTTGCAGCCTGATAATGCAATGGAAAAGAAAATCCCATTTTCTGAGGAGAACTTCAAGCCAGCTGCAGAAATTTCCGTAAGTAACAAGGAGTCAAATGTTAATCACCAAGACAATGAGGAAAATGTCTCCAGAGCATGTCAGAGATCTTTGTGGCCATCACAGGCCCAGATGTTTAGGAGGAAAAAATGGTTTTGTGGGCCAAGCCCAGGGTCCCTCTGCTGTATGCAGTCTAGAGACCTGGTGCCCTGCATTCCAGCTACTCGAGCCATGACTAAAAGGGGCCAAAGTACAGCTTGGGCTGTTGCTTCAGAGGGTGAAAGTCCCAAGCCTTGGCAGCTTCCACATGGTGTTGAGCCTACAGGTGCACAGAAGTCAAGAACTGAGGTTTGGGAACCTCCACCTAGATTTCAGAGGATGTAATCTAGGATGCCTGGATGCTCAGGCAGATGTTTACTGCAGGAGTGGAGCCCTCATAGAAAACTTCTGTTAGGGCAGTGCAGAAGCAAAATGTAGGGTCAGAGCCCCCACACAAAGTCCCTACTGGGGCACTGCCTAGTGGAGCTGTGAGAAGAGGGCTAGTGTCATCTAGACACCAGGATGGTAGATCCACTGAGAGCTTGCACTATGCACCTGGAAAAGCCACAGACACTCAATATCAGCCTGTGAAAGTAGCCAGGGAAGGGTCTATACCCTGCAAAGCCACAGGGGGAGAGCTGCCCAAGGCTGTGGGAACCCACTTCCTGTAGTGGCAAAGGAGATAATTTTGCAGCTGTAAGACTGCATTGGATTTCAGACTTGCCTGGGGCCTGTAGCCCCTTCATTTTGGCCAATTTCTCCTGTTTGGAATGGCTGTATTTACCCAATACCTTTACCCCCATTGTATCTAGGAAGCAACTAACTTGCTTTTGATTTTACTGGCTCATAGGTGAAAGGGACTTGTCCTTGTCTCAGATGAGACTTTGGACTATGGACTTTTGAGTTAATGCTGAAATGAGTTAAAATTTTGGGGGACTGTTGGGAAGGCATGATTGGTTTTGAAATATGAGGACATGGGATTTGGGAGGGGCCAAGGTTGGAATGATATGGTTTGACTCTGTCCCCACCCAAATCTTATCTTGAATTCCCACATGTTGTGAGAGGGACCTAGTGGAAGGTAATTCAATCATGAGGGCAGGTCTTTCCCATGCTTTTCTCATGATAGTGAATAAGTCTCATGAGATCTGATGGTTTTTAAAACAGGAGTTTCCTTACACAAGTTCTCTGTTTGCCTGCCGCCATCCATGTAAGATGTGACTTGCTCCTCCTTGCTTTCTGCCATGATTGTGAGGCTTCCCCAGCCACGTGGAGCTGTCAGTTCTCCAATAAACTTATTTCCTTTGTAAAGTGCCCAGTCTCGGGTTTGTCTTTTTCAGCAGCGTGAAAGCAGACTAATACAAATATCTAAGGATTTGATATTGTAAGAGGGCAGCAATAATTCTTCCTGGTCTTTGTGTCATCCTTACATGATGGAAATAAATCTCAGCTAATCAATAATTGGGTAAGAATTCATTTACTTTCTCTCTCCACAATACTTAAGCACCCAGTCCTGTGAAAACTGGGATATTTTCTTCCTGCACAGCTCCAACTGAAGTCCTTGAAATGATTTTCATTGACTTTCATGATCTAACTTGGTTCATGGAGCCATCTGGAATCCAGTTACTGTGGAGAAAGAAACAGAATAAAAATACTCCTTGACTTACAGTGGGGTTTTGTCCTGATAAACCCATAATAAGTTGAAAATATTATAAGTCAAAAATGAATTGAATACACTTAAACTACCAAACATCATAGCTTAGCCTAACCTACCTTAAACATGTTCAAAACACATTAGCCCACAATGGAGAAAATTACCTAACATAAACCCCATTTTATAACAAAATGTTGAATATAATTTATTGAAATGATTTATTTATCAAATGCTGTAATTTATTGAATACTGTACTAAAAGTGAAAAACAGAATGTCCATATGGGTAATCAAATGATTTCTATTGAATGAGAATCACTTTCAGGCCATCATAAAGAGGAAAAATTGTAAGTCAAACCATTGTTAAGTCAGGGGCCATCTATAGACCAGATTACTTCAGTCTAGGTGACACCCCTGCCCCCAACCCAGGTTTCAGCTGTATAATACACTTTATGTCAAATAAAAGGATGAGTATTGGTTTCCAAATTTGGGTGCTGGTGCTATGGGGTAACCCATGATGTGAAGCAAAAAGTAACAAAGTTTGCTGCAGTTTCCCTCCTTGAAGAGGCTCTGCCAGAGGCCATGCGAAGATGGTTTTCACATGAAATCAACTTCAGGTTGCAGAAGGCTTCCTTGACTGTGGGAATGACATTGAAAAGACTGACTTTCTTTCTGAAGCTCTGTAGAGAGGGTGGTTAACCCCAAGACGTGAGAGATAAAGCAATAGAAATGCCTAACACATTACAGATATTATTAGAAATTACTATGTACAAATTATTATTAACGTGCCTGACACTCCAACAAAGGACTTGACAAAAGCTCCTGGATTTGCTATAAGGAAAAGTTCTATGTCAGAGCCCATCCTGACACCAGGGAGCCCAACATAGCAAAAACATGCAGAAGCAAGCCCACTGGTCCTGAAGGCCTGGGTGGTGTGAATAGAGGGGGATTCTGCCTGGCTAGGCACCAAACTCTGATCTCTGTTCATGGGAGACCTGGCAATATGGTCTGCACTTGTATCCCTGTCCAAATCTCATGTTGAATTGTAATCCCCAACATTGGAGGAGGGGCCCGGTGGGAGGTGATTGGATCATGGGGGCAGATTTCCCCCTCGCTGTTCTCAAGATAGTGAGTGATTTCTCATGAGATCTGGTTGTTTAAAAAGTTTGTAGCACCTCCCTCTTCGCCTTCTTCCTCCTGCTTCAGTCATTAGGATCTACCTGCTTCCTCTTTACCTTCCGCCATGATTATAAGCTTTCTGAGGCCTCCCCAGCCATGCTTCCTGTACAGTGTGTCAACTATGAGCCAATTAAACTTCTTTTCTTTATCAATTACCCTTCTCAAGTAGTTCTTTATAGTAATGTGAGAACAGACTAGTAAGTGGTTTATAGGACACTAAGATCTAAGAGTTTGTGGACATTTTAGGGTCGAAACAGCATCCTACAGAGCTACATACCCTTTACAAGTTTGCAACACCCTTGCATTGCTCAGAAAGCTGCAGAGTTTCTGCAGACGTACAAGAGTGAGAACTCAGAGGCCCAGAGTCAGAGACAGCAGGATCGCCCTATAACTGCGTGCACACTGAGATATCTGTCATCATTACAGAGGTGCAGCTTCTGCTGTAGATTTCTCCAGATACAGGCAGAGGCCCCAGCAGGCAAAGCAGCAGGGCCCATGAGTTGAGTTTTAGTTTTTATACTAGAATTCTCCATCTGTACTTTAGGTTCAGATGGGGAGTAGACATTTAGGGAGTTGGTAGGTGAGAGTAATGGCCCACGTTTTATCATTATCTTTGCCTACTTTTGTGACTAGTTACTATGTGGCAGACACTGTGCTTGTCCCCTGTATCTGTTACCACAAATAATTGTGAAAACTGCCTGGAACATAATATTATTATTCTCTGTTTCACGGATGAAGTGTCTCTGAGGCTTAGAGACAAGAGTAACTGCTCATTGCTGTGGGGACAGAGGCAAAGCCTCCTGAGCTCTATCTACTCTGCTTCTTTTCTGTTTCCTCTCAGAAGGCAGGGAGGTGTTTAACCTCCCACTTGCTAACTATCAGGTAAAACTCTCGATTTGGAAGAAAGTAAGAGGCAGCCCTAAGCGCCCATGGGTGGCAAGTGGCCTCGGGTGAGGTGGTGGCATCAACATTGTGAAGAAATAGAAGAGGGGAGATGCAGAGTGTCTCAGATTGCTTTCCATGTGCTGGGTCTTACACTGAGCTCTTTCCTCTCCATCACTGCAGAACCATATCATCATCTCCAACTTAATGGATAAGGAAATCAAGGCTCAAAGAGGCAGAGTACTGGCCCTGGAGTTTGCATCCAAACCCAATCTATCTTTCCTAAAACCCATCATGGTTTTTGTTTGTTTGCTTTTGGCTATATTCAGTCCGTATCCTTTGGACTGACAGGCTGTTCCTCTCGAGACACAGAGTTCCCTGTACCTCCCTGTGGTCACCAATGTGATGTTGCAAGACAGAGCTCCAGGAATAGGCTGCACAGTAGGGACAGGCCTTTCTAGGTCAGCCACTCCCGAAAGACCTGCCCAAGGAAGGGCTTCCTGTCCCATGGCCATTAAGAGTATCAGGTGCAACCAAATTCACCACAAGGTTTGCACCTAGAGGCGAGCCTTGCTGAACCGGCAGGGTGAGATTTCATCCAACAGCTGCTCAGGTTTCTACAACAGCATGGCTGGGCCTTGCACTAGTGGGCTGCCTTAGCTACATGGAGGGCAGCTGGCTCTGTCTTCTAACTGCATGGCCACCCTCCTGGGGACTGTTCCCCAGACTAGTGCCAGAGGTGCTGCCATGGGGGTCAGGACTCTCAGGTATGTGAGAGGTGGGCCTCTGATTAGCTTTCCCTCTAACCAGACTGTTGTATGATTACATCTGGGAGCTTGTCCATACTGCTATGCAGGGCAGCTCATTCCAAACAGAGCCAGTTAATCCTTCCTGGAACTGGTTGCAGGAGGCAAGTTCATTTTAGCCGAAGTGTTCGGCCAAGAGGAAAAACTGGGAGTGAGGGACAGGACAGGAAACTGAGTCATGCCCAACATGCAGTAGGTTGGCACTGCAACTAACCATTGCTCATTATTCAGGGTTGCCAAACCCTTGTCCAGCTCCACTAAGAAGTTTTCATAATGCTGCCAGCAAGTATGACATGGCCTTATTAATATGGAGACAAATACCTTCAGCCTGGTTTGCCAGAGGGTGATCAGGATATGACCAGAGGCCCACAGAGAGTCCACGGAAGGGCAATCTTGGAATTTTTAAGGATGAAATCTAACGTTTATTGAGCATTTGTTATGTGCCAAGCATTCTTCTGAGGGTTTCATGTGTATTCATGTATTTTGTCCTAGTAGAGCTATGAACTCAGCCTGTTATTTTTCATCCATTTACAGCTATGGGTATGGAAGCACAGAAGATAAGGTAACTCACGCAAACCAAAATGTTTATAAACAGCAGAGCCCAGATTGGAACCCAGGCATTTTCCTATCTCTATTGAAAAAAACGGAAACAGAAAGTTGCATAAACAGCATTTTTATGTGGGGAAGGGTAAGGATGGCTATGTGGTGTTGATAATTGATAAGTGAGAAATTGAGAGTGTGTTCTATCCTTGTGCAATCGGTGTTTCTCTAGTCTGACACCGCTCAATTCTCTGATCAAGGCACTTATTAGCCAGTGGGGGAGTCTGTGGGGAGGGGGTCACAGAACTGGGTAGTTTGGGGTGGAGTCAGGGAGTTGCTGTTGTTACTCACCCCTAGTGCATTGGGGAAGGGCTTGGCACACACTAAACTCTGAGGTTGACACTGAGCACAAGATGCCACACCAAAGAGCAGACAATGGCTGCTGGAAACAAGGAAAATCACCAACCCCATTCACTGCTTTCCTAGGCCTGCCATACAAATTACCACATTTGCACAGCTCTGGAAGCCAGAAGTCCAAAGTCATTGCATTAGCAAGGCCTTGCTCCCTACAAAGACTCTAGCAGGGAATCCTTCCTTGCTTCTTCCAGCTTCTGGTGGCCCCAGGAGCTTGGCTTATGGTCACATTACTCCAGTCCCTGTCTCCGTCTTCGCATAGCCATCTTCTGTCTTCATGTCTGTTTTTCTTAAAAGGGCACGAGTCGCTGGAGTAAGGACCCACCCTAACCCAGGATGCCCCCATCCTAATTTATCACCTTTGCAAAGACTATTTTCAAATCAGATCACGTTCTGAAGTTCTAGGTGGACAGGAATTTTGGGGAGACATCATTGAACCCAGGATGACCATGCATATGGCAATCTCTGCACTTTGTGAGATCAGCACCGGAGAACTTGGGAGAGACAGGTGGTGATTTGAAGGGCAAATGTGTCCCTTGGAGGCTTCACTCCTCCCTTCAAGGGATGTCCCAAAGTTGTAATCCTGGAAGGCTGTGAGCCAGAAGAATAGTTACTCGAGAAGGGACAGAACTGAGATTTGGATACTGAGGAACTCGTCTACCAAGAGTCCTTTTTTTCAGCCCCAGGAAGTTTATTCTCAAACTCCCCAGTCACAGCTGTGGCCTCACAGGCTCTCAGCCAAGGATGTGCACAGATTTCCAGGGCCACTGCTCTGACCTCCAGCACTGAGGCTGTCTCCACCTGGGGGATGGGAGAGGCACGGTTGAGTGAGAAACATGCTTAAAGGGGCAAACATACCAAATATACAATGTCCCACAAGAATCGAGGACATAGCAACATACATGCAATTAATGATACTTTTTAAGGATCATATTCCACGCCTAAATATGCAACATTTTAACAACAATTTGTCCGTCCCACCCAAATGCCTCCATGATGGGAATTTTGACAGTGTGTTAGTTTAATTTCCACTACCCAAAGATAAAAGACCCGTGGAAAGGAAATGAAAAAAGCTAAATGGCTAGAAAGAGTATGGAAAACCATAACCACCAAGTTGTAAATCAGTAAAACAACTTGTTAGTCATGGAAACATAGAACTATGTGACTTCTATAATGTGCTCACTTCTTTCATTTAATAAATATTTTCTGGCACAAGTAACAATATTGTAATCTTTCATTAGAGAAATATGTCAATGTTCTACTAAAACTCCAAGTCCTATAAAAAAAATCTGTTTTAAATTCCAGTTTTGTGGAAATTATTAATTTTTTTCTATAAATGTAAAACAATGAGTGAATTCATTCGATGTAATTTTCTTTCCATTCCAAAAAAGTACCTAAACGTCACAAAAATAAAGTTGGGGCCAATATTGTCAATGAAGAGAAATGAAAACACTATGGAAATTGTCCATCATTAGAAGGTTAAACTCTGTGAATCCTGTGTCCTCGTGCCTGGACCCTAGGGTCCTCTTTCTGGGATCTTCACCCTCATTTTCCGTCCTCATTCCTGGGTGCCCCTCTACTCGGCCATGCTTGGAACTTCCTCTTTCCAAGCACTCCTGCCTTCATTTTCATCCTTCTGTCTCTCTGGACTCCTATTTCCCCTCCATTCCCCATCTATCCCTGTCCATTCCTCCAGCAACCACCTTTGCTGGTCACCTGTCCCATCTTCGAGGTGGAATCTTCCATGCCCTTCTCTGAAGATTCACAGTCGCTGTTCCTGCCACTCTGAATTCCCAACTCCTCCCGTGCCTGCCCTTCCTGAGAGTGTGAACTTAGCAAAGCTCATGTTTCTCGTGTGTCTGTCCCCGCTGCAAAGTACAGGGCAGGTGCCCGATCAGGGCTTGCTGGATGGCTACTGAGTGTCCCGCTACAGCTCAGACTACACCCAGAACATTCTTGCACATTTCCAGTCAAACCAATTCCGCACAGCCTTTCCCCTGGCTGCCTTCACGCTCTCTGCCTCCTCCCGTGAACATCCCCACCTTAGCAAAGCCCTGCCTTGTCTTCAAAGCTGGGTTCAGATGTCATGCTGCTTCCCAAGAGACATCTCCCTCCTCACTCTATGATTTTTACTAGGGCTGCCATAACACTGTACACAAGCCAGAACCTTAAACAACAGAAGTATAATGTCTCACAGCTCTGGAGGCCAGAATCCTGAGATCAGGGTGTCCACAAGGCTGCTTCCTTTGAGGCTCTGAGGGAGCAGTCTGTCCCCAGCCTCACTCCCTAGCTTGTGGGTGGCCACCTTCTCCCTGTGTCTCCTCAAACCCTCTTCCCTCTGTGCATGTTTGTGTTCAAATCTTTTCTTATAAGGACACCAGTCATATGGGATTAGGATCCACCCTAATGACCTCATTTTAACTTAACTGACTTTTCTAAAGACCCTGTCTCCAAACAGAGTCACATTCAGAGATCCTGGGAATTAGGACTTCAGCCTACGGATTTAGGGAAGGGACACAATCCAACTTCTAATAGCCGCCTCATGCCTCTTTCACCATTGAGACCTACAGTCCCCATACCTGGTCCATCTGTTAGATGTATCTAAACACCTTGGTAAGACCCTTTGTCCCTGCCCCAGAGGGAACCACACCCTGGGTTTAGTGACTATCCCACCCCCAGATTTTCTTCCAGGCTTCTCACTTCTCCTTTTGGTTTCAAAATTGGATCTAAAGTTCCTCTATGTGATATCCAGAATGTTTGTCCTGGCAAGCTCCAGCCTTTACATTTATGAAATATTGTTGCCTCAAAAGCAAGGCTACCTGGACCTGGTTTCTGGCCATTTCCCATGAACAGAAGGCTAAAGGCCTGCAGTAAAAAATGCCTAGTGGGTTGAGACTTTCTGGGGAGAGGTCCAAAAGGCAACTATTTAAGAATTCTTTTCATGTATTTTTTCTTAACTGAGTAGGATCGTACAGAATCGACTCACTAAAAAAGAATTGTCATAAAATCTCACACCATTGACTTGTAAATGGAATTGAATGTGTAGAGTCTACGTAATGACACCATCAAACAGGAAAGAGCTATCACACTCGTATAACGGATGAAAAGCAGCGTGAGCACGCAGGCGAGCCTCCCAGGGGCATTGGCGTTATTCCACTCACTGCGTTTTTATCTCCAGTTTCTCTAATTTTTGTTATTTTTTTCCTCGGGTCTTAAGACAAGAGCAGAAAGACTTTTTTTCTCTCCTAACAAATCATCTCATACAGAAGTCAATAATATAAATACTTACGTGGCTGGGGTCAGTGCCTGGGCTTTATTAAAACTGATTTTTCAGAATGTATTTCCATTGTTACTGCAGCTACAAGGAAACCCTCCAATCAGACACTTTGCATCCTAACAGCAACGCCTGCGTGGTACAAGCCCTAAAAATGGAAAACAAAGTGAGGGAGGCGGAGGGGAGATGCTGTGGGCTTCCTGGGATGAGTCCTGCAGGGCCGGTTTCCTTGGGGGCAGCAAGCCCCAGGGGAATTCTCCCTCACTTCCTTTCCAGGAGATTCCCCCAAGCTCCCACACGCACCTTCACGGCTCCTAAATCAAGCTCTGACTCTGCTCGGCCTCATGGTTGCTGGCTACGTAAAATAATCAAAGATGCCCTCAGTGGGAGTCATGCACCCCCCCACCTGTGGCAGAAGGCCAGGCCACACACTGGAGAGTCTCAGCACACAGGCAGGACGCTGTGGGTTCGGTTGCCAGGAGCATCTGTTCAGAGAGTGGACACAGTACAGGGCTCATCCCGCATCACACTGTCCTGCCCTGGCAATCACACCCGGTCCTCTCAGGGCCAGAGTCTGGTTTTCTGCAGAAAAAATTAGAGAGTCCACTGGCTAGTTTCTGGGCTGGGCGACCTGGGCCTGTGTCAAGCACAGCCCACTCTCTGCATGCTACTCCTACCCCTCCTCTTAAATGATTGGGGTTCCTATGATGTGCAAGCTGGGGGACCTGGTTAAGTTTTGTGCTGTGGACTTGTTAAGTAAGACTAGCTTAGGGAAGGACTAAGCCTGTGCTCTGATGGCGTGGGGTCAGCACTCAAATTGCGCAAAACACCAGCCCCTGTGAACTAAGGAAGATCCATAGAGGAAGTCAACTCTTCCCCATGGAAACCAATGCTCATCGTGTTTCTAATGTTCACATCACCAGCTGATAGAGAAGAGAGGTATGAGCGTGCGCGGGAATGGCCGTGAAAACAAACTCCAAAGAAATGCCGCCAGCAGCAAGAATCTCTAACCACATGGATCGCATAAAACCAGGGAGGAACGCAAGGAAGGAAAGTGTGTAAGGAACAGCAAAGAAGGAAGGCTCAGCCACAAATCTCTCTCCCGCCCCCCACCCCCCCACACACACCCCGCAAGGGATAACATAATACCCCAACGTATAACCTGCAGACACACTGAGATCAGTCCCTCCTTCCTGCCTTCTCATTCCTAACCATTCTGGTCAGTCTTCCAGCTTAGCTGGCCCTTTCATTATATTCATGCTTTGAACCTTTCTTTATGTGTCAGGATTTAGGGATATTGTTTTCTTTTGTAATTTTCCAACAAGTTGCGAGGGGAAAAAAGCATACATACCTTAAAAGAACTTGCAAAGTGAACATTTTTCTTTGTGCCCACAATAATCTTTTATTTCTTTTTTTTTTTTTTT
>NW_016841755.1:1635933-1709144 GCF_001698545.2 Rhinopithecus bieti | reverse complement strand
AGATGGAGTCTCACTCTGTCGCCCAGGCTGGAATGCAGTGACACGATCTCGGCTCACTGCAAACTCTGCCTCCCGGGTTCACGCCATTCTCCTGCCTCAGCCTCCCGAGTAGCTGGGATCACAGGCGCCCGCCACCTCACCCGTCTAATTTTTGTATTTTTAGTAAGACGGGTTTTCACCGTGTTGGCCAGGATGGTCTCTGTCTCCTGACCTCGTGATCCGCCCGCCTCGGCCTCTCAAAGTGCTGGGATTACAGGTATAAGCCACTGCGCCCGGCCTCTTTTATTTCTATTATAAAGGCAACACTTTTTTGTGCAAAATTTGGAAAATACAGAAAAATATAAAGAAGGTAAAAACCATCCACAATTCTTCCTCCCAGAAATAACCGTAGTTGTATTCTAGAAAATGTATTTGTATGTTTATTATAGTTGATCCAAAAGAACAATCGAGGTAAATATGAATACAATTTTATTGTATGAAGGTGGTTTCACACTGTATGTACTACTGCACATTGTTTTATTTAATGTTATGTTGTGAGAACTTTAATATGGTACTAAGTAGTCTTTGAAAGCATAATTTTTAATAGCTACAAAACATTTTCAATGAGTGTATCACAATTTCTTTTCCCATTTCTCTCTTCTTGGGTCTTCAGAAGGTTCCTAATTTTCTCTTGTGAACATGCTCGAATGACTCCCTCTGTACATACATTTTTGAGCACATTTCTGATCATTTCTTCAGGATATTTTCTTAGGCATGAAATTGTTGATCTAAAGAGAGTAAACCTTCCTACGCTGTCTCCTCTCCCACCTGTATGAAAACATCCATTTCACATAATTGCCAAAAACGGAAACAACGCAATTGTCCACTCAAGTAGAATAAACAAACAAGATGCCGTCTGTCTACAGGGCGGAGCATTATTCAGCAATCTAAAGGAACGAAGTTTTCACACCTATTACAACAGGGATGAACCTTAGGATTGTATGCTAAGTAAAAGAAGCCAAACACAAAGGCCACATGTTGCCTGATTCCATTTATGCAAATTGTTTTGAATAGGGACATCTATAAAGATAGAAAGTAGATGAGTAGTTACCAGGGCTGGGGTGGTATCAGACAGTGACTGAATATGGGGATGACACTTTTTTTTTTTGGCTGTGATGGAGACATTCTAAAGCTAGATTGTGGTGATGGTTGCACAATTTTGTAAATTTACTAAAAATCATTGTATTGTACACTTAAAATGAGAGAGTTTTGTGGCATGTAAATTAGACCTCAATACAACTTTCAAAGTCATTTTCACTATGGATTGTTTCAGATTATTTTGGGATCATTCATTGAATTTTCCAAAATCACTATTCCACTAAAATTTGAGGAAGACTTATATTTACACTAATAATTTAGTATCAAGAAAAACAATACGCATTCTTATTTCTTAAACTGTCTTTATGTTACTAGAGTCACATTCTTCATTTTTATTAGCTAAGTCCTTTCTTAAGGTGAGACCACTCACTTTCTTTTGATTAATGTAATTTTTGCCATAAATATTTCCAGCCTATTATTACAGTGTAGAGAAAAATATTTTTATATTTATTTAACCTTCTATCACTTTGCTTAATTTAACTCTTTTAGATTCATTTGGTATTAGAAGCATACAACTGTAGAAACTTCAAAGAGTTACTAGGTCTCTTTCTAATAATAATTCTTCCTTCCCCTACACTGGCCAGACATCCAGCATTAATTAGGAGGATGATGTTGATAACAAATAAAATTGCCTTATTCCTGATTCTAATGAGAATTTTTCCAGCGTGTCACCACTAAGTATAATGTTGACTTTTGTTTCTTTTTAACCTTTTTATTTTGAAATAACTATACATTCACAGGAAGTTGCAAAAATAGTACACAGAGATCCTATGAATCCTCTGCCCAGTTCACCCCGTTGGCTACATCTTATGTAGCTACCCTACAATTTCAAACCCAGGAAACTGGTACAGATTCAGTACGCAAATAGTTTTGTGTCGTTGGTGGTATGTGTAGATTTCTGTAACCACCACTGCAGACAAGATATGTAACTGCTCCATCATCACAAAGATATCCTTTGTGCTTCCCTTTAAAGTCAAGCCATCCAGCCCCACCATCTCTCAACACTGGCAATCACTGATCTGATCTCCACCTCTTTAATTTGGCTGTTTCAAGAACGTTCTATAAATCATATAGTATGTGACCTTCTGAGATTGGCTTGTTTACTCGCCCCAATTCCTTTGCCAGCCGTGCAAGTTGTTGTCTATGTAAGTCGTTTGTTTTCCCTTATCGCTGTATTATTCTCTGGTATGGACATACCATAGTTTGTTTAATCATGTACCTATTGTTGGTAATTTTCGTGTTTTTAGCTATTGCAAATAAACTTGCTATAAACAACCACTGCAGATTTTTGTGTAGGTATAAGATTTCATTTCTCTGAGATAATCGCCCAGGAGTACGATTGCTAGGAAATATAATAAGTATATGTTTCGTTTCTTAAGAAACTGTCGAACTGCTTTCCAGAGTGGCTGTACCACTTGACATTGCACAGCAATATGTGATAAATCTAGTTTCTTTGCATCCTTGCCAGCATTTGGTGTTGCTGTTCTGTTTTATTTTATTTGTTCTAATACGTATGTAGTGATTTCTCATTGTGGTCTTAATTTGCATTTCTTTAATAGCTAATGATGTTGGAAATCTTTTCAAGTACTTATTTGCCCCAGGTACACTCTGTTTAGTAAATGTCTCTTCATGTCTTTTACACATTTTCTAATTGGATTGCTTGATTTTTACTGTTGCGTTCTGAGAGTCCTTTATGTATTCTGGATGTGAGTCCTTTCTCAGACATGTGATTTGCAAATATTTTCTCCCTGTCTGTAGCTTGTCTTTTGATCCTCCTAAGAGGGTCTTTTGCAGAGCAAACCTTTTTGATCTTGATGAAGTCCAATTTACGGATGTTTTCCTTTTACGGATTGTGCTTTTGGTGCCATGTTTAAGAATTCTGCATCAAGTCTTAATCTCGAAAATTTTGAATTGTGCCTTTCTAAAATTTTAGTTTTATTTTTACATTTAAATCTTTTCTCTATTTTGAGTTAATTTTTGTATAAGGTGTGAGGCTCAGGCTGAAGTTTACTTTTTGCCTATGGAAATCCAGTTGTTCCAGTAACATTTGTTGAAAGTGATTCCTCCATTGAACTGCTTTTACGTCTTAGTCAAAAATCAGCTGGGCATATGTTTAGGGGTATTTCTTTTTCTCTGTTCTGTTCCCCTGATCTATGTGTCCATCCTTCCATCAGCACTACACAGTTTAGGTTACTGTCACTATATAAGAAGTATTGAATTCAGGTAGAGTGACCCTTTGAAATGTATTCTTTGTACTCAACATTGTTTTTGCTATTCTAGTTACTTTGCCTTTCCAAACAAATTTCGGAATAATCTTGTCTCTACAAAAAAAATTTGCTTGGTTTTTAATGTAAATTTTATGAAGCCTATACATCAATTTAGTCAATAGATCAATTGACTTCTTTACTACGTTGTCTTCTAATCCATGAACACAGTATCTCTTTCTATTTCGATCTTCTTTGGTTTCTTTTATCAATGTTTTGTAGTTTTCAGAATACAAGCTTGTGCTTTTTTTATTTACATTTATGACTAAGTATTTCATTTGTATTAAGAAACTATAAAAGGAATTATATTTTTCATTTTGCCTTTCAAGTATGTATTGCTAGTATACATAAATACAGTTGATCTTTGTCTGTCGATCTTGTATCCTGAAACCTTGTTGAACTCATTGCATATGATTGCAATTATTTTAAATTTGCTTTGGATTTTCATGGCCCATCTTGCTCTATGTTCTAAAGGCCTTGGAAAAGAATGTGTACTCCGCTGGTTTGGGGTGAATTATTTCATAAATATAAATTAGGTCTTGTTGGTTAGTGGTGTTCTTGAGTTCTTTTATATGCTTGCTGGTTTCCTGTTCTTCTACTTTCTGTCTCTATCACCTGGACTACTCTAGGTACCTCATATAAATGGAATCAGACAGTATGTTTCCCTTTGTGACTGGCTTATTTCACATAGCATGACATCCTCAAGTTTCATTCACATTGAAGCAAGTGTCAGAATTGTCTTTATTTTTAGGGCTGGATAATATTCCACTGACTTGATTAGATTTTGGTGTTTTAGGGTTTTGTCTCTCTCTTTTTTTTTTTGGTAGAACTTCAGCAGTATAATGGAAGACGTGGAGTTGGCAGTGATCTCCATTCCAACCTGGTCCCCATTCCAACCCCAGCCACTGTGATACTGCATTATGCTTCTATGAAGCCAGGGGATTTTTGTTTTGTTTTGAGACGGAGTTTCACTCTTGTAACCCAGGCTGGAGTACAATGACACAATCTTGGCTCACCGCAACCTCCGTCTCCTGGGTTCAAGCGATTCTCCTGCCTCAGGCTCCCAAGTAGCTGGGATTACAGGTGTGCACCACCATGCCCAGCTAATTGTGTGTGTGTGTGTGTATTATTAGTAGAGACGGGGGTTTCTCCATGCTGGTCATGCTAGTCGCAAACTCCTGACCTCAGGTGATCCACCTGCCTCAGCCTCCCAAAATGCTGGGATTACAGGTGTGAGCCACCAGCCCAGCTGAACCCAGGGTTTTAAAAAAAATAGTCCTGTTACTGAAATCAATTTCACCAAACAATAGAACAATTAAGGAACCAGTAAACTCTGTTTTTGTTACAATGATTGTTTACACTATACAAATCAGATGAGTCATTCTGTTTTGCCAGAAGATAACTTAGAGAAAATAATTTGAAATTCTATATTATTTACATGGTAGACTAAAATAGACCCATCAATTACCATCTACTGAGTTTTTACCTAAGTATAATATTCTTAAAACAACATTGTTGCTATTGCCATTCGGTCTAAGATTTAATTATTGGCTTGTAGAGTGAAAAAATTTAAAAGCCAATCAGTTGAAGGTGTAAAGGAATAAAAAAAATCCAAGAAAAACTATCATTTAACGCTTAATCTACACTTTAATAAAGTCACAAAATACATATTTTCTCTTTTGACAAATTGAACGTAAAGAAAATAAAAGATCCAGTAAAAAGGAAGAAGAGTGGCAAGGAAGGAAGGTCAAAGAACTGGAGAAAGGGTGGAAGGGACGGGGAAAAAGAGGATCTCCCAGGTCTCACCCTGCAATATCAAGTTTCCTTCCAAAAGTGAAGTTACCCTCAGCTGAGAGAACTCCATCCTGGGAAATATACTGGTGGTGAAGGATGAAGTCTCAGTTTTGCGTCAGTGAATGGCCTGGGACTTATAGGTTTAAGCCACCTCATTAATGTGATGTTAACTTTATTTTTGGCATAAGAGTGAAAATTTTTTTTCATTTATTTCTGATGTTCACTTAACAAAGACAGAGTATGAGAAATTTTCCTGAGGTGAGGAGGACATTTGAGGCAGTGTAGACAAAAGACTATTTCTGCTCAAAAGTGCTCAAAAGACTATCCAAGACACAAAGACAGAAGTTAGAGGCCATCGCTGAAATGGAAGAGAGATTTTAAAAGCCCTGATTACCACAGAAACATACACTTGAGGACCTTTCACAGACGTAATTCAATCTGAAAGTCTTTTTCAAGGTTAATGAGTATCAGAGAAAGTTATAAATTAAATGTTTTTAAAATATAAGCTTGACCACTTTTAATCAAGCTAAAAGAGCTATTTCAATTTTCTATGAAAATGTATGTTAAGATGATCTTAAGTCCAGAATAATTAGAGCATCTAAATTTGCTCAATATACTCTTCCTATTCAGTATTTAGCATGACCATTCTCCATTAATCCTCTGTTAATACTTCATTAATAATCCCAGAACTCATACAATATGACCAAACTCATATAGAGATGACCTTAGAACTCAGGGAATTCATGCCAGAACTGACAACCTTAAGTGGTGTTTGTGTTAGGAAATGAAATGGTAATAAAGTATAGAAGCTATGTGAAAACAGAAATCTATCTTTTCCTTAACTAATTCACCTCCAGCAAGATGAGCTGGTTTTCTAAAATTTTTTCCAGCAGACTGTTTTGCTTCATTCTTGGATGTGTATTTCATTTTGGCTGAATACTCTACACCACCCCTTGCTCCAAGCCACGTTCTAAGAAAAGAAAACTCCAGAAATAAGGGAAGTATCTTCTTAAGTCAGAAACAAGAATTTTCATAACATTAATTTTGTTGCTAGTCCTTGCTTTTTGTAATTGAGATAGCTTCATATAACCTGCAAATAACTTTTGAAATAATAATTCAAAATATTTACAAAACATCACTGCTCAGCCTGGTGGAAGGTAGTCTCTGTAACAGGTAGTAGAGTGCTGTCATCTTATTTATCATACCATGTTGTTGTGAGGATTAAATGAGAAAATACTCATGAAAACACAAAACAGAGTCTAAGCTGGCACCTAACAAGTGCTTAAAAACTTGTTGTTAGTTTGTTTGTTGTTTTGCAGTATTTACCAGGAAGAGGTTTCAGGTCAGTTGGAAAAATACTACTGCACGTATGGGATAGTAGTGCTTATATGTATATATACTCACATACACACACACACACATATGTACATGTACATATATATACACACATATGTACATACATAAATATATGTACATGTATATATACACACATACATATATATCATATATATGCAAAATAGAATTATATACATGATAGAATGATAAAATTAAGTGCTAAGCTATATACTATAGACAGTATAATCACGACTGAATTCAACTGGTTCACTGTACATTGTCTACTATATTGAAGGCACAAGATTGAAGACCATACTGAGATATGATGTGTATGCTATTATATCATGTTATTGCAAAGGTGATGGAGACCACTGAGCATGATCATTGTCAACCAAAGTTTAAATAATGCAAAATCTGCTTCTAGGGTGAATTATTGAATGATCACTGCTAATTTTCCTCTCTCCAGCAAACATTAGAAAAATTCAAAGATTAATGGTTAAAAATAGTTAAGTTGCAAAAGACAGTATTTCATTTACAGAAATGCAAAATAGCTTTTGAAATCAATGTTTCCATCTCCCTTTTTTCAGCTTGTAAACCCATAACACTAAAACACCCTAACTGATTTTATTTCTACACTTTGTTAAAGGGATGTGATCCCAAGCTGGGACCTCATCTGCCCAACGTTTAACCCTCAGAAACCTTTACCAGACTGGGTTTGAACTCACAGAAACAGCAGCTTTTAATGGAAATGCTGACAGACTCTTAAGTATAGCAACGTGAATGGCACCAATGATAATAAATATGAGGAGTGATTCCCAAACCGAAGACGGGCAAATAGTTACCCAGCTGCTACAGAAATAGCAAGATAGAATTAAAAAAAAAAAAAAAAAAAAAAAAAAAAAAAAAAAAAAAAAAAAAGAGAAAAGAAATTAAATGAAATGGATATTAGCTGGAAACATCTGTGTTCACCACAGAGCAAAATGCATATTCAGCAGCCAGTTTATTGGCTCTTTAGAGGATGTGAATGGTGCATTGTAAATAATGACCCGCCTGTAATAAATTCCCAGTAAAAAAGAGAGGGGCTCGTGTGTTCCTCCCACAATTCACATTTCTGGGTCCCTGCTGTGAGTGATGATTCACAGCAGTCACAAATTCCTGTTTTCAAAATGCTATTGTATACTCCAGGGCTTTCATTAAGTTTTGCACTAGCTGGGGAAATTTAAAACTTAAGAGAGAGAGAAAGAGGGGAGGAGAGCGGCTTTCAGTGGTGACTGCGCTCAGTACTCAGTCTGCAGGGCGCTGATAGATGTGATCAGAGGGTGTGTCTTCCAAAGGACCCGGTTGCCTCCCATCCTTCTTTTTTCTGGAAGTCCATAAGGAAAGGAGAGAGCGGGGACCAGTGACCTCCTTATGTGACTGGAAGGAAAAGAGACAAGAGAAAGGTCTTTGCAGCTGAATTTTGAAAGGCCACTGGGAGACAGCACGTGAATCCAGGGCACTAGAGTTAATGGGTTCCACGAGGAGCCTGCATCTGCCATAACTTTCCAGGGTGCAATGTGCCAAGCGCGTCTTCAGAGTTCTAAAGCTTGGATGGCCCATGAAGATTTAGGATTGTGCTATTACATGTTCAAAATATATCTGTTAAATATACATACTATGCCTGGGGCATCATGTTTGGTCTCAAGGTCATAAATACTTAAAGAGGAAATTGACCAGTCAGGATGGAAATCATTTCCTCTCAGCCCAGGCATCAGTACAAAGAAATGAGCACTGTTGCCCAGCTCAGGGGATTTTGGTGAGTGCATTTGATGTGCCTGATGCTGGTGCCTGGCCTGCTGATGCTGTGCTGGACAGGGCTACTCCCCACGTCAGGCCTTGCCCCTCCAAGAAACAGTTTGATATTCCGTCTGCATCATCTTGGCCAAATGATTGTTCCACAGCTGCAAAGTGCACTAATGAGAAGAGTTGCCAGAGTGTCAGAGATCCCCGTGTTCCACGGTTTTGGGAAGCATGCTGTCTGGGGCTACCTATGCTCACACAGTGGGAGGAGACGGGGATGGTCCCAGAGGCTGTCAAAGTGCCAAAACCCGGGCTGGAACCCACCACTGTCTGTGTCTTACCAATTCCCAGTGAAAGCAAGAGGCCCCCAGTAGTACCAAACCCGCGTGTTCAGGTGGAGGAGCCAACAAAGGCACCAGAAAAAGGTGAATTCCATTTAAGAGAACTAGAAGTGTGTTCATCAACAGCAATAGATCACAACAAAGTTTTCGCGATGTGTCTCTTCCTGGGATTCTTAGACCTCCACTCATTCATGTCCAGATAACAAATGTAGTCACATCATTTTCTAACATAAAAGAAAAAGAAACAGTTAATCTAAATTCTTTTTGTGTTTTCTCTTCTGTCTTTCCAAATAAACTAATCCTTTTCAAATAAGTGCACGACTAGGACCAGTGAAATCTTCCTGTTTTGGAAAATAGTCTATTGAACAATCTTCTGTAGAGGTACTAGGATAATTCCCAATAATTTTGTTCTTTGTCAAGGCTTTTTAGGATTTTGCAAGGCAGGATTAAAGGCAAAGAAACAAGAAACCAAGCATGCTTTGTTTTGCACTATGCCAAGCCCTACCTTTTGTAGTCTGCAGGCGGAGTGAGTTGTCAGGGGCACCCAGGACAACCAAGCATGCTGGTTCTCTGTGCTTGGGCAGACAGGGAAGGCCTGAAGTGGGTTCTGGTGGCCTCGCCCACTGCCCTACTGCAACGTGTATAAAGAATGACTGGGGCTGGGCCCAGTGGCTCACTTCTGTAATCCAAGCACTTTGGGAGGCCAAGGTGGGCAGATCACTTGAGGTCAGGAGTTCGAGATCAGCCTGGACCACATGGTGAAACCCCATCTTTACTCAAAATACAAAAATTAGCCAGGCATGGTGGCACATGCCTGTGATCCCAGCTGCTGGGGAGGCTGAGGCGGGAGAGTCACTTGAACCCGGGAGGTGGAGGCTGCAGTAAGCCGAGGTCACACCACTGCACTCCAGCCTGGGTGACAGAGTGGGACTCTCTCTTGGAAAAAAAAATGACTGGAATGAGGATGAGGTGAACTCCTCAGGGACCATCAGACTGTGGCCTGTGGCAAAATTTAGATAGGTGTGTTTTAAAAAAGAAACATCCTTGTGAAAATGAGTTAAACATTTGAGGAAACAGGAAGATAGATTTGCAATATTTGTTATTGAATGGATCAACAAGACTTTACTGTGCACCTATTATATGCAGTCAGTGTAAGTTTTACAGAAGATTCCAGGTTATTGTTGTGACCTCTGCCCTCTAGGAACACAGAATCTTAGGTTATCTGCATCTTAGCAATTCACTGACACGAAGAAAAGAGTGATGATAAAATATAGGGATTAAAAGAGGATACTATATAATTTTTGAAGCTATAAAAGAAATGGATAAGTAAACTTAGATTACTCTCTAAATTCAAAAACTGCAGCATCAAACTATTTGTTGAATCTGAAAGAATGGCTGAGAAAATAGAAAGTGATATTACTTTGGATAGTAAGTCAACTATGTAGACCAATGACTCCAAGAGGTAATAAAAGCTGAAAACAACTTCAACAACAGAGCAGATCTATTTGAACAACATATCCACATTAGTTTTCTAAGAAAGTCAAAGATTTGGACCTAATTTTGCCCTTTAATTGAACAGGCACTGTTGGATTATCCCACAAGTTGGGTAAACCATGGGTGCTGTGCCCAAATATGTTATGGTTGGTGTCTAGAAAGCAAGCTGGGAATACTCAGAGAATAGCTCTGACCCATGGTTGCAGATTTAGACCCTCCCAGCTGGGACCCTGCTGCATTGATAGTTACCAGAGCAGACATTATAGCAAGCGGGTGTCAGATTGGAAGCAAGATGTCCAATTTTGAATGACAATAAAACAGTCACTGTGGTACATGCTGAAACTCCTAAACTGCCTATGCACACGAATCTATTGCACATATAACACACATGTATATATTTGTCAAGATTCATCCTGAAAGAAGAATAAGAAAGTAAGCCCAGCTTCCAGGTGGACACAATCAACAACTCTTTAAAAATCAAAAGAGAAAACAGTCTTTGTGGTTCCCCTAGGTGAGTACTGGCTTTGTTACTGGTATCTTTTCTAAGACCACACTTATCTACAGACTTCTTGTCTTGACTATATCCGGGTCCCCTTTGCTGCTATGATGCCTACACCACATTTGTGGTTTACAGTCAAATTTTTTAGCCTGTCAGAATGCTCATAATTATTTTAGCTGATTCCTAAAGCAAACTGCTGTTCAGATGAACTAGACCTGCTTGTGGATATTTTTTAAATGCTTATTACCCATTATATTAAAAAATAAAAATAAAACATGTTACATATATGGAATAAGTTCAATTAAAAAAAACATACTCATTCAAATACAATGGAACCCTGATTTATTATCAGCTTTCCTGTGGATGGTAGGGTTATAAATAATATCTGTTTTACTTTGCTTTTACTTTGCTTTGCTTTGTTCTATAAGTTTTCTGTTTCTAAGCTTGAGGACATAGTCTATGTGAAAAGCAATTTTTTTTGAAAATTGCTATTATAACTATTATAACAAAATATTGCTATTATAAAGTAAAATATAAAGATATAAAATGAAGACATGTTGAGTATTTTATTTAATTCAAGCAATGAGAGAACCAAAAGGATGTTATAAGTAGTTCTAAAGAGAAGTTAAAAAAAAAAAGAACAAAGTTTTATAGTGTAATAAAATGTAGGAAGAGATGTCCAAATGGAGGTAAAACTGGTTTTTCCACAGGGAGAAGAGATCATTCCATTGAACCTCTATTGACAGAATTGCGTGTCGGTAAACAAGAATTTATTTCACATTGCTATTAACTACCTACAATTTGCAAGGTTATAAAATAATCCGTGCAGAATAAAGATCTAGTAACTCAGAGTTCCCCTCCATGAGCCTCTAAACTCTAGCGTCTAAACAATCCGTGGTTTTCCACTGAACCACAAAATTTCCCCTACACCATTTAGTTCACCTCTCTTTCCAGAGCTGTAAACTCATTTGGTCAAAAGTAGGCCCACTTAATAAATATTTACTTAAAGAAAGGGTAAATGTATATATTTTATAATTAAAATGGTCCAAATGAAAGTTTTCTTTCAGGGAAGCTCTATTTCTGGACAGTTGATAGAGTTGGGAAATTCCTAAATTTGCCTCCCAGACTGTCATAGTACAGTTGTGCAGGTTGCAGACTGAACAGCAATAGGAAATATCATAAACATGTAATCCATGTAAGTATCACTAAGGTTGTTCAGAACACTGAACAACCTGGAGTCAGGAATAAGAGTGAGGGAACAGAGCAAGGAAAGAAGCCGAGAACACTAGCTCTGAGTCGGGAAGCAAGTTCATTCCACCTGCTATACCTAGGTTGGGACATGGCTGCTTATCCACTGTTTTTTCTTCCCACCATGAACCAACCAGGAGCCAAGGAGGAGCTAGGCAGAAGAAAGTTCCCAAACAGCATAAGCAGATACGTTTTGAGAAAACCTTTTAGGGTAAAAGAGTCTTTATTGGAGGGAAAAGAAAACAGACCGTTGCTTTTAAAGATCCCTGTCTGAAAAGGACGTGTTGCTGCTTTTGAGAGATGGGGTCTATTACTCATTTCTATTCCCCTTGAAAATAAGCCATTTGTAGACAGTGCTGTTAAAAAGTGCCCACTTTCTTAAGCATCCTGCTCTTTCCAATATGGCCAACTTTCAATACAATTCTTCCAATTAGGATTATATTTC
The DNA here is from genome assembly GCF_001698545.2 of Rhinopithecus bieti. NCBI lineage: Eukaryota > Metazoa > Chordata > Mammalia > Primates > Cercopithecidae > Rhinopithecus > Rhinopithecus bieti. Next base: position 1,696,808 of record NW_016841755.1, on the reverse strand, counting down.
ATGGCTAGAAAGGCCACATTCCCTGTAAACCATCAAAACCTCATTCCCTTCCCCTAGCACCTTTGGGCCCAATTATTTCACCACTAGGGTGGAAGCTAAGGGAGCTGTACCGTTTAGCAACTTTCATTACCCTGTTTGTAAACCTCAGCTCTGCTGTGAATCTCCAAGGGCACATTGCAGCTTCCAGGGAACAACTTTTGTTGTGTCAATACATGGGGTTCTTTTATCAACTTACAGCCTTCGGGCTCATCACCCAAAAGTTCCCCCTTCGCCTCTCTCACCAGACCTGTCTCAAATATGCATTGTAGAGGGAAATTCTAGTCAGAAAAAGTAATGACCTATCCTTACTCCAAAGCTTGTCGGTAAACAAGAATTATTTCACATTGCTATTAACTACCTACAATTTGCAAGGTTATAAAATAATCCATGCAGAATAAACATCTACTAACTCAGAGTTCCCCTCCATGAGCCTCTAAACTTCTCTAGCATCTAAACAATCCGTGGTTTTCCACTGAACCACAAATGACCTATCCTCACTCCAAAGCTACTGTTAGTCCTCGTCATTGTAGACTATGTCAACTCTTCATAGCTATCTTCCACCAGATCAAACAGGGAGAAGTCTTCCCTTCTTCAGAACTTCAACACATTCTTTATGAGTTTCCAATTTCCAGGAGAGACTAAAACACATTTACCAAGGAAGACCTAAATTTTGCCAAAACTTACCACCAAATCAGAAATTTGAGATAAATAAATCTGAAAAGAACAAAATCTGCTTTAGCAGATTTTTTTTCCATTCTCTCTAATGACCTTTTACTCTGAGCTTCAGTGCAAACCCTCCCTACAAGCAGACATGCAGAGGTGCTGGGAGTGAGATGCTCAAAGGAAAACAGGGAGAAGGACACGGGGGGCCGGGATGGAGACTGTGCCCTCTCCCTAGGACCCAGGGCTCTGCCTCTCCACTGACCCCACGGACTTTGTTTTCTCCCAAGCAATGACTGTTCCTCCAACCAAAAGTAAATGACAGGCAAGGGCCATCCCAAGAGTGAGTTGAAGGTGAACTATTTAAACCCAATCTTAAAGATTCCTCCTAAAACATATTTTATAGCTACATTAGCAACTTCTGTATCAAACAAAATTCTTTTATATCAAAGATTATTTTAAAAAGTGTGTGTATGCATGTTTCTAGCATTATAAAAACAAATAGATACTGACAAACAAATAGATTTCCCTGGGGGAAAAGACCACGGGGATAGTCACACTGTCAGCTGACTTCTCCTGGTCAAAATGGACCAATTCTTTGCTTTGTAATCATCAAATACAACGTTTAAAAAAAATCTTAAAGCACAAGACTTCACAAGAGGGTAGGAAGTTTTCAGCAGCAATATTTTAGTTTGAAATATCTGAAAGAATTTGGAGTCTGAAAATGAACTTTGAGTGTTAAAGAATCTCTCTCAAATAGTGAGCTAAGCTACGATTTACTGACTTACTAAAGACCATCCCTCTCCTTTATGTATGGGAGTGTTAATTATGCGTATCTTATCCCTCTGCCACCTTTTGTTGTTGGAATGGCAAGGGAGGGGCCAGCAAGGACCTCGTTTTTGTGGGTCATATGTCAGCAGATCAAGAGGTTCTGAATCTGGACCACAAGGAGACCTCCAGCTTGTTGTCAGTACAGAATCAGATTTCAGGAGCCTGGGGATGGCAGGGAGAATGTTTCACATGAGAGAGGCACACTGCTGTCACCACCCTCTGTCCCCACGACAGGAACACTTCCACTCCAGGTCAGGATCTCCACCCCAAGAACTCTGTCAGCCACCAGCCTTCACTTGCTCTATTGCCGCATTCGGATCACGTCCTCACCCAGACCAGCTCCATCCCTGAAAGCCTAAATTCAAATGTTCCACCCACTGACCACAACCTTTCCTCCTTTTAGATCATTTGCTCTGACTTTTCCTGTTCTTAACATCTCTAAAAGGTCCACTTCTTTGATTACCCTTCCTTCCTCATCTTCTCACCTATGGAGCCTACACAAGGCAGCTATATATATTTGTTTTTATATCATATATATTTCATATATATACCATATATGTTTTTGCATATCATATATTTGTCATATATATACACACATACAATAAAATTTATTTTTTTAAAAAAGCTATTCAGTTTAAGGGTTTGTATTCTTTTTTAATATTGTATATCCTTTTCTCTTTTTTTTACACTTAAAGTCTGGGATACACACGCAGAACATGCAAGTTTGTTACATAGGTATACATGTGCCATGATGATTTGCTGCACCCATCAACCCGTCATCTACATTAGGTATTTCTCCTAATGCATTCCCTTCTCTAGCCCCCCTACCCCCAACAGGCCTTGGTGTGTGATGTTCCCCTCCCTGTGTCCATGTGTTCTCATTGTTCAACTCCCACTTATGGAGTGAGAATATGCAGTGGTTCAGTTTTCTGCTCCTGGTGTAGTTTGCTGAGAATGATGGTTTTCCAGCTTCATCCAATGTCCCTGCAAAGGACCATTAACTCATTTTTTATGACTGCATAGTATCCATGGGTGTATATGTGCCACATTTTCGTTCCAGTCTATCATTGATGGCATTTGAGGTTGGTTCCAAGCTTTTGCTATTGTAAATATTGCTGCAATAAACATACGTGTGCATGTGTCTTTATGGTAGAATGATTTATAGTCTTTTGGGTATATACCCAGTAAAGAGATTGCTGGGTCAAATGGTATTTCTGGTTCTAGATCCTTGAGGAATCACCACACTGTCTTCAACAATGGTTGAACTAATTTACACTCCCACCAACAGTGTAAAAGTTTTCTCCACATCCTCTCCAGTATCTGTTTTTTCCTAACTTTTTAATGATCGCCATTGTAACTAGCGTGAGATGGTATCTCATTCTGGTTTTGATTTGCATTTCTCTAATGACCAGTGACGATGAGCTTTTTTTCATTTGTTCGTTGGCTGCATGAAAGTCTTATTTTGAGAAGTGTCTGTTCATATCCTTTGCCTACTTTGTGATGGGATTGTTTGTTTTTTTTTCTTGTAAATTTAAGTTCTTTGTAGATTCAGGATATTAGCCCTTTGTCAGATGGATCGATTCCAACAATTTTCTCCCATTCTGTAGGTTGCCTGTTCACTCTGATGATATTTTCTTTTGCTGTGCAGAAGATCTTTAATTTAGTTAGATCCTATTTGTCAATTTTGACTTTTGTTGCCATTGATTTTGGTGTTTTAGTTGTGAAGTCCTTGCCCATGCCTATGTCCTGAGTGGTATTGCCTAGGTTTTCTTCTAGGGTTTTATGGTTTTAGGTCTAACAGTTAAGTCTTTAATCCATCTTGAATTAATTTTTGTATAAAGTGTAAGGAAGGGATCCAGTTTCAGCTTTCTACATATGGCTAGCCAGTTTTCCCCATAAAAAATTTGAATCAATTCAGAAATCTGCTTTATCTGTTCTCATAATAGGGCTGTTGACTATTGGAAGAAATCCAACATTTTAATAGAAGTCATTCTAAACACAAATTCTCCAGTCTCACCTACAATCTCAGTGTGGCCTGACAGTTATATTTGGGGTCCGAAAACATGGTAGCAACTCTCAATGTGAAGACAGAAGTACTGTAGGAGAGGTAACCAGTCCAGTTTATAATTAGGCCTAACAGAGTCCACTGGCTACAGCATTTCCCAAGAAATTCATCATTGATCAATTCATTTATCTTGGGCACAGATTTTAGTTGACTGGTCACAATCAAATGATTCTAGTTATGTCTGGGATTTTTTTCTCTTGATGATTGGGAACTTCCAGTATCCATTAAGTATAAACACTTGGAGTTTCTACACATCTTTCCATTAATGAGTATATATTAAGGAGCTCTGTTTGCCTAGTGCTACACTGAGCATTATGGGCCATTAAAAAAAAAAAAAAAAAAAAACTCATAAGTCACAGTCTTTAAAAGTTTATAATCCAGGTGGAGCAATAAAATCAATGTACTTAAAACAGTTGGTAAACAGATTTGGACAAACTCTGTCATATTGATAGTAATTAGGGTAGAAACTTTAAAATTAGAGAGATGGTGTCATAGAGAGGTTTTTGAGGCAGATCAGAATATGAGCTGAGTTTCGCAGGAAGAACGCAATGTAGAACACAGCAAGATGGGAGTACTTGTCTTCATATTTGCACAGTTTCTTTAATTTTGCTCCCCTTTGTGATTTTAAAGCAGAATGCAACAGATAAAACCAGTGAGAATGGGAATTCGGACTGACAATAGAATCCTCAATTCTAATTTATCTCCTGAAAAAATGCCTTCAGGATCCATATGAAGTTTTACATAAGTCTCTCTTACCCTAGGTTGTCTGATAATCTTAAAGGGGTCAGACATTCATCCACAGGATTCATATTAAAAGAATATGAATCCTTTGACATTCGTATCAAATCCACAGGATTCAAGTGCACCTTGGGAATTTTCATCATGTCTCCTGTGTGTGCTCAGCCCAGGATGAAAGTCAGAACTGAACAAGGAGATTAGGAGAAGAGGCGTGTGAGCTCTCAGCCCCTCACATTCTCACTACATCCCAGATATGAGCATGGCCCCAGTCAGTTTCCAGTATCAACAGTGAAAGGAAACTTCCAAGTCTGATTTCCACAGAGGAGTGAAATATCTCTTCTTTGCTTTGGGAGGTATTCCACCTTTTGTAATAGAGCGGATATCACTGAGCCCCACAGACACAACTTTATTTTTAAATAAATCTCTTATACCAAAATATATCTATGCTTAAATTAGAATCCCTTTGTATGTCTGAATGTTACATTCTGTTAAAAGGGCAGGAAAGTACATGGTGTGACTCGCTTTCAATTCTTAAAACATTTGATAAAAGTGTTCTCTCCCTGACTTTATGTAATTTTATAAGCTTTGGTAAGTTATTTACAATACAACTGTATTGATCACTTTGGGCTTTTTATTTTTGGAATACAACCCACTCTTAAACTAATGACTACAAAATATCATCAAAGTAGGTGATAGCTCTTGCAACTAAGAAAAAGAAAACTATTGATTAATGATCACTTGTAACAATAGAGTCATATTTTGTTTTCATTATTTTAGTTTAGTTTGATTATTTTGGTTGTTTGCTTACCATTTTATTCATCTTCTATTATTGGTTTTACAGAAACTTAGAAAAGAGAGAAAATGCAATAATCAATTCTGAAGTCTATAGAGGAAGAATGATTGGAAATATTATATTGACAAAAGAGGAACAGATCCATTTTCTGAAGATATGCTTAGTTCCCATGTGCAACTTGTAGGGATCTAAGATTATTGCAAATGAAGTAGATATTATACATAAAATTATGCCATACATGTCCTTAGAATTAATAAAATCCAGAGCCTCGAACAAAATAGGTTATTAAAATAGGTTGTAAAACTTAGTGAGAAAAAATAGCAAAATAACGACATAGGAATAGACAGATCAATACTCTTCATTTAAAAAACCTGTAAATATGATACTTACACAACTCAAGGAGTTAGGTACTTATTGACATGAAAACCTAAAGTTGTGTCCATGTACTCTGCATGTACAGTGTAACTCCGTTTCAGTAAGTATGTGTGCGTGTGTTTGCAGGTGTAGGCATGCAGGTGAGCACATATGTGTGTGATTATACAGAGAGGTCCGGAAGAATGTCTCCCTGGCTGTCCACAGTGGTCATCTCATGGCAGCAGAGTCTCACATGTGATATATTTTAATCTCACATATTGCTTTTTGCTTCTCTGTATTGTTTGAAGTTTTGAACCATTACATATTTTTAGCAAACAGGCTGAAGTTACTTCCAATGGAAGAAAAAACAAAGGTCAACAAAATATTTCGTGTAATGTCCCTCATCAGCTCCCAAGCTTCAGATTTTGAGCATGGCTGTTGTTCTTGCTCTGTGCATTCCTTCTTCTCTTCCTTGGTGTAACCCTCATGAACCCTAGGTGGAGGGTGAAGGATCATGAATACTATTCTTTGTAACTCAAACTTTGGCTTCAACAATAATATAACGATCATAGATGTAATGGTGTGGCCTTTATATAATTTTTAAATGAGGGATTTAGGATTAATTTAGTGCCTCTTCACCCTTGAAATAAATGAAAATAGAAATCCAGATGTGGGACTAGGGTGGAGGGCTTCCACTTTAGACCCACTGTATGCTGGATGATCACAGCTCAGCTTCTCCATGCAATTCTCCATAGGCCCAAGGTTAAAGCTGCTGATAATAACTCACAGGGAAGAGGATGCATGAACAGAGAAGAGAATAAAGGGAAATAATTGCTAGAATAATACTAGCAAAGTTTACCTTAATTTGGGACATGGCTGGATTTAGGCCCTATTTACAATTAATAAATTAGGCAAAATGGGCTCATAAAAATAGAAAGTCATTAAGAACAAGAAAAAAACCATACTTCCCACATATTGTGAAGGTTGTTCTCTGAACACGGGTACCCTGGGGAGGAGAGGTGGGGGCTGAAATAGAGCCTCTCGCTGTCTTCAGTGAGCAGAGCACCCTGTTGCTATTGTGGCAACGCCCACATTGTAGAGGGAGGACTGCCCCTGTCCAGTTTCCACCAATGTGAGCAGCTGTCATTTTCTAATGACATTTTGCGACTCAGCAGCCCTGATTCTCCTATTTCCAGAATAATGCAAGGACAAGACGATAAGTTAATCAGTTAAGAACTGGAAAGGAAATTTCTAGGATGAGGTGGAAAACTTATTCTCATCCTCCATTGGCAATTATGTGCTATCACATAAGAGTGGATGCCAACAAAATCCCAAAGGAAGTGGAAGAAAAGCACTTCTGGGGTGGAAGGTTTATCTGCGAATAACTTAAAATTTATATTCAGTTGTTTAAACCAGTTCTGCTTTCTTCACAGAAGCTAGTGGATATCTCTATTTTACCTATGAAACCATTGTAAAATTAGTCCGTATGCAACTAAAATAATTCCTGAAAAAAGGCATAATGAGGAAATTATGGAGGGAAATACAGGTAGCAGAAAGGAACTCAAAATTATGGCAGATTGTCCAAAATGCCAGGGCTGTGCCCATACCAGGCTCCGGCTGTGTGCATGACACACAAGAACAAGGGAGAACCTGTTGGTGAGTGTGTGTGCCGTGATACAGGAGTGGATTTGTGGGACTGTGAACAAAGTGCTAACAGAATTGTCATGGTATCTTAATGTTCCCCTCTTTAATATGCAAAATAACACTACTCTTTAGCTTTCTACGGAAGTCCTAATCATAAAGTAATATTTATGGTTCTCCTCTAAATTCTTCAATTTCACATTTTTACATGGAACACAACTCAGTATTATGATATAAAAGTGAAAATCTAGAAATTTCAGAAAGATGAAAATTTTTAGTAGTAATAAATGAGTTGTTTAATGCTAAGAGGATGTGTAATACAATACAGACCAAGTTCTGTTTTTATAATCAAAGTAATACAAGTTGAATACTGTGTAACTAGCTTGCAGAAACTTTTGGTGGGAAAAAACCCAAAGTGTTATAATTGCCTTTAAGTTTGTGAGAAATACAAGAAGTTATCATAAACCAAAATAAAATCATTTTAAGCAATATAGTCAATGCATCATAGGAGACAAAACATAAAAGAGTAACAAATAATTTAAAATATATATTTAAGAAAAAGGAGAGTACTCTTATTGGTTCTTTTCCAAATAAGAGTACAAAAGGTTAAGTGTATATTTTTTGAATATGCATTTAAAAATAACACTTGACAATATTTTATTAAGATCTTGCAAAAAAATGTATGTAGACTGATCCAATAGCTTACATAAGACTTTATCTTTCTGGTTGAAAATTACACTTAGAACAATTTGTCAAACAAATTTCCAGGAATAGTAAAACACATGCAAGAAAGAAATTAATATCATGCATCTCAGCATCAGTTAAGAGTTGCATAGATCAAAGATTCGTTCTCGTGCCATGAAGGTCTGACTTTGACTTTTAAACAAGATGAGAGTGGGAACCACATGATAAGACAAAAGCATGAATAGCTAATTTCTAAGGATTTTATCAGATTATAAATAAAGCTCATTGTAGTGTAAGGGATCCCCAAACAGTTGCGCTGGAGTTTGCAGGCATACAGATAAGCATACGTGACACAAAGACTGTGGTTCCCTGTTACTTCTTTTCCATAAACGATACTGTTCTCCTTTAATTCTTCCTAAAGCATAAATGAATAGTCCATATTTTTAAATGGATGGCAAGCAAATTCTCAGTTATATCAACTGCAGTAATTAATACATTTTACTGCTTTCTGGCATTTAATTATAGAAAGCGCCACTGTGCCTTGTTGAGGACATTTTAAACTTTTTAGTGTGCTGAAAATGGCATTAACTCTTTATTCTTATTACACACAATTTTAGACAGAGTACCTTCAAGAGGGTCCTGTCTATTCTCCAAGATTAGATGGAGCATAAAAGATAGACAGGCATGTATTTTATCAGAAAATATTCCAAACTTAGAAAAAAAATTGTGTGGGGAAAAGAAATACCAATAAAAATTTATGAGTGAAACAACCTGGCTTTTGAAATCATGTGGAGATTAGGGCTTGTGTTTGCTTCTAAATCAACCTTTATTTCCTTACCCAGTCATGGAGTTTAACATCATAATTGTCAATTCCATTAGTTCCTAAAGCCTAGGACCATGATGTAGAATGAACCAGTTGTTCAAATGCCTTGGTGTTGCCTTTACAAGTCTTTAACACCTAAACCAAGAGGGCTGTGGCCACCTTCATAAGTAGGTAAGTTGCTTTATTCAGCATAAGGGTGTCACTTTATTTAGTGACAGAGTCGAGAATGTGATCCTGGGACTGACCAGGATGGATAATTCCACCAAAGTGGTTGAAGTATTCTTAGGCATCTAAAGGTAGATGGAGACTAAGGAAAGGAAGACTAACAAAACTGATGCTGGGGTGGTAGAGGGCAGAAAAGAAAAGACTTCCAATACTGACATTTTTGAAAAAGAGAGTCAAATCTGCTATTATTAATGTAGAACTATTTTGTCAATGAGACACCCCAAATTTTCAGAAATGTGTATTTCTCAACAGCTATAATAATGATGAACCTCTTGTGAAGGGATGGTATTTGTTCCCAAGTTCAGATTTTAGCAAGATATTATGTTGTCAGTATTTTCCAGCAATAGAAAATTACTCTCTTTGATCTAGATATTTAGGCATCTGATAGAGAATAAGTATTTCTCTTGCATTCAGAGACTTAACCTTGTACAAGGAAAGCTAAGCTAGAAAATCAAATAACTTTAAAAATATTTAACAACATAGGAAAGTTAAATTCAATTTAAAAATAATGAACATTATAAGGTAACATTTCAATGTGTATCTCACTGTGTATCAAATTTGTGGCACAGGCACTGATATTGTTTCGCTTTGTGTCCCCACGCAAATCTCATCTCAAACTGTAATCCCCATGTGTCAAGGGAGGGAACTGGTGGGAGGTGATTGAATCATGAGGTTGGATTCCCCCATGCTGTTCTTATGGCAGTGAGTTCTCATGAGATCTTTTGGTTTTATAAGGGGACATTTCCCCTGCCCTTCTCTCTTTCCTGCTGTCTTGTGAAGAAGGCACTGGCTTCTCCTTCATCTTCCATGACAATTGTAAGTGTCCTAAGGCCTCCCCAGCCATGAGAAACTGTGAGTCAATTAAACCTCTTTCCTTTATAAATTACCCAGTCTCTGGCGGTTCTTTATAGCAGTGTGAAAATGGACTAATACAGCCACACCTTTTCTGTGTGGCTATTACAGGTGGCTTCCCTTTTATGGCCATGATGGAGTAATAGGGACTGGATTTTCCCTCTTATCTGAAACAACTGAAAAAAACTGGACACAGTTTAGAAATTGACTATTCTGGAAACACTGGACATCATCTGGTAGCAAAGGACACTGACCTCTGTGAAGTGGGAAACCAAGTGACAGACCCTACAGTTGTCCAGTTTACTGCCTGGAGACAGTCTCCAGGCAGTCATTCACGGTAAGGGAGGGAAGGGGAGCCCAACAGGTGATAAGCCAGGGAGATCAAAGAGACTGTATTAGTTCCCTAATGTTGTGGTAACAAATTACCATAAATTTACTGCCTTAAAAAAAACACAAATTTATCATCTACAATTCTGGAAGTAGGAAGTCGAAAATGTATCAGCAGGCCTGTGTTCCTCCCAGGGACTCCCAGGAAGCACCTGTTTTCCTGTCCTTTGTAGCTTCTAGCGGGTTCCTGCATTCCTTTTCTCTTGGCCTCTTCCTCCATCTCGTAAACCAGCAGCATAGCACCTTCTAATCCATTTCTCTGTCTCTGACTCTCCAGCCTCTCTCCCTCTTACAAGGACCCATAGTATTATATTGGGCTCACCCAGAGAATCCAAGATAATCTCCTCATCTTAAGATCCTTAATTTAGTCACATTTACAAAGTGCTTTTTTTGTTATTTAAGGTAAAATATTTACAGGCTCCCGGGTTTAGGATGTGGACATTTTTGCATGGTAAAGGAGAGTGTGGCTATTATTTAGCCTATCACAGAAACCAAAGCATCTACAGTTTGTAGGCACAGGACCAGAGGAAACAGAACATGGAAGGTCGCAGAGTGAGAGCCCTACAGATCTGAGGGGGCCCTGCAAGTATGCAGCAGAAAAGTCTTCTTGAGTATTCAAGTAAGTGATGATCAGTGCCTGCATGTGAGGAAACTTTCCAAAACTGAAGGGGAAATCAATAGAATAAGAGAGAATAAGCCTAGGGGCTCACACAGAGTTGAGAGTAGTATCTGCACCTGTCAACCTAAGAAGAAATATCTTAATTCAACGACATTGGGGAGAGTAGTTAGAAGGGTTTGCCTCAGTAGTAAGGCAAAATTGACCCTAGATTAAACACATCACTACCCTAGTCCTCCTAATCAAAGCTTAAAAGCAAGATTCATAAAGATAAAAGTAATTCCAGTAGCTCACCTCCCAGAACAAAGGTCCTGAATTTTTTTTTTTGGAATAAAGAAATATCCAGTAGCCAAAGACAAAACAAACAAACAAACAAAACAAAAAAACAAAAACAAAAAAAAAACAAAAAAACAAAAAATCCCATCAGAATGAAAGGCATCCAATAAAAAGTTCCCAGGTGTGCAGAGAATAAGAAACACACAGCCCACAATTAGGAGAAAGCCCATCAAGAAAAACTAATCCAGAAACTACTCAGATGATAGAGTCAGTAGATAAGAATATTAAAACAATAATTAAAATTTTATCCCATGTACTCAGGATATTACAGGAAAAATTAAACATCTGAAGTTGAGACATGAACGATGTGAAAAAGAGGTAAATTAAACTGCTAGAGATGAAAACATATTACCTGAGATTAAAAATACACTGAATAGGTTTAACAACATATCACATGAAGAAGAAAAGATTAGTGAACTTGAAGACATAGCAATAGAAACTATCTAAAATGAAACAGAGAAAAAATAATTTAAAAACAAGAAAAGAGTTGTGAGTTGTGAGACAACCTCAAGTGGCCTAAGATTTGTGTAATTTCAGTTCCCAAAGAGATGGTGAGGAGTGAAGAAAAAATATTTGAAAAAATAATGGATGAAAATTTTCCAAATTTGACACACATTATAAACCTATAGACCCAAGAATCTGAGAAAACCCAAGCAAATACAGCAAGGCACATCATCACCCAATTACTTAAAACCAGAGATAAAGTTTTCAAATGAGACAGACAAAAATGTCACATTACATAAATAAGAACAAAAATAAAGATGACAGCAGATTTCTCACTGACAACAATGCAAGCTGGAAGACAGTGGAATAGCATCTTCAGAATACTGAAGGTTAAAAGTGTCAACCTAGGGTTCTTAGTGAAAATATATTTCAAAAACTTTTTTAGTTATTATATTGTTGGTGGTAGATTTTGCATTGTTATTCTGAAGCTTTTGTGTGTGTATGTCAGATAAAGCAAGTAAGGAATTATGTTGTTGTCATTAAGAACTGGAACTGTCAACACAGGCTGAAAGAGGTATAGATGCTGCCCATGAGGTTGAGTGAGAACACTGTACTACTGAACTTAAATTGGAAGTATTAATGAGAGCTCATGATATATTTTGTTAAGAAAATACATGTTTATAGCTATGTTCACCCCAAAAGGATTAGATCAATAGAATAGAATTAAGAATCCAGAAAAAAAAAAATACATCTGTAGTCAATTTATTTTTAACAATTATGACAAGACTGTGCAAAGGGGAAAGGATAGCCTTTTCAAAACATTGTGCTGGAAGAGCTGGATATCCACATGCAAAAGCATTAGTTTGGATCCCTGCTTCATAACATATAACAAAAATTGACACAAAATGAATCAAAGACCTTATTGTAAGAGCTAAAACTATACAACCTTTAGAAAAAAACAGGCATAAATCTTCATGACCTTGTATTAAGCAATGGTTTCTTAGATATTGCACCAAAAACATCAGTATCTTAAGAAAACGTAAATAATAGACAATCAAAATTTAAAACTTCTGTGCTTTAAAAGACACACAAGAAAGTGAAAGGACAATTGATAGAATGGGAGAAAACATTTGCAAATTCTGTGTCTGATAACAATTTATAACTTAAAATATCAATGCTGATCAAGGGTATCCAGAATATACAAAAAAGCTCTAATAATTCAATAATAAAAAGACAAGTCCCTAAGGAAAATATAGAACTGGTCAATAATGACATAAGAGATTTAACATCAGCCATCAGAAAATGTAAACCAAAACCACAATGAGATACCACTTTACACACACGGGGATAGCTAGAATAACAGAAAATCATGCAAAATAAATGTTGGTGAGGATGTGGAAAAGCTAGAACATTTGTCCATTGCTGATGGAAATGTAAAATGGTGCAGCCACTGTTGAAAAAGGTGTGGCAGTTCCTCAATAAGTTAAACATAGAATTACCATATGACTCAATAGTTTCACTCTTAGGTATACACCCTAATAATTGGAAACAGGTGTTCAAACTAAAGTCTCTACACAAATGTCACAGCAGCAGTCATTACAACAGCCAAAAACTCAAAGCAACCCAAATGTCCATCAGCTGATGAATAAACAAAATATGAAACACAGTACACGGAATCCTTCTTAAGCTATGAAAAGGATGGAAGTTCTGATACATGCTGCAGTATGGATGAACCTTCAAAACATTATGCTAAGTGAAAGAAGGCAGACGCAAAAGGCTATATGTGGTATTATTTCATCCATATGAAGTATCCAGAGGTGGCCAATTCACAGAGATAAAGCATATCTGTGATTCTCAGGGCCAGAGGGGGATAGGAATGGGAAGCAATTGCTTAATGCTTGCAGAGCTTCCTTTTAGAGAGAAGAAAAGTTTTGGAATTAGATAGCCGAGATTGTTGAAAAACATCGTGTATGTCACTAACCGAAATTTTTAAATAGATATTTCAGCACAAAAACGTTGTGGACGACAGTAAACAGTGAAAGTTATAATTCCTCTACAAGTTCAAAAATATCTGGAGTGGGGAAGTAGGTAGAAGATATGGATGAACTGAGTTGCATCACAACTTGATAATTGTTGAAGATAAATGATAAACATGGAGTTTTTTACACAATTCTATTTTGATTAGGTTTAAATATATTAATAATCAGAAATATAATCAAATATACAGACACTTTAAAGATTGTATCAAGGAATCAGTAGATTTTGTTGATTCTTGTTAACAGAACAATTAATGAAGACTAGGTCCTTGGGAAACAAGTTGCACGAGCTGTGACTGTAACATAATTTTATGTGTAGTTGGATAGGCTGCTTTTTCCAATTATATGGTATTATTTGACAATGTCATAGAATTAAGTTTAGAAGGACAAGATCAGTAGCATAGTTGCCAAGTGAATAATAGTTTTAGAAATGATGGTATAAGCATAGATGCCTAAAAATTATCCAAGGCTTGTCTCAGTGCCTCATACGACGAACTCTCAATATGAGGTTGCTTATTAAATTAATGAATGCTCCAATATCTGCACTTGGCCATATACCTCATAGGACTGTTGTGAGTAATTGAATGTCGTTAATTTGAGGGAATGTAAATTTCCTTATGGGGGAAGATAACAACTGCTTTAAGTGTTTTGAATCAATTAATTGATTTCCAAAACAAAAACGGTGCTTTTCAAAACAGCTGACAAACTAGTTAGGTCACAATAAATTGTTAGACTAATTGTTTGTAATATCATATCAATCTGAATGTGTGGAACTAACCAGTTGCTGCGTGTCATGTAGCTATGACCTGAGGTTGTAATTTATATCTTAAAATATCAATGCTGATCAGTTCATCTAATTTGGAGGCAAAAAAAACTGTTGTCCATTACAAATTAAGTATTATTTGACAATGTCACAATTAAAAGTATTTTAAAATTAAGTATTATTTGACAATTATTGTCAAATAAAAACTATTATTTGACAATAATAATTGGGTTATTGACAATAACCCTAATGCTATTATTATTGTTAGATAATTGTCAAATAATACTTCTACCTACTTACCCTAAATTAAATCAACTCATCTCCCTATTTTCCCTATTTTGATTTATGCTTCTTTTCGTTTCTTTCTTTCTTTTCTTTTCTTTCTTTCTTTCTTTCTTTTTTTTTTTTTTTTTTTTTTTTTTGACACAGTCTCTCTCTCTCTGTGGTCCAGGCTGGAGTGCAGTGGGGCCATCTCAGCTCACTGCAATCTTCGCCTCGGGAGTTCAAGCAATTCCCCTTCCTCAGCCTCCCTAGTAGCTGGGACAGCAAGCAGCAGCCACTATGTCAGGCTAATTTTTATATTTTTACTAGAGAGGAGGTTTCTCCATGTTGCCCAGGCTGGTCTCAAACTCATGACTTCAGGGGATCCATCCACCTCACTCTCCCAAAGTGCTGGGATTACAGGCCTATTTTGATATTTATTTCTATAGCCCAGCAAATCATTCAAAGCTTGAGGGTCCTTATTATGGCTACAGCTCCACCTGTTTGTTCCCTCTCCAGCCGGCCACTTTGACTGAATGGCTGTGCTTGGTCCCTGATGATGCCATGTGAGAGTTCATAGGACGCTAGGTAAGCAGCCAGGAGCCAGCCTGCTTCAACACCGGGGACAAATCACCCCTGTAACCTCAGCCCAGCCTGCTGGCTACAGCCCGTTTGCTCCCATGCCTGCCTCCCTCAAAGCGTCCACCCGCTTTCCGGTTCTAGTCACTCTCTAGTACTTCCCAGTTACATCCCACGGTTTCCGGAACAGTGTGTCTAGGGCCGCCTCTAGGGCTTCCCACTTACATCCGTGGTTTCCAGAACAGGGTGTCCATGGCTGCCTCTCGCTTCCAGGCAGCCGGGATCATTTTACCTCTCTCCTTTCGTTAGCTGTTTACACGGCCTTCAGAATTACCGGGGATTTCTTTTGATCACTCGGGATCCAAATCATTTGTTTATCTTAATAGAAACTAATTCTTACACACTGTAATGGTTTCCGGTTCTAGTCTCCCAGGCTTCCAGTTACATCCGTGGTTTCCGGAACAGTGTGTTCTATGGCCGCTCTAGTTCCCAGTTTACATCCGTGGTTTCCGAACAGTGTGTCATATGGCCACCTCTAGGGCTTCCCACTTAGATCCCGCGGTTTCCGGAACAGTGTGTCTATGGCTGCCTCTCGCTTCCAGGCAGCCGGGATTATTTTCCCTCTCTCCTTTCGTTCGCTGTTTACACGGCCTTCAGAATTACTAGGGATTTCTTTTTATCACTCAGGATCCAAATCATTTATCTTAAGAAGATAGAAACTAATTCTTACACACTGTGATGGCCAACTTAGATGAACTAGATAACTTGCATGATTATAATGATAAGAACATTCAGAAGTTAGATGAGGAAAGCCGCGTGTTCCCCCTCCATTTCACCTGAGATGTGACTGTCTGGGGAAACGGCCACAGCTGGAGCACGCGTGAGACACGTACAGAGGACGAGGCCCCGTGGAATTGTCTAGCACACCCCGACCTGGTCCTGTGGTCCAAGGCCGAGCTCCACACTCCTACAGGCGTCATTAGCCTCTCATCAGCCACCATCAGGCCCAAGGATGGCAGCAGATAGGGTCGCCAGCCAGTTTCTGCTCCAGAAACAACATTAGACTCACAGCACAATTTACTGGATGGTTCTTTTCCATTTTCGCCAAAGAAAATGTGGCTAATGCCTTCTAAAGGAGGAAAAGGAAAATGAAACTAGCAACAAAAGGTCCTGTTGGCTACAATTATATTAGGTGAAGAAATAGTGAGTATGTGTTTGTTTTTACCCGCTGTTTAGTAGAGCTATTTTCATACACACACACATATAAATACATTGTTGAATTTTAGTACAGTACTTTAACATGATTTGGTTATACTAAAAATAAAATCTTTTCTTTTCCATATTTCATTGTGGTACAATTTCCTGTCTCAAAGAAATATGGAAACTTTTACTTGGAAGATATATAGTTAGAATTTCCTGTAATACTGAATTAGCTCCAGTCAAAATGAACTATTTTACACTGCCATTATTACTCATTTACCAAAAATACTTTGTTCTGGGTTTAATATTTTCTTAATACTTTTAACTTTCCAAAGCACTTTCTCATCAAATATCGTTTTTGGCCTTACAATAAGCCTGAGTTAGGTTCACCCAATATCTAACTAGATTTTTTCAAGCAACAGAAGCGAATGTCATTTGTTTATGATGCCTATGTATGCCTTGACACTTTAAAAAATAATTCAGTAGAAAATCACATTAAAATCACATAAAAGACTTTTAATACCATACCTTGACAATAGATATGTCCATGCAAAGCTATGAGACTCAATTACAGTTTTATTATGATCTGATTATGATGTCAATGTAAATTTCTAAAACGCTCTATCCAACTGTAATTTCAAGACAGTTTCATTGCATTAAGAAACAAAACAGTCAACATAGCATTGCATTAATTTGGGGAGTTTTGACAGAAAGCTATAAAACAAAGGAATGTGACAAATCAAGTCAACCTAAAATTTGGCTTCCCTGAGAGTGGGGAGTATTATTGAAGCTCATAATTCCAAATATAGAGACCAGTGGGCGATGCCAAATGGAGCCTGGCGAACTTGGGCACAACTGGCTGGAATTAATTAACTTGCCATCTAGGAGCCTCACGTTGCTGACTTTCTGTATTGCTGGATCCGGTTCACACAGTGATATGTAGCCCTTTCCTGCTGCCCCACTATTGAAGCCAAGGGGGAGTGCTGCTGGCGGGTATTCCTTTCTCTACTTTGTTTTTTTTTTCTTCTTCTTCTTTTTTTCCCCCAACCCTGTGTATTTATGGGGTTTTTAAATACTATCTTTTCCTGTTTACCATATGTCAAATTCTACATGAACTGATAAAAACATGCAAAGGCCTTATCACTCTAATCTCCTAAAATAGACTTGCTTCCCTCCTACCTCCTACACTTCATCAAGCCTTAACTACTAATTACTAAAATCTAAAATGCTCGTCTGACCGAACTGCACTATGTGTCCATTTTTAAAGACCTCAGTTCCATTATCCTCACTGATATGGGCACCCAGGAAAAAACAAAAACGAAAACAAACCCAAAAAAATCCCTGTTTGTATTTTTCCATGATGCAGCTACTCAGCTCTGGGACAGTTCAGTATAATGATTATTCCCCTCTCAAATATAATATGCTTTCTTTAAAACAAGCTAGCACCCTCCTTGCTACTGGAGCTCTGCTGCCTGGATTGACACCACAGCAGCCGCCTTCATCAGAGCCTGCTGTGATGCTCCCAACTCCTCACTCCAGGGAGTGCTTCTCTGCTTGATGCTGGTAGCAGATTAAAGCTGTTCTAATTTTCCATCCAAGCCAAATAGATGCATAAGCAAGCTGTTAGATTGTCTCAGGATCAGCACAGTACACCAGCCTCATGCTTTTTCAGAGCTCCACTGCAGTTAGCGTATCGGTGAACATTTGCAAGTGAAATCATATGGGGAGGAGAGAGGAGGGAGGAAGTGGAAGACAGAGGTAGGAGAACACCACTCCCAAAGCCAAATGCAGATCCCTGCTGAAGTGGCAGTGAAAAGTCAAAAGGCACTCTACCAGAATTTAGTGAAAAACACGTGCAGTAAACACTGAAAAGTACCGCTTATTGAGAAAAAGGAAGAGAGAAGCATGGAGGATCATCTCCTTGCATTTATAGTAAAAAAACAATTTGTCATGCTCTGTTCCGCGTAAGACTCTCTGTCCGAACAGACAAAGGAGAAAACAGAATTGTAAGGCAGCTCGGTCATTACAGGCTGAAAGCAACTAAGGCCTATGTTCTGTGAGCCAGTCGCAGGTCACTACAGATGCCCACCTGGGATTTGGGGTTGGCAGTCCAATTTGAATTTATCTCCCAACCCCTTACTCAAATAAAGCTCATGATGGAATTGCCAGTAAAGATAGCAGTCAGTTATGTAAATGAGATAAAGTGTCCATTGCACGATATGAATTTGGATGTGACACATTGCCAGATTTGGAGAAAAAAGTAAGAACCAACATGGTAAAATGCAGAAAGGCACAGAAAGTTTAAATCAACAGAAACATAAGAAACATGCCTGCAGCTCAAAGTGCTGAATAAATGGGGTGAAGATGAGGGAGAGATAATTACATGCCTTGTTAGAACTAGTTTTTATCATCATTGTCTTAAACATTTATAATAAAAGCCCAGGTGCACGAAGCATTCTGCTGAGTGTGGTACAGAGCAAGACACACAGATACTCTTTATCCCTTGCAAGACTCTCTACAGAGAGAGCTGGGAATAGAATGCACACAAATGCTATTCCTGACAAAAAAGGCTCACCAAATCATTGACTGTGGGGCTTCCCACGATGAGATTTCTCGTGCACATGCAATATGCACTCCTAAACAAAATGTGAGCATAACATTTTAAAAGGAGACCCTGCCTACAAAGACTGCACACTAAAAAAACAAATGTGAAAGTATTCTATAAATGAAAGAAATGAATATATATTAGCCTTAGTGGGTAGAAATGTGTACCCTTTCCCACAAAATATGCTGAAATGCTAACCTGGGATACCTGTGAATGTGATCTTATTTGGAAATAGGGTCACTGCCGTGAAGTCAAGGTAAGAGGAAGTCGTGCTGGAGTAGGGTGGGCCTTATTGAAAGATTGAAAGAGAAAGACACGCAGACACAGAGAGAAGACAGCCATGTGATGGCAGAGACAGAGGTTGGGAGGATGCAGCCACAGGCCATGGAGTGCGGAGCATTGCTGGGAGCCACCAGGAGCTGAGTGAGAGGCAAGAAGTGTTCCCCAGAGCCATAGGAGGAGGACACCCCTGATGGTACTTTGGTTTCAGACTCTCAGCCTCCAAAACTGTAAGGATACATTTCTTTAGTTTTAAGCCACCCAGGTTGTGATACATTGTTATGGCAGCCCTGGGAAGCAAATGTGTTTAGTAAAGTCAGATCTGCCCTAATTTGATTTCAAATTTCAAAACAGCTTTGCAAATTTTACTCTGTGTATACAAAGTATTTCAACTGCAGTAAGTGTCTGACCTTATAATTTAAAAATTGCATTCCAGTGCAAGTGATGGCCTGAGTGCAGGTTTTCCATGACAAGTTAGCTTTTTACTTCCTCTTCTCTCAAGTATCCCGTGCCACCAAGATATCCGTCCCAAAATAGGCCAGTGCCACCCAATGAGCCATCGCCATGCCCATCTCCTGAATGAGGTTTGCCCTAGCTTTGCCATGATCCTCCCCACAGAACTTCGGCTCAAGTTCATTCTTCTCATTCTCCTATCTGATAGCTTCATCCTTAGAAGCTCCTTTTCATTTTTGTCCCTCCTGTCTAGCTGCCAATGCTAGCAAGGATGTAGTGAAATTTAAATCTCTCAAAATTCTGAAAAGATGTGAGTTGGTTTCTTTCTGCAAATCAGTAAGATGATGCAAGAGCTTTAAATGTGTTCATGATCTTAGGACCTAATAATCTTCCTCCTAAGAACCTTCATACAAGAATCAAATGTCATGCAAAGCTGTTCATTTCAGAGTTCTATCTCTCCGGTGTCCTCCTTCACTAGTGCAGAATCCAGTGCCTAAGAGGGCCTGTTACTGGGGTCATCCATGAGGAGCATCTGCCATTAGCCTGTGAACACACCAATCCATTATTGGTGCATATCCTCATTTATTCCTCTTCTCTTGGTCCTTCCTCAACATATTTCCAGCAATGAGCGTTGTCCCAGCACGACTCCCTTGAACACTGGAGTTCCTCCAGGCATCGTCATCACTTCGACCAGGGGCTATGGCCCAGTGGGGAGCAGCTGCTAGATGGGGGGCCTCATCCACAGTGCAGTGCTGAGCCCACTGCTGCCATTTCCACTGTGCCTAGCCACTTTTGTGCAAAATCCCTCAAAGCTGATGGAAGGGAGCCAGAGAGAGGTAGGGAAAATAATAATCCAGCCTGACTTGTATTCTACTCTACTGTCTGAGTCTCACAGAGCTATAGGCGGAAGCACTGCTACCTGGGCTGTATCTCATTGCTATTGCTCAAATACTGGTCTATGGAAGGCTAAGAGGAACAGCCAGGAGAGGGAACTCCAGAAGCTCCTTCTTCCCCTTCAACAACGATGGCCTTGACATCCAGTGATGTGCTCGGTCTCTGGTGGAACTGGACTCTGTCTGGCCCATCCCACCACAGGATGGACACAGCTCATTGGCGGTCATCCCACATAGCTACAATATCAGCCAAAGAAAGAGTGACAGAAAGTAGATTAACCCATGTGATGGAATAACATTTATCCATTAATGGTACCTCTTTTTAATAATGAATTTAAAAGTTCCTGTTACATATTATGTGAGAAGAGGATTCAGAATTATGTATCAAGTAAAATCTCACTTATTAAGAAATATATATATATATTCATATATTTATACACAGAAAAATAAGCTAGGAAGAAATACACCCTAACATTAACAATCACTATCTCTAAGCAGTGAAGTTAGGGGTGATTTTAATCATTCACTAACTTTCAAGACTTTTTCAAGTGCTTTGTACTGTTTTTTAACTTCTTTAATAATATGCATACTTTTCTCTTAAATAATAGGATGCTTAAGAAATGCTCAAACCTTTGTTCTCCTAATGCCAAATTACACAGGACACTGAGGGGAGCTGCAGTGCATTTATCCAGCCTCAGTCATCCCAGGGTGTCCCCACCTCACCCACCCAGGACAGGAGCAGTGCAGGGGCCCTGGGCAGGGCGTGCCACCCAGGAAGCTCTGGTCTTTGGTCTGTGCTCCTTGTGTGGTCTCCTAAGAGGCTCTCTGTGGCTCCCATGTCAAACCTGGGGTCCAGGAACTGTCTGCAGAGCTGGGCCCAGCCTCCCTAAGCAAGTGGAGCCTCTGTGTCTTCAGGTCTTGCCACGTACCCGGCACCACCCTGGTGGGCCTGGCTGCCATGCAAGTTCATTCCCTCTAGATCTGAAGGGGCTTCCTTTCAATCACTTCCATCTCATGATCTCTGTACTCAGTTCCAAGTTCAGACTTTTTACAAAAGACAGAAAGCATCATGTCTTCCAGAACTCTCTGCTTTTGCCCTTGAGAAGGCCCTGGTTTAAGAAATTTAAAAGCGGCTTGTCAGGAACAGGAAAAGGACAAACACTGGAGAAAACAGACACAAATAAAACCTTATTAAACATTCCTGCCTCCTTTTGTGATTGTATTTTAAAATGTATTTCTTGAGTCATATGAAGAGAAAATAAACCGCAAGAATCAGGAATTCGGAGTAAGAGAGTTGGAAAGGAGCGTGGCTGTGTCTATCCAGAGATACTGAAAGTTGTGGCTCACCCTAAACATGCACTGGCAAAACCACATTTGTGTTTGAGTCAAAGTTTATTTCTCTGACTCAGTGTGGCAGCTGTACTTGCCGTCAGTCTTAGCAGATGAAGCTGACCGGCAATTTACGTTTTTTAACCGAAGAAGCCGTTTTTCCTGGAGTGAATAATACGAAAATTATTTTGATCATTCTATGTCTCACATCCTTTGGCATTTTCTGTTTGCATTTGCAAGGTGGAGTATGATTTCAAGCGCGCCAGCTCTTCTACAATGTGTATCACGAGCATTTGAACCACTAAAGTTTACCCACCATAATGAATGTTGAAGGACATTAGCTTTGGAAAGAGTGTGTTTTTATGTTTGAGGTTGCTGTGATATACAGGGTCTGACAGAGCAAACACTCATTTGGGAATTCTTGTGGGCAATAGAAAATTCCCGAATTGCCAAACTCTATTTCAATTCAAATTGGGAGTTTGAAAGACTCTCCAAATGCAAGGGAATGAAAGGAACATCAGAAAAAAAAAGAACTTAAAGAACTTACCTGTGAATTCTCATCCATCAGTCCTTTCAGAAAGATTTTATGCAGAAGGGAAAAATATATATTTAAAGAAAGCTTAGATGGATTAGGAATGAAAAAGGAAAACATTATTCAAAGCTGCTGTAAAATATGCTAAGAATCCATTTGGCATTTCTATAGGCTCTTGTCTTCCAAGCATCCGGAATTTGGGGGACTTGTGGCCTATATTTTGCCTTCTCTCAGGAGGATGGGCACTAAGCTGCGGTTTCTCAATTTGTCCTCATCAGTCATACATTGTTGGAGTGATGCTCCTCAGTCTCCATCCAGTCCTAAGCAAGAAGCCATGACTGAGAAACCCTCTGCTTTTCTTATTAGTTGCCAAATGACAAGCTTTCCCCAGCCATCATCAATGTCGCTACAACTAAGGGGCTTGTGTTCCCACCTTAGGCCCCCTTCCAGTTTAAAGAGATTTTATCAGTGCCACTCTTCTGCATTCTGCTGAAAACACAGTAGAAAGTTTTGGCTCCAGTGCAAATGTATTAGGATTACTGTGAAAAACAAAAAAGTTTTAGATTAGTTAAGCCTGTATTGAATTAAGTCTTAATAAAAGAACAGTCTCTTATGGGTTTAAACTCTGGTTTGGCCAACATTCTAGACAAACACACTCACGGTGGGTGTGGGGAGAGAAAGCGGGGATGGGGGAAATGAAAAGCCTTTCTTCTAGAAGGAAAGTCGTTTTAGAATGTGGTAATCCTCGGTAATGAGGACAATACACTCATTTGTTGCTTTTTAAAATAAATTTCATCGACATTTAAATTTTTAAAAAACCTCCAGAAATGCACAGTAGCTCCATTGCATTTTTTTGGTACATGTTTCCAACATCCCACGGGCCTGAGAACTCACTAGGCAAGGGCAGTTCATACATCTAAAAGTCTAAGCCCCTGGGAAAATGTTTTCCGTGCAAATTGTGAAACTGTGTCAATGAATTATTTTTAAAGGGAGTGATTAAACTAATACGTTTTAAAGACACTGACTCAAGTTCTGACTTGAACCAACCAAAATGGAATTACTAGCCTTAAGATTCTCATGCTCTTAATCCCACTCAGCAAATCCACATGTTTACTCGTACATGACATGGACCTCCCTCAAGATAATAAGCGTGATAACAGTTGCCTCATTTGCATAATATTCCACATATATATGTCATTTGATACCTGGGAAGAACCCATAACATTAAGAAGACAGCTATCCTGTAATCCCAGCACTTTGGGAGGCTGAGACGGGCGGATCACAAGGTCAGGAGATCGAGACCATCCTGGCTAACATGGTGAAACCCCGTCTCTACTAAAAAATACAAAAAACTAGCCAGGCGAGGTGGCGGGCGGCTGTAGTCCCAGCTACTCGGGAGGCTGAGGCAGGAGAATGGCGGGAACCCAGGAGGCGGAGCTTGAGGTGAGCGGAGATCCGCCCATTGCCCCCCAGCCGGGGCCACAAAGAAAGACCCCGTCTAAAAAAAAAAAAAAAAAAAAGAAGACAGCTATTACTCCCATTTTTAATAAGTAAAGAAACTAAACTCACTTTCATAAAACTGAGCTATTCAAGGTCACATGGCCGTTAAGGAAGAGTAAACCTAGATTTTTCTGACTCACAATCCTGTTTTCAAAATTTTGGAAACCTCCACCATATCCTATCATGGTTAAAATCTTAATCCAAAAGATAAGTTAGACTCACTTTGGAAGTCAGACCTGATTCTACTGTATCCATCTCTAGATATATAGTATAGGTTGGTGCAAAAGTAATTGTGGTTTTTGCCATTTAAAAGTCACATCTTTAAAATGTGTTTATTTAATTTAATCACTCTCATTAGAATAATTTATTGTCATAGTTTCACAATTTGCATGGAAAACATTTTCCCAGGGGTTTAAACTTTTAGATATATGAACTGCCCTTGCCTAGTAAGTTGAGGGTCCATGGGATGTTGGAAAGATGTACCAAGAAAATGGGGTAGAACTACTGTGCATTTTTTAGGAATTTTTTAAAATTAAAGTATCTATGAAATTTGTTTTAAAAAGCAACAAATGATCATATTGTCCTCATTACCAAAGATTACCACATATACTTTCTGATCGTCTGAGAGCTGCCAGCCCTGCACTCCTCCCTGTTGGGTCTTCTCACTTATTGGATCCCATGACTTCATTCTGGTCAGTGCTGGCCACTCTGGCCATATATACTAGTATATATGCTATGTATGCTATACATATACACTATATACACTAGTATATATACTATATATAATATATATTCTACTATAATACCTAGTAGAATAGTGTGTGTATATATATATACACACCATATATACATATATACATATTATATAGATATATATGAGATTGTTTCTACAAAATACCAACCCATCTTGCCTGATATGGAAGGCAGTGTGTATCTTTCATTTTCCTTCCTACCCTTCTTTTAATATCTTTCTTCCATAACTTTCTTCCCTTTATTAAGTACAAAATATTTGTATGTATATGTATGTACATGTGTATATATGTATATATCTGTGTGTGTATATATATATGTATGGGTTTTTGTGTGTGTGTGTATGTATATGTATATTTAGAATGAAATTAAAACCTTCTTCCCTCCATCTTGGATTCTTATGTAAATTCATTATCTGGCTAGTGGATGGTATAAAACTGAGCAACGCTGTCATAAACTGTCTTGTGACCTAGGGAAACTGCATGACCCACTTGATTGTTAGAAAATGCCAAGGAATATATGGGCTAAGCCTTTAGCCTTCTATGGAGAAAAAAAGAATAAAAATGCATCTATAAGACATATAGGCTATGGATTTTTTTTTAATGAGACTGATTTTCCTTATTTAGACAGGAGAGGAATAGCTCTGAGAAATTAAAGATCTAAGAGCACTCAGTACACATGGTAGCTAACCATGAAAAGTAAGGGGAATTTCCAAAGTGATCACAAATTAAAATATCAATGATAATACCTTTTAAGTTGTTTACCATACAGCGGAGTGAAAGAGCTTGTTATGTAATAGGAAGAGTAATAATAAAAAGATGTATTTGTAACTAACTATTAGACACTCAACAAAGAACGTATACATTATTTCCACTAAATCTTCATAACAACCCCAAGTCATATGCATTTGTCCATTTCACAGATGTAGAACTAAGGCTTGGATATTAATATGACTTTCCTAATGTCACAAAACTAATGACAGTAAGAGCATTTCTACCCAGTTCTGCCGAGTGCCAGAGACCATGTTTGAATCCTAATGCTCTGCTAGGGCTTACAGCAGACGAGTGATGGAAGACTTGTGCAGGTAATTTCACAATGCCAGACCTTCTTTTCCCAACAATGTGTTTGTCTATCTTGAATCTGAATTACCCATTATGTATTTATTTGCCTTAAGTTTTGTCCTTACTTACAAAAATACCACAGAAAGATACAATAAATTAAGCTTCATTATGCCCTAGTCTAAATTAATTTCTCGATAAGTTTTGTTTGGAGGAATGAGAGACAGAACTCATGGGAGCCTGGGGGACTGACTGGAAGAAATGTAGAAGGGGAGAAAGTTAGGGAAGAATGGTAGGAAATCAAGGGGAAGGTAAACATTACCTTCCAGATCAGGCAAGATGGGCTGGTATTCTGTGAAAGCAATCTTATTATCTCAGTAGCTTAACATTACAAATATTTTTTTCTTTTTTTAAAACTGTAAGTTCTTAATTGACAAAGATTAATTGTACATATTTATGCAGTACAATGTTATATTTGGAAATACGTCTACATTGTTGAAAGATTAAATCAAGCTAATTATACCTATCACCTCACCTACTTTTAATTTTCTTTCTGATGAGAATATTTTAAACCTACTATTTTAGCAATTTTAAAATAGTTAATAAACTACTATAAACTATGGTCACCATGCTGTGCAATAGACCATTAAAACTTATTCCTCCCATCTAATTGAAACTTGGTACCTTTGACCCACATCTCAACTCTCTTTTTTCTTATTCCCACTGTATCCTCACTTTAGCTAAAGGTGGCGCTGTGCTCAGCATGGTCCCTGCCTTGGGTTCCAGGCTGACAATGTCACCACAATCTCCCACATTTCCAGCTGTCATGGCAGAAGTAAGGAGAGCTCCAGGGGGTCTCCCACAGGCCACCAAATGCTCCAGCCCAAAAGTGACACAGCATTCTGCTCCCATTTCACTGACCATAACTTACAGGTGAGGACCAACCTCAGGTAGGGACAGAAGGTGCAAATCTACGGCATGAACCCAAAGTGAGAAGAAAGAACAATGTCATGGTGATGCCAATGAAGATTCACCCACTGCCTATTTCTCAGTGTTTGCCCATCTTCCACAGGGCCTGGATTTGGTTCTGCTCACACTTAGGAGAGCATCTTTCCCTCCAATGCATTTCAGTTCATTGCCCCATTTGCTGTTCACATTACTTTCTGAAACTGTTATTTTTCAGAAGGTCAGCTTCTCTTCAATCACACACATATATCATATTACCAAAGTAAGCCAAGAACATATCTTTTAAAAACGTTTGGAATGAGAATGGGTAATGAGGGGTCCCATGTTTTTGATGGGAGGGTTTTGTCATCTTTATCAAAGGGAGAGCCTTGTCTGCTACTTCAATTATGTTCTTTCCTTACACATTATCTTATCAGAGGCATTGTATGAGATCTTAAAATCATGAATTTCTGACTGATGTGAATGATTCATCTTATTGTAATTTTCTGTGAATATTATGATAGCCAAGTGGAAAGGGAAATTCATTTGTATGCTGTGAGATCTTAGAAAATCAAACTTTACTTTAAAAATAAATTTTTATTGCCATGAGGCATTTCTTTTGTGTCATTCCTCACCTTGATGAGAAAGTGATGGACCCTTTATAATGAGTAGTATCTGAATCATGCTGGAAGATGTCAAAATAAAATGAAGGTTTCAAAATGAATAGCTTCCCATCATTTTTCAAAAAAAAAAAAAAAAAAAAAAAAAAGACAAATCACATCTCAATATAGTAAGCAAATATTTCATTTCCTGTAAATTATATATAAATATATAATCATTTGAAGTTTGTTACAGTGATTCAAGGATTTTGTTGAGACTCAAATTGTTGTCTATGACATCCATGTCTTGTACTGCACATAATGATTGAAAACTCAAGAATTTGTAAGAAACCATCTCAGCTCTCCAGGATCTTAAATTCTGGTTAAGAAGAAGAGACAAACAGTGTCATAGCTCAGTTTTACCAGAAGCAGAACTTGAGATAAGACTTCATGTGCAATGACTTATTAATTAAGAAAGTGTTCCCTGGAAAAACTAATGAAAAAAAAAGAAGGAAGCAGGGTGGGGAAGGGGGAAGGCCAAACAGGGATGTGATTTCAGGCAAAATCCTACAGCAAGTGTTCCAGTCTGGTCCTTCAGGATAATTCAAAAGTGTAAAGTATACCTAGGAGTTGTCTTGATCTGAATCAATGGAGCTGAGTTTCTGTACTCTTGAACTTCTCAGTCATTGGCTAAGGTCTGCATCAAGGGAACAGAAACTCCTAGGTACTTCCAGCTCTCTGCACATGTAATAAAAGTGACTCCAGTAGCCCAAGGGCCATCTTTCAAAGAAGCATTGCAGGTAGCAGTCATCAAAGGCAAAAACATCCAGATGCTGGGGTGGGGGCAAGGGGAAAGACACCGAGAGGGGATTCTAGGGAATATGGGAGAAGTACTGACAATATTCATTACACTTCACCCCTTGCTTTGCTCAAATCCACTCACATTACATTTGCTTTATACTGTCATGACATCTTCAAGGTGGTTGTTAGTCACAATGTCTGGGGGAAATTGACAAGGAGAAAGTTAGTAGGATGACCTATAGCTCCCATTGCAGCCATTGGTCTAAGACTATAACTTACATTCATCATCTCCATGCATTGGGGCATATCTTTTTGCTCCCGTGAAAATTGCTGCCGTGCCTGTCCAATCTTATGATTTGGTGAGTCTAAAAACAGCCAGCTCTTGATGAACAACTCTGCTTGCGTGGTCATGTGATGCCTATGGCCAGACACTCAGTCTCCACCGAGGCCCAGGACCAAGCCAAGAGATGCTTTCCTCATGTCCCTCTGCTGCAGGGGGCCTGGCTTTGATCCAGAACTCCAGGGATGTGCAATGCAGCCCTCATATTGGGCCCAGCCAGCGACTCCACATGATATTTACATGTATGGCAGGTACATCCAGCAGCATGGAATAGGATGACTTATATGGCCCAAGAGGCAGTGTTGTGTGCACTGCAGTTCAGACCTGCTGCAGAGCCTCTCGTGCTCTAGGCCCACTCGAAACTGTCATTTTGCAAGCTGTTTGATAAATGAGTCAGTAGAGTATTTCCAAATATGGCATGTGCTATCTTCAAAACCTTAATACGCCTTTGAGTCCATCTTCTTTCTTAACGGAAGAAGGTCCAAGATGTCATAACATGTCTTTTACCTAAGAGTGAAGAGCCAGGTCCACCCCAGATCTCTGGACCCCTGAAAAATCACCAGTATAGCAGGCCCCTCAAATTCTGTAGAGTTTATCTCCTACCCTATGAAGCACAACCAGTGGGGTCACCACTTTCTGCTAATCATGTCCGATAAACATGTCATCAATATAATGGGCCAACAGGATACTTTGGAATGCCCAGCAGGTCCAGCCCCTTCAGGCTGTGTTGTGATGGAGATAACACAACCATGGAGCAGGACCGTGGGTGTAAACCGCCCGACCTTCCTGGTGAATACAAGCAGATTCCGGCCCTCCTTTATGATAGGTATAGGAACGAATGCATTCACTAACTCCATAGTCATACCACAAACCAGAGTCCAGCAAGGATACCACATCTACCACTCCAGTCTGAGACTGGAGTGGCCATTTGGTTAAGTTTGTGATGGTCCATGCTGATCTCATAGGATCCATCAGGTTTTATTACTGGCCAGATTGATGAACTCAGTACTGTAGATATGACAGAAAACACCACATTGCATCGGTTAAGTCTTTGAGAGGGGCAATACTCTGCCATTCCACCCAGGCTGAGGTCCGTTTTCTCCCACACTATCTTGACTGGGGCCTGGGGACTAAAGGGGTTTCTTCTTAGCCTTTCCAATCATGGTACTCTTTACTCTTCAGATCAAGAAACCAGTGAGGGTACTGCAGCCTGCTAACAATGTCCATCTTACTTATGCATTTGGGAACTAGAATAATGACAATTCGTGGATCCATTCATATGACAGTCCTGAGTCAGGACTTCATATGTCACCTGACCCCCTCCAACAGGTGGCTGTGATGGTACTTTGGGTTCCCTGGAGCCGGCATCCCAAAAGACCTCATGTTCACTAGGCCTTGAAAGACGTGGCATTGTCTTTTTTCTAAGTGGTGTGTTACTCAGGTCAGTGTCTGAAAGTCCCATTGGAGAAGAACCTCAGAAACTGCTACTGCATACCTAGCAGAGATCAGGGTTCTTTTTCGAGGTTACCCCACTTCTCCTTCCATCCAAAGCTCTGGGAATGAGAACTGGCTCAGACGTGGAAACTGGATGAGGGATCCTGTCTTACAGTGGGGTCACTAGCATTAGCTTACTGCTCATCCACTCTTGATTTTTTTATTACGTAAAGTGATACTCTTGTTAGCTGCACACACGTCTTGTCTGTGGGAAGCCTATGGTCTATTATCTATCCTCATAGATAACTGAGTGTGGTCTACTATCCATCCTTATAGATAACTGAGGGTGATCTATTATTCATTCTTGTAGATAACTGAGGGTGGTCTATTATCCATTTTCTTAGATAACTGAAGGTAAGTTCTATGGTGACTTCTGTTCCTGCTGTCTGTTATGGTAATCATGGCCACCTTGACTCTGATGGGCACGTGCTGCCTCCTGGCCACTGCTATTCTGCAATCCTGTGAACTCCATAATACTAGGAGACCTGATTATTTTATAGCAACCCCTCTTATCAGCCCTGCTAGAGCTTCTCAGTGGTTCCAAAACTCCCTATTGGTGCATTCCTTACCTCCTCAGTGGAAGCAAAGTCCTCTGTGCCTTCTCAAGAAGCAGCAATGGCTGGAGGGTTCTCAGGTCTTACAGTGACTCATTGCAGCATGCTCCTTTCTAAGACTCTTTTGATTCCTTCCTCAAGATCCTGCCAAGGTAGTTCTGGCAGCCCACTTATTATAGGCTGTCATTTTTTCCTAAACTTTCTAGAGTCAACCCAGAAGCACAATAGGACTGGCCTAGGAGTCCTTTCCAGGGTGTTGCTGAGTTAAGGATTCCTATCAATGAAGGCTGCCTTATACAGTATACAGTTTGATATCCATCCCCTCCACGCACACACCCACTCATGCACGCAGATCCCTCGAGGTCTATTTCAGTCATATGCTACCACTTTCTCGCAGTATATTTTAGCCAATCCTGCAAGTCGTCATGTGAATAATCTCTTCTTCCCTTTAGCTGGATGCTACTTCCCCAGTCACGTCATTAAACAATTTGACACTAAATATGACTCTAATGGTCATGACGGAAGGTTAAGGCAGATCTTGGGTTGGGCAAGCGTATTTCTGCAAGCCATATCCCTCAACCGAAGCCTCGATAGTCTTCAGACAAAGAGGGTTGCAAGAAAAGAAGAAATGAGTGTTCTGCAGGCACAGAAAGCTCAGGGAATACAGGGGCCCGGTGTTCTAGAATGCATGTGTCTTCACCCCAAGTTTTAGAGTTCCCTTTCCTCTCTAACAGTGGTGTAGGCCGAAGGCTGAAAATTCAGACAACTTTGAGGTTCTGGTTCTCTTTAGGGTCCTGGTCTTAGAGATTCGCACAGTCTTCTCCTTGGCAGCCAAAGACGAGGGTCTTTTATATGCTCTGTGGAGACCTTCCAGCTTTCTCTCACTGCCTTAACTTTGTATTTGGCTGATCTCTCTGCAATCCATTAGTGTTACTCAGCTGTAAATAATTTCCCATCCTTAAAGTGACCATTTCCCTCATCTCTCTCAAATAACAGAGATATCACAAAAGTAAATGCAGCCTCGTAATCTATATCTCATCTAAATTCATCACTCATGAAACTCCTAAGAATTGCAACGGTGCACTACCACATGCCAGAGATGATCAATACTCCACTTACCACCAGTGGAAAGGACCTGCTACCATCTGGCTTGTAGGTGATCTACCTCTAGAATCGCATCCTCAAAGTCGGTTTCCAAGCACTAGTCCCAGTACCAACTATCTTTGAGTTCTCCCTAAACTGAACCTGACATGAAAATTTGCATGTAAGACATTTATTAAGAAAGTCCTCCCAGGAGAAAGTGGCAAGGAAATGAGAGTGGGCAGAACAAGAAAGAGAAGGAGCCAGGAAAGGATATAAGTTTAGACCAAGACAGGAGAGCAGCCCAAGCCCAACCCTGCAGGGGAATTCTGGAGTGCAAATTATGTCTTAGAATTGTTCAACCTGAGGCGAGGAAGCTGAGTGTTCAAACTCCCACATGGCTCAGCCATTGGCTGCAAGCTCCTCCAGGTGAATATAAAATCCTGGGGTCTCAGGTTTCTGCATGTGTGGAGAAAGCTCCAGAAGCCCAAGGACAATCTTTCAAATAGGAGTTCAGTATCAGTCACTGGGCCCTTTCAAAGCAGAGTGAAAGTTCTTCTATTCACAGGGAAGCCAGGGAATGGGAGCCTAGCCTCCCAAAGGGCTAGGATTACAAGCGTGAGCCACCACCCCCGGCCCAGAATCTTAGGAATATTAAATGGGAAATGGCATGAAGGAGGAGGTGGGAAAGGCGAAACCAAGGAATCTAGTTAAGAGATACAGGCCTCTAAAGGAGAAGATCTGGAGGAAGCTAACGCCAGGGCAATGGAAAGGAAGTCACACACTGGAGAACTACTTCAAGGAAGAAGGCATAAGATGTGAGCACTGACTAACTGAATACCGTGTAAAGACAAACACTTGTGTCACATTCCGATCTGGTCTAGATGAGAAGAATCCCTTCATTATATTAACCATGTGACTGAAGCTACAAACTCATCCCCACAGCCTCAGTAGTTTAATCAATCGTTCTTCTGTTTGTTCCTTTGTAAGCCACGAGATTTGGGGACAACTGCTGCAATAATTTCTATGTGTAGAAACAATTTCTGGATGATGGAATAGTTATGAAATAGCTGCTTCCGTTCAGTGTAAGCTGCCATGAGGCCGGGGCAGTTATGTACATCCTTCCCTATTCCACGTTCAGTGACATCACTTTGGTAGCCAGACGTGAGCTATGGTATAATTGACAAACAACATAAACGAGAGAGCTTCATTTTATTTTTGAGAGTTGGCTGTTAAACATTGAACAGCACACCACTGGGATGAACTCAGAACAGGATGGACCTGGGCTGCTGAAGCAGCTCTTGCAGATTGTACGTGGTGGAACCTCAGATCGAATTGGACACATGAATACACTCCAAAATGTCATCTGCATACAGGACTACATTTCACCAATATTATGCTTTTGTTTTGATCTAATCAGTTTAGGTTAAAAATAAATGGAATCTGAATTTATCCTTAGAGGGGAGCTAAACTAGGAAGTGCTCTGTGAATTCACACTTACAATATTTTGCTTAAATGAACACTGGCCCAGTAATCTTCCATACTTGGTCTAATTTAAACTTTTTCTGCAACTTGTTATATAAAATGCAAGTTTGAGGACAGGATGTCCATCTTCACTACTCACCACTGTGTCCACAGTGCACCAACAGTGCCTGGCACTGAGCAGGTACCAATACATCTTTTGGGTATTTGATATTTAAATTCAAAACTATACAAAGTGGAAAATAAAACTTGGCCATGTAACTGTACTCAGATAATCCATGTCAGCATAAAGAAAACAAACAAATAAATGCCTAATTCCTTACCACCATCCATATCCATCCCTCTATCTAAAGGATGTCTCTTATAAAACCACAAGTCACCATTGCTAACATTAGGCAAAAACCATTTCAGACGGCTCTCAGGACACGTGTACAAACCAGACTGACAGATGGTGATGGTGATAGTGGTGGTGGTGATTATGATGTAGATAGATAGGTAGATAGATAGATACATGGATGGATAGACAGATAGATAGATAGATAGATATAGATAGATAGATGATATACATGTATTGTTTATAAATATTAAGTTATATATATTGGTTGATACTTACAGGCTATTTCCTTTCACCAGTTATACATTTCAAGTTTGAATAACACCAAGTAGATTCGAACTCTCAGTTTACACTTTCCATTGTCCTCTAATCTTTGCCTCCTAAGAAAGATTCCATTGGTGCCAAAATAGCTAACATGGCACAATCGGGAAGAAAGCTGGCGGATACTATGGCTATAACTGACTTCACGAATGCATATAAAATGATCCCCAAATCTTCAAAATGAGAATATTCCAAAAGAAAAAAAAAATACCTGATTTTGCTCACCATTTGTTCATTCAAAAAATAGTTACTGAAACTTACTAGATTCTAGGCCCTCTGCCAGGGTTGAAAAGCAATAAACAAGGCAGATGGGTCCTATTGCAGAGCCAGCACCATGCTTTCCTGCCACTCACGCACCCCCACTCGCCCCTGCTCACCCCCATGGCCTGTTGAATCAGACCCCTGGCCTGAGCTTTCTAGGCATAGCTTCATCTATGAAGCTCCTTGGGCATTCCTGTCCATTCAGATATCCCTGTCTTTTGATGACCACGGCACTTCCTGCCCACTCCACTTAGCAGACAGAGGCAAGAGGTCTGTGGTCCTAGGTGCATGGCTGTGGCGACTCAGCACAGAGGAGCTTCACAATTCAGGGATCCAGGACAGGACATGGGTGTGCACCAAGCCCCCTCTTCTCACTTACACTGAGAAATGAGTCTTCTGTGGAAGTGTGAGTACTCTCTGGGATTAACCATAATATAAATAAAGAATAATACAGTGTAGCACACAACATCAAATAACATACTTATGCATTATGTATAAGATAGATAGATAGATAGATAGATAGATAGATAGATAGATAGACAGATAGATAGACAGACAGATAGATAGATGAGGTAGATGGATCTTATTATCTGGTTAGCATTAACAGATCTATCTCATCAGTTTGCAGGATAGATGAGCATATGGGCCAGCTAAGGAAACCAGCACCGTGCTTATTTTGGTTTCTATTAAAAAAAAAAAAAAAATAGGTTCCAAACAATTCAATCACAAATACATCCTGGTAACCAAAACGTTTGTAAATCAGGGGTTGCTTGCACTATCCTGGGGTGTGAGTTACGGGGCTAGAGGCCAAGCTCCAGAGGTGCTGAGGCCACTCACACCTCGTTCCCTCTGTCTCTACCTTTAAAGACACTAATTAGAATTCAGTCTTCAGATCCACCCGAGATGGATACGGCAGTGTTAAATGGCCACCCACCTGGGGCACGGGGGCTGTGAAGCACGTTCCTTGTCTTGGTGCTCAACAGCCTGCATCATGATCCCCACCTTCCCCATGCAGAAGCAGAAACTCACAGCTTGGAGTCTGCGCAGCCAGGTGCAGACACATGGCCTGAGTCCCACGAATCGGAGGAGCAAGTGAGCTGGATGGGAGGCGGCCGCAAGCACAGGTGTGGAGGTCCTGTTTTTAAGAGGTAGTGGGTATTCCTGGAGTGTTTACCTTCACTCCCAAGATCCTTGAAGCCAAGGGACAGTGATGTGGTTGTCATTAGAGGTCCCCACGGTGAGCTTGGATGCTGCCCCTGGCTCCGTACTTCACAGGCTGGCTCTATGGTCCTCCCAGTGTGTCTGAGAGCCAGTGTGTCTAATCACCTTTAAAAAGAACCCTAACACTCCAAAGCCTAGAATGTGTTACCAACATGGTGATACCAGGATTATAGACTGTACCCAACAGAGAGCTCCTTCCATCCCAATCTTCTTATTCTTCTTCACTAGAGATGATGGGAGCTCCACTGAGCCCATGGCATCTCCATAAGTAAAACTCTACTCTTTAATCCCAACCCACTGCAGAGCTACTGATCAATGACATTGGGCTTTCTGATCATCTGAGGGCCGCCAGCCCTGCACACCTCCTTACTGGGTCTTCTCACTTATTGGCCCTCATGACCTCATTCTGGTCTGTGCTGGCCACTTTGGCTGCACTCTGATGAGGTCATTGATGCCTTGGTCAGCCTATCTCGCCTCTGCAGAGTGTGACAGTGGACAGCACTGTCCCTTCTGCCCTCTTTTACAGCAACCAAACTCCAGACCCACCATTCCAGCGACCGCAGCAGCTCATCTCTGTGTCTCAGCATGCCGGGATTGGGGTCCTCAATGTAGCAGGTGGAGCTCACTCCCCAAGGACAAGAAGCTCTGTAAGGGCCTAGCTCCTGTCATGGAGAGCTACAAGCCCCACTCCAGGCATCCTATTGACCTTACAAGGCAGGTGCAATGAGGCCACTTTAAGGTGAATAAACAAGAGAAACAATCATGTTTATATTTCTCTGAAAGTTGTTTTGTTTTGTGTTTTGACCAGTTTTATCGGTGAGCACTGCAGAAAACTAGCCTAAGTGAACAGAATGCTGAGGTCCCAGTATGGAGAGATGAATAACCTCAGAGGAAGAGAGGAGCTGAGAACATGGCCCTGTTCAGCAGATGGATGGTTTTGCTGTTGCTTGAAGTACAAAAGCACAGATCTGCGAGAGGGAGAGAGCATCACAAGGGAGAGAAAGAAGCATTTGGGATGGGAAGGCTGCTCTTCACCCAAGGGGAAGAAGTCCTCTGGGGCCTGTTCCAGCCAGCACCACGTGGAGGCAGGAGAGAACGTGAGGCTGGTAGTCAGTGCAGCAGAGAACCAGGTGGAGAGAACAGGGGCAGGGGACCTGGGCAGGCTCCCACTGGGGAAACACAGCGCTTGTGTAAATAGAAGGAAAGCAAAGAAACAGTGAACCAAACAGGACTCCTCCATGAAGGGGAATGAGCAATTCATTGTCCATACATCTACTCTAACTGTCCTGTAAAATTATCTAGTGTATGCTTTTGGTTTTCAATAAATGCTTCTGAACTCAATGATTGTAGTTGTTTGGGGAATAGAGGATCTTGGCTCTGGTGGGCCACAGAATCCATCGAGAACTGTAGAAGAGGACCCTGCCAGGGGCAATTGCAGAGCCAGCTCTACCAAAGCAGGTGGCACCAGGCCCCTATGGGTTCACTGTTGATGGTCGTCATTGCTGGGATTGATATGTTGAGCTCCCAGTGCCTTGGGCTGAACTGTGTTCCCCAAAAAAGCTAAGTTAAATCCCACCCCCAGCACCTCGGAACAGCGCCTTACTTGGAAGCAGCATCTCTGCAGAGTGAATTGGGTAAGAGGAGGTCTCACTGGAGGAGAACGGCCCCCACTCCAACATAACTAGTGCCCTCATCAGAAGGCCACTTTTGAAGACAGAGACACATGGAGAGGATGCCAAGTGACAACAAAGGCAGAGACAGGAATGACCCAGCCACTAAGCCCCCGAAACGCCAGGGATTGACGGCAAACACCAGGAGCTGGAAGAGGTAAAGACGCCCCCTCTGCTACAGCTTCAGAGGAAGCCTGGCTCTGTAACACTGCGATTTCAGACCTCTGGCCCCCAGGTCTGTGAGGGAACACCATTCTGACATTTGAAGCCCCCCAGTTTGTGGCAATGTGGTACAGCACCCAAAGACACTAACACACACATAAGACATTTAAGAATGTCTGATAATGCAGTCCATGAATTCAGATACATGACAGTGAAAACACAGAATTAGACAAGATGATTCCTCCAAGCGTAATTTTTGTGTTGAGTACACAGTTCCTCTGCTTGTAATCAATTGAATGTATATTGCCTCTGCCTGAATCCACCCCTGCCCCCACTGAAAGGCAATAGTATTGGTCTTGTCACATGGGGTAGAGATAAAAGGGGCTGTGAATAGGAAGTAGACGGTAAATGAACAAACAAAATGTAAGGAGACAACAGGATTTTGAGGTAACTCCACCCAAATTACTGCCACCGATTGTTGTAGAAATTTTAAAGGGAACCAAACGTTAGTAGGGAACCACAGAGCCTCTGGCACGGGCACCAGGTCCATGAAGTTCTGGAGACCGGTGACCACTTGGTTTCTGCCCCTCTTCATTCCAAAAAAATCTCCAAGAAAAGAGGAAAGTAGAGATTGTTGCTTACAACAAAACTTGCACGATAAATCCTCCCCTGGCACACACAGCCAATTAAGAAAAATCCAAGGTATTTGGACATCGTGTTCTCCGAAAAGAACATGGAAGAAACGAAGTAGAGTGATGCGTCCCTGAACCAGGAGCAGGAGATGTGGGTCTTGTCGTGAGGTATTGCCCGGTGGCATCCAGGGGTTAGCAGGAGCAGTAAGACAGCATGAACAACCCAGTTCTCTAAATCTGGCATCCAGAAATCCAGGCAGCCAGTTGCTTACATGCTGACCAAAACATATTGTGATGAATATAAAGACAGCATCGGAATAAGGCACATAGATTTAAAAGGTAGAAAATTACAGTCTACCTACATTTTAAAGGAAGAGCTCCATGTATTTCTGCATTTTTTAAAAACAGAACCTGAAAATGAAGACTTCCACTCAGAACGTAATGCTCTGTTCTTTTCACTCACTTCCCCATCTCCAGTTAGCCACATGTCACCCTGTTCACACAGAACATCTTAGGGCAGCAGAGACAGGAGTGGATGAATTCAGGGGCAATGGGGCAATTCTTCCTGGTGGAGCCCCCAGGAGAGAACGGGCAGGAGCTGGAGACCTCTGCGGCTCAGCTGAAGCCTTCTTTTTCATGGAGAGGAGATTCCAGAAGGCTCCTTCCTTTAGGTCTTAGCCCTTCAACCTCTGTGATTGGGTGGCCTTATCAGAGGTCTCAATGCTTTGTGACTTTTCTTCACTGGATGCTAGAGATTGCAGCCCATAATTATAGCAAGCTTTGTGCTTTGTCTGCCAGTGATTTCATCTGAAGTCCGCACTTGCCTCTGAACTATTTCTTGGTCAGTGTGGCAGGCCTCTGCTCCAAGGCACCCACCACCTCTCTCTAGACCCACCCCGCCAAAGCTGAATGGCACATGAGCAGACGTGCCCAGGAGGAAGTGTTATAATGGAACAGTTCGGACAATTGAAGACTTCAGGCTCAGTACAGAGGCCTGTAATCCCAGCACTTTGGGAGGCCGAGGTGGGTGGATCACCTGAAGTCAGGAATTCAACACCAGCCTGGCCAACATGGTGAAACCCCATCTCTACTAAAAATACAAAAATTAGTTGGGCGTAGTAGTGGGCACCTGTAATCCCAGTTACTCGGGGAGCTGAGGTGGGAGGATGGCTTGAACCAGGAGGCAGAGGTTGCAGTGAGCCCAGATCATGCCATTGCACTCCAGCCTGGGCAACAAGAGTGAGACTCCTTTTAAAAAATAAATAAATAAATAAATAAAATGGAGACTTAAGAGGCAATGAACACTTCAGCAGAAATCTTCCCCTTCCTTTTTTTTCACCTACAAATGCAGTGGGCGGGCTGATACCTGCATCACTAGTTACCCACAGAACCTTGCCAGTAAAAATTCACGCCTGATCCAGACAGAGTGCAGTCATGAGTAAGAAAATAAAGAAAAAAAAGGAAAAGAAAGAAAAAAAAAGAAAAGGCCTTACTGGAAATAAGAAAGATCTTTTTTGTTTGCCTGTTTTATTTTTAACCTGATGTGTCGCATAGTACTGAATGTCACCAGATTGTCATTAATGTCACTTTTCCTCATGTTCCATATGTGATGTGACATAGCATCTGACTAATGAAACCCGATGCACAATATGTCAACATAAAGAAGCACGCTGGGTCACAAATATGCTCCGAGAACATTAAATTGCAAGGAAATGTATATTGAACGTGTTTTCCATAGGAATAAAATTGAGTTGCATAGTTAACATATTACATTTAGGTATTCTACCTTAGAGACCAAAAGAACCAAAATACATTGTTGAATGACCTATAAAATGCACATTATCAACACATATTGATAGCAGAGACAGTCGGATGAATACAAACCAGCACCAAGAAGAATTGCAAAGGGAAATCATGCTTCCTCTGAAAAGGCAAACAACTGTAGGAATGAACCAAGCCACAGGAATACAAATAGAAGCGCACCGCCCCTCCCCCCCGCCCCCCGTTATTTTGGCTGCAACTTTGTTATATTGTTTTCAAATACTCTGATCCTCATCCCACTAAGCCCATTTGACCCCAGGGCTGGTCTCACTGACCTGACCCTAGCCCAGTTAGCCACACCATGGGCTGCCTTCGCTCAGCCCCGGGCCTGCGACCTGCTGAAGAGAACCAAGCAATTGGCTCTACCAAAAACCATGCACCCAGCCTCCGCGGGATCTGCTGCAAGTCATGGTGAGAACATGCTCCAACCCCTCCCTGTCAGCCCTTCTAGTAACTTCTCAGCATCTTGGACAGTTTCTTCAGCCTGGGATCCCAGCCCTGCACTTTTTCTGCCACCTGCTTTCCAGAGCAGAAAAGCTGTGCTGCTATTGACTTGCCTTCTTTTCTCCACCTCGCCATGCTTCCACCTTTCTGCCTCCTACTCTTCCAGGCTGGCCTTCTCCTGTGCCTGCACTTGTTTCATTTTGCCTGCTCTTGCTGCATCCAGGGCCCCCCTCATCACTGCAGCCTTTGCGTCTCGCAGGACCAAGAGTCAAAGTGTACCCTTTGTCGCCTTCCTGTCCTTCTTCCCCTGTGTTGACACCACTCCACCGATGCAGCTGTTTCCAACTGATGCCTGAGCTCCCAGTGCTCCGATCTGATGCCCCAGCCTGCGCCACTCACTCTGCGTAGTTTGGCACTCCCTGCCCCATGACCATTCTTCCCTGGGCTTCAGTGGCATACACTTATCTCCCCTTGCTCGTAACTGATCATTTCTTATCTTCTTTTGTGCACCCTCTCCCCTCCTGCCTGATGAATTTGGGTATTCCCCACAGCCCTTGAGCCACCTCCTCTCTCCTAATGGCCTCCGTTTGCCTCTGTGGCATCAGGCATCCTCTTCACCTGGAGTGAATGACAATATCACAAGTCTAGAGCTCTTGCCAACACCTGCCCCCACTTTCCTGATGATACTGAACTTATCCTTCCTAACCTAGCCCTCCCTCTACCCAGACCTCTGAATCTGCACATCCTGCTAGCCACTAATGCACACCTTGTCCACTCCCCCCAGAACCCTCCCTGAACTCCCAACAGGACATAGTCTTTCTTTGGCTGAATTTGCACCCCACTTCATCCAAATTGCTCCCAGGGCATGGACAGTTCTTCACTGTTCATTAATTCATTCAACTACCTTCGACTCTTGGCAAGGCCTGTGCCATGTGGTAGGAAACACAGACTCAAGACCACAGCGCTGGACTCCAGAAGCATCCAGCCTAGCTGAAGAGAGCATCTGTGTAAACAAATGAGGGCACCAGACACTGCTGGGGCAGAGATAAGCTGAACAGAAAATACCACGGGGCTACACGTGGGAGGGGTCTGACCAAATGAAGGGGTCCAGGAGCATCCCAGAAAAAGCAACTTGTAAGAGGAGAACTAAACCATGATTGGAATTACCCAGAAGGTAAATTGTCCAGGAGCATCCCAGAAAAGGCAACTTGTAAGAGGAGAACTAAAAAATTGATTGGAATTATCTGCAAGGTAACTGCTTGTATCAAGGCCTAGAGGAAGAGGGCCGGGGGAGGAGAGAGAGAGAGAGAGAAAGAGAGAGAGAGAGAGAGACAGAGACAGAGAGAAAGAGAGACAAGCAGAGACTGGTATGGAATGGCAGGTTCACTTGTCTGGAGCCTGGACAGCAAAGGCTTCAATGACAAGCTCAGAGGTCAGATACCCAAGCTAAGGTGGACCTGGATCAGTAGTTGAAATAGGTTGAGACAGAAGGGAGGAAGACCATGAGAGTCACCCAGATGTGTGATTGTATTTCTTTCTGAACTGAGAACATAGCAATGAAAATACAGAGAGATATGCAAGAGATTAGCAAGGCCAAAACAAGCAGACTCAGTGTTTACTTAATTATGAGGGAAGACGGGTCAAGCCCAGTCCAATGGGGACACCCACAGTCCAGCCTAGAACAATTACAAGGCTGATGGTGGCACTGACCAAGGTTCCATACTGAGAGGAGAGTTGTGGGAGGAGAAGATGACAAATCCTTGTCAGTATCTTAGAGACTGATGCACGTGCATGAGGGCAGAGCTCCTGTTTTCTGCCATGTGGAGCCCACGGTGGCTAAGACACAGTCCCCACTACACGGAGCACACTCCAATGGCCACCGTCCCAGCGAAGGCAGAGGTTGCCCAGGAGCTGCTGTCTTAGTTCTCCTACCTGGGAGGGCTTTCTTAACTTTTTCCTTCTAAAAATAGCGAAAGGATTTATTAAGAATAACTGAACCCCCTTTGTGGAATTAGAATCGTATGTATTCTTCATACATCAGATTTCACTGTAATCATATCTCACAAGCCATGAAACCATCCAGTGGAATTCCAGTATGACGCTCCCCCTGAAATAACCATAGAATCCTAAACCAGGGCAGCTAAGACCATGACACCTTTTCTCATCCCAGCCCGGACCCTTCAGTTCTCCCACTTTAGCCTGCGCCGTTAGTGCCCCGCCAGTCCCAACTCCAGCCTTGGGTCACTGATTCGTCTGGCCACCTGGAGAGCACGGGGCCTTTGCGTGTGCAGACTTTGCTGCACTCCCTGTGAGCATGTCTCAGCAGACCCTCCTTCCCGAGCCTCTACTCGCTTGGCCCGGCATCTTTCCCTCTCCGTGTTTGATTCTGCCTTCTGTTTCCTGACTTTTGTTCTCCCAGAATTGGTGTATTGAGGTAATGGGAGTCACATTTTAAACCCCTTTTTGTGGTAAGAATTAATTCCTCCTTCATGTCTGATTGGGAAAAACCATAACGATTCTTCTGGGACGCCCTTGGACAATTCCCTGACAGTAAGAATTAAAGACACTACTGTTTAACATTAACTAGTCGCCTGTAAAATATAGGATACATTTGCAGGTACTAGAATACAGTGAATATTTGCTGAATGAGCAAATGAATCAATAAATCTAAGTGATTCCATGTGGCTCAAAATGAAGTAAAACTGCTTCTACATTCATCCAGAATTTGACTAGGAAATTGCAGAAACCTTGATGTTAGTTGTGGGATTCACCCTTCAAGTCAGACAAAACTAGGAAGTAAAATTAATTATTATTAATTATTATGAAATAATCGTCTTGTGGCAGGTACTTACATTTGTTACTCTGTTGATCTTAATAGCAGCCCTAGGTGTTATTAACCCCATTTGCCAATGCTCTGCAGGGCACTGGCACTCGCAGAGCTGGTGAGTGGAGTGGGATTTGAGTCTGGTTTTATATGATTCCACACTCCCGACCTCTCCACTCTGACATGTTGAATAAGGGTCTCTTAAGTACAGTCTCCTGGGAACCTATTTTTCCCATGCAACATTATTCATCTGTATTTCTCCAAAATGAAAAACAAACCCAATATTTGTTCATGAGCACCACCAAGCACATGTATGAGGTTGCTTTGGGTTTCGGTGTAGCCCTTCATCTCCTCTTGCTTGTTCTTCTGTCACTAACACATTTGGGGGGCATCCCTTTTGTGGGGAGACTTTGCAGCAGAGACTCAAGCGACTTACCATGTTGTCCAACGTGCAACTGACTCCACAGTTACCACTGTGCTTAGCGGCATTGCCAGGCAGTCACTATGTGATTACTAGCAAATAGTGCTGGGTGTTTTGCAGTGAGTCCATCGTAACCCATGTCACCAGCACACCTACTGTGTGCCCCTGTAATTAAGATAGTGTTGACTTTTTTATGCTTGTTTAAACAAGAAATATGTTTAAAACTATATTTTAAGTGGTGTTTCATTTAACTGGAGCCTAGCAATTTGTAACATCAGATACCTGAGTATTTGTAAATGATCTGCCATCCCCAGAAGGAGATGCTAGAATTTATGTCAAATCATCATAATGGATACTTTGTTGTTCCAACCGGCACAAAAACAGATGTATTTACAGTTCCGGCAGCTGCAGACCCACTATTAGAAAGCCAGATTTGTACTTCCTGTTATATGTGTACTTCCTTGGTTAAATCTCAGTTCTCTCTCCTGAAACAGAAGTGATAAAATAAAGGAAGGAAAGCTGGAACCAAATGGCTGTGAAACTGGATAACACATTTTTGTCTGGGAATAAAATTATAAAACACTGAAAACAACGGGTCTGGCAATTCATGAACAGGGAGGACTCCAGTTTTCTGGTGTAGAACCCTTTTATGCCATCTTAGAAATACTGGCAATTAATGAATTAAT
The DNA here is from genome assembly GCF_001698545.2 of Rhinopithecus bieti. Taxonomy (NCBI): domain Eukaryota; kingdom Metazoa; phylum Chordata; class Mammalia; order Primates; family Cercopithecidae; genus Rhinopithecus; species Rhinopithecus bieti. The sequence goes on along the minus strand of NW_016841755.1, from coordinate 1,652,990 downwards.
AACCTTGTGCCCTCACCGAGAAAAAGCTCCACGATCCACCAAGTTGTATTAAAAATACAATATGTGTAGCTCCAGCCACCCTACCACTGAGGCTCCGGAGAACATAAACAACAGAACAGTGTCTCCAGAGCCCTGTGGAAGGCGTCATTTTCGCCTGGTTTTTATAAGACACATACTTATCTCCAGCATTTAAAGATGGTGGAAAACGTTTTCTAGCTTGTAAGTGTCCCTTTAGTTTATAGTAATTAAATATGTAGCTGGACACATGGTTATCCAGAGTAAAAATTATCCTACCAGCCTGCCTTTGACCAGGTGCGGCCATACGCAAAACTTCTGAGCAATGGAAATGAGCAGAAGCCACACATCTAACCTTCTAGTTTTTCCTGCTTCCAGCTGCCAGAATGCAGATGTGCTGGCTGAAAATGGGGGATCATGTTACCAGGGCCTCTCTGGACCGGGGGAGCAACAAGACAAGACAGAGCCGCTCCTGATAATTTGACAAAGCGGTGACATGAATAAGGAAGTTTACTTGAGAGACGTACACTTGTCTTGATTAAGAGAGAGGTATTACCTTGCCTCCTGCCCCATGTATGCAAACTCACACGCTAGCCAATGAAAACACAGATCAGGAGCAGAATTCTGATGGCTTTCTGCTGGATTAAGAACTGTTGTGGAGTGAAAGAGACAGTTGATTTTCTCCCTCTTTCTGTGTGTCTAACACTTCCACGAATCCTAAGAAACAAACAAGTGAACACTCTACAGAAACAGTTTTCCAGTACTTAAGAATATGTTGATATGGGCATATTTCACCTTGTTAGGTAAACACAAAAGTTTGGAAGGCTTCAAATATTTTTCCATGGTCCCCAACTCCTGAATAATGCACATTCATTTTCATTTATTTGTGCTGATAAATTCTTTTGCCTTTTGGGAACCCAGTAAATTTCACTGGTTACCTGGTAGTCCACCACGTTCAAATGCTGACGAAAGAGTATGTGTCACTTCATTAGAAATGATCATCTGGATGATAATTTATGACAATATTTTCTGAACCAAAAATGTGGGTGCACGGTCTGTATCAATTTTAAAGAGACGAAGGCAGAAGTCTTCATGATGCTTGCAGACATCAGCTGAAGGCTCACACCACGCCTTTAGAGAGGCACTGCTTCTGGTGGACTGTCACAACCCAGGGTCCGATCTCTGTGTCCAAGACCCATGCACCCCAGGTTGGTTAACTTGTGAATTGACCTTCGGATGCCATTTGAAGTGGTGCAGTCTGGGAAAATGGAGTCATGCAGCCCACATGGTTGAGACATTCTGAAACTCCTGCTGAAATTACCTAAATTTAGGTGGTGGGACTTCATGAAAGATACAGCAACAAAAATAGTGCTTCAGAAAACGAGGGCGAAACACTTCCCAAGTTTGCCAGACCTCCCTTAAGTCAGTTACTTGACGTCGTTTCTGTCTAACTTTTCAGTGGTGCTGCAGAGTCCACACAAATGGAGAATAAAATGAGACAACCAAATTTATTTTTACTTATGGACTTGAGCCAGAGTCTAAATGACTCTGGCAATGGTGCTTACTTCCCTCGGGAGCCTATTCTCTAGTCTAATAGATCTCGCTGTTAGGAAATTTCTCTTATAATTCAGCATAAATTGTCCCTTGCTGAATTCCATCCCATTATTCCTAGTTAGATGTCCTTGGACTACCTTAAACAACGAAGCCAATTCTCATAGGCCTGTCCATTGCCAGGCAGGAGAGGTAGATGAAGAGGAGAAGAGAAAATAGGAAAGACGATTAGGAAGAATGGAGTCTAAGCCACCAATTCAGCCCTGGGTTGTGTCTAATCAATGAACATTTCAGCCACAAACTGTTACATATGGACACACACAGCAAATTTATTAACAACGTGATTGGATAATCTCTGAAAAATATTTAATTTTCAGCTAACCTCAACATCTACCTCTGTAACTTTTCTGTAAGTGAGACAGGTCAAAATCATAAAGATAAAGACTAAAGGTACAGTGAAGATAAAGATAAAGTTAAAGCTTAAAGATACATATCTGCAAGTTTTAAAAATGGAAGTTTGGCTGTATTATTTGTGGTTATTGATCTCTTCTGCTTCCCTCTATTCTGGTCTTATTAACAACAGACATGATTCATTGAGGCCTTTTTTTAAACATCTGACACTGTGTAATCTCATCAAATACTCACAACATGGTGCCTATGACACAGTTTACCCAGGACCTCATGATCAGGAATTGCCTCTTGGCAACCCCTTCCCCACACCTCAAACACACACATTTGCAATAGAAGTAGCCACATTGCAATGTGGCCAGACACCAGCTACAGCTGATCAGAGCAAGTGGGAACCTGACCAAACCTGGGCCAGTGGGTCCTTCCCAGAAACGTGTTGGGCTTGTCCCAAGATAGCCAAGTCAGTCTCCCTTTGGGTGTCTGGACTGAAATGCATGAAGCTTGGGAGCAGTTAGCTATTTACAAAGGAGTAAAAAAGACCGTCTGTTAAGATCAAGGAGAGGAGATAGGCAGAATAAGACAGGGATGAAAGGCATAGAGCTACAGCTTTAGGTAGCTATGGCCCTGCTTCCATTCATCTCTGAGACTTGATAGCATCCTATATTTTGGATTCATGAGGAATATCAGAATCCTTACAATAAATAACAAATTTAAATAAATTTCAACTGCATGAGTACTCTTTGCAACACAGAGCACTGATTCAGTTTATAATGAAAAAACTGCTCAGCTAGTAAGCAGAGGAGCAAGGACTCAAATGCAAGTCTTTTTAGTTCAAAGCTAACTTTCAGTCATGGAAGTATTATCACCTTCATGACTTTCCAGTACACATTCCAAAAGGCCATAAAGGAGTTGGGAGAGGGAGAGGCCATCGTCACCAAACTCTTCGAGCAAGATTGGAAACCTGCCTTTAGTGTAGACATGACCTAAGTGACCTGGGGCAGCTCATCTGTAAAATGAGCAGTGATGGCTACGCTGGACCAACTGCTTCCCAGTGGGTGGGGTCTGTGCGTCTTCAACGGTGGGATTAGGGTCAGTGCTCCCCAGGAGCCTCTTGAACCGGTTACATGAAAACTACTTTTGTTCTTGGCTGTGCTTTGACAGGATTTGTATTTTATAATACAAAACACATCCCTTAAGCAGCCAAGATATCCATCCCATACAGGAAATGCCAAACTAGGAATCCCACAGTTAAGTTGATAAAAGTGGAAATGCACAGCCGTGATTGACCCAGGTCTGATGTTGGAGCATCAGACAGAGGATAGGAACGTGCATTAGGTTGTCTCCACCCAATGACCTTATCTTCCCCCAAAATTTCCTTCCCAATTCATTTGCAAGATTCTTTGCAATGCTACATTTACAATATACACGGTGCTTAGGGGAAATGGATTTCTCTGTGGTCTCACTTTATAACCAGATGAGACATTTAGAAAAGACATTTTATCCAAAGCTGTCTTGAAAGGAAACCAGCTTCTTCCCACTGGCAAGTAAATTTTCTGGCTTTAAGCCAATTTACCATGCTGTTTTGTACGCATCACATCTCAGTTCCCCACTTCCTGCCTTGAGATAGGCCCTATAGTATTCCTTCAGGGCCCGAATCTATTAAACAGCAAAAACTCAATATGCAAATTATCTCCCAACTACATGCATGAAGCCTGCAAACATTATTCTTAGGAAAGTGCTGTTTATGGAAAATTATGAATTAACATGTCAGGCACTGAGGTTTGAAACCTTATAACTGTGTTTACTGTAGAAGAGCCCCCAAATGACTTGAAAAATAAAAGAGAAAAAACAGCAAAATCAGTGATTTAGTGATGGCTAAGGTTGCCAACATCCAATTTCTGCCTCACTAACTCCTCCAACCCTGCTAGTCTTTGTGTACCTACACATGTGCACACACTGGCACGCTCACACATGCGTACACACGTGCATACACACTCACACACAAGAAAGCAGAGAATAGACTCACAAAATAGAACTACAGTAAGTGGTAGTAGGCTCTTCCTCTGGTCTAGGCTTCTTAACTGATTTCATCACAAGCTTGCTGTTCAAATTATTTCTTTTTCAGTCTTTGCACAGGAATCCGTGGGGCTCTTGCCAGGCAGCAGTAGGCACTAGGGGATGTGACAGTGAAAGAGGCAGATGTGGCTGCTCCCTGCTGCGAGCACAGGCCCTGGGGCGCCGCTACTTTAAATGCCCGACCAGCAGCAGCATCCGCAACACCAACCAGCTTGTTGGAAATGCGTGTTCTCGGGCCCTCTTAGGCCTCCCGGATTAGAATTTCTGCCTGTGGAGCTCAGGGAGCTTTGTTTTAACAAACTCTCCAGGTGATTCTTAAGCAAGCTAAGCTCGATAAGAAACTGGGACTATACTGCTAATGTTTTAATAACATTGCTGGAATCATTTTGGTAAATGGAGTGAATGTGATAGAAATTCAGTCATTTATAACAACTGGTTTTAGCCTCTGTAGATCCTGAAAGCTTAGCCATTTCAGTAGGAGAGGTAAGCTGTGGTTCAGGGGTTTTCTGAAATTAGATCAACAAAGGACCCCAGACAGCATAAAAAGAAAATGCTTTTTTTAATACTGTAGTAGTATTGGCTAAACATCTCTACTAAAGATTTGTGTTGTTCCCGTTAAATTACATTTCCACAAGGAAGGAGCCAGTAAAACAAAAGTTTTTTTGTCAATCTTTGATCACGTTATAGTTATTCTTTAAAAGGAAAAACCTGATTATATGCTGAGCACATAGTCAACTGCAGAACAGAATTATTTTATTTGAGGAGAGCTGGTGGTCAATATGGAAAGAAATGATGCCCTTCATTCCCTTTATTGGCAATAGATTAATATAAAGTTGATGGTTCCTAGTTCCCAGGTAAGATAATGTTTCCAGGTAAGAAACAGTATTCAAGGCTTAGAAAGCGAGAAGCCCAAGATCCTTTATTGAAAGTGAGGCCAGGGGAGGTGATTTTTTTTAACAACTATTTTGAAAGTAAGTTTAAGAGTTCCTTCATCCCCATCTGCCTGGCGGTTGCCTGATTCCTAGGAGATACAGGAAAGGCAAAGCACAAGCTAATTATGTGTTCCTCATCCTGCACTGAGCATCTGCTCTGAGGATCCATCTCCTTCCTCCACCATTAAACTGAATTGTTCCTCTAAAGAACCCCAGAGACTGCCTTTCCCTTCTCCGCTGACCCCATCCCTTTCTCCTTCTGAAGACCTGCTCTGCACTGCACTTGCTTTTATTAATGCTCACTACACGCCAGGCACAGAGTGCACACGTGCCTGTCATCTCCTGAGCCTCACCCAGGCTGAGATGTAGGTGCTGCCACCTCCCTGTATTACAGACAAGGGAACCGAGTCACAGAGGGGTTAGCTAGCCTGCCAGAGACCAAACAGAGCGAGTGACAGTGGGAATTTGAAACCCGGTTGTCAGGCCCAGCACTCTGCTATAATACACTGTCCTCCCTTTTCTTCCCTTTTCAGTTCCCATTCACATCACCCAAGACTGTGATAGCCCAGAGAAAACACATGGAAGCCAACGTTGTTTCATACTTCCACGACTTGGTGAAAACTAGTTAGTGAATGTGAAACTTACTAGAAACATATTAGAAAACTAGTTAGTGAATGTGAAACTTATTAGACAATATAAGGGGACACGAAACAGACTTGATACTCATTATTCCTTGTAGTTCTGTAAAGTCTCTACAGTGTTCTACAAAGTCACCTCTGACACTGAGCTAGAGAATATGGAACCTTGGCTCCTAGAGGAAACACAGAGCCAGGTTCCTGGGAGCCTCTGGTCACGCATGTCTTCAACCAATCGACATACAGCCTTGTTTTAGGTGTGCTTCTGTTCAACGTTACCTTATTTAATATCTACTGTTGATTCAGGAACGTCGAACTCACAGCCAGCACCATTATACCTCACGCCTATGAGGCTAATCTGACACCGATTTTTTCCGTAAGGTGTGCCGCTGCCTGCTCGCACCCATGGACTCTAGACAGCACTGCAGCCCTACACCTGGGGGCCATTTCAAACAGGGAAATCACCAAGAAAAGGCACAAAATCTGAAAAACATGGTACTACATAGACCTCAATGATGACATTTTGTGCAATCTGAGCTGAAACTAAGAAGGCAGAGCTTTGTCCTGTCTGACCTCAGGTTAGGACATGCATGTTGGGTGACTCAAATTTCCCACCTCTCTGCACATGTATGTGAATGACTGTAAACGTACTGCATTTATTTCAAGATCAAAAATAAATTTTATCAAGTAAGTGAATTTGCAAGTATGAATTCACAAGTAGTAAGAATTGACCATATTAGACCCACTCTTCAGCTTGCTCTGCCACCCCACTCATGCTACCGGGAAGAGCCCTGAAGCCTTGAATGTTGCCGAGTCTGATCGATGCCTCCCCAGTCTTAGTAGACTTCTGCTCTCCAGTGACACAGCTGGCACCTCCTCCCACCCCCTCCTCTGGCCCCATCCCCTCGCTTTGCCTCCAGACCCCGCAGCACACATCCCTGATCCTTTGGACTGAGGCTCGGAGTTTTCATTCCTCCGACTCCTCTCCCCATCCCTCAGATTCTGGAGCTTCTCTGGCCATGGAGACTTTCCGAGCTTCCGTGTGTGCTCCCAGTGGTGATACCCTCAGCCCCAGGTACTATTCATAACGAAGGCCAAGCCCGCTCCTCTTCAAAGATTTTGCATTTTTTATCCTTCCCGAAAGACTCTCCTCTGCTATCCACACACACACACTGTCTCAGCGTGATCAGGCATCTGCCCAGATGTCGCTTCCTCCAAGCTGTCCTTTCCATGACTCTTTCCCCTCTCCTTCCTTTCTTTGCTTCACAGCCCTTTACACCACTTGAAATCCTATTTATTTGTGGATCATTCATTTGCTGTCTTTAGCCTTCTGTGGGAGGCAGAATTCTAAACTGCCCCCCAGATCACTGTCTCCTGCTGCACACCCTGGAGCACGAACAGGTTGGGTGAATACAGTGGAATGGTGGCTCCTTGATGTGGGTTATGTTATCTGACTGAGGCTATGGGTAGGGACTCCCATGATTGCGTTATATTATATGAGGTCCTGGAGTAGCAGATGGGAAAGAGATTCTCCTGCAAAGTTTGAAGAAGTACAATGCCACATTATGTGAGGGCCACAAGTGACTTTTGGCTGACAGCCAGCAAATAAATGGGAACCTCAGGGGACCAGCAACTTCAAGGAACTGAATTCTTCTGACAACCTGAGTGAGCTCTGCAGAGGACCCAGAGCTCCAGAGGAGAATACAGCCCAGCTTACACTTTGACTCCACCCTTGTGAGATGCTGTGCAGAGAACACAGCTAACCAGTGCCTGGGCTCCTGACCACCAAGACTGTACAGAATACATGGGTTCTGTTTGAAGCTGCTAAGATTTTGGTGGCTTGTTATGCAGCAATAAACATAGCATCGTTGAGTGCCTGTGTCTCGAGGGCAGGGAATCTGTCCATTATGTTCATTTCTTTGTCCTCAGCACCAACAGAAGAGCCTGGCACAGGGTGGGGCTCAAAGAGAAGCTGAGTCTGTCTGGTCCCTCAGAGACTTGCAAATTGTGACCCAGGTTCACAGGGCCTGTGAGTCCAGAGCCTACCCCAAGATTTCTGCAAATCCCCCTGTCCTCCTTCATGCTTCCCTCCGGCCATCCTCCTCTGATGCCTCAGTCCAGCCAAATACAATCTGGTAAGAGGCACTGCTCTTGGTGAGAATCTTCTCAAAATTCTGGTAGAACTTAGCATTCAGCATTGGGTAACTTGGGAGGGGTCATCTTCTGGGCAAGGACCTGAGAAGTGCTGCCCCCTCCTCCGCTGTACACAGAGTAGGGCTGTCCCAGCCAGAGCCCTCCAGTTCAAGCCTGTAACCCACGGGGCCTGTCAAGGAATTCTTTCTAAATAAACCAGTGCCCTTCTTAGGAGCCTTATGGGGACAGCTGTTAATACAGTGACATTTCCCACATCATTTAATCTATGCTGATAAATTCAAGTTCTGACCTCTCTACCAAGCTTCAGGTGCACTTATCCATCTGCCTGCTGGTTACCTACACCTGGAAGTCTCGCAGGCGCCACAAACTCAGCATGTCCAAAAACTGAACTAACCACTTCGTTCTGCAGTGTTCCTCTCCAGGGTTCCACGGCTCCCTGTACAGCACTTCCACCCAGTTGCTTGGAATCCGTTCTGAAATTCCCTCTCCCTTGCCCTCCAGGTCTGAGAAGTCAGCTGCTTTCAGAGGCAGTCCTGTTTGTTCTCCCTTATACATATCTCTCGCCTATCTCTGTCGCTTCAACCTTCCCATCGTCAGCCGAGTCCTCGTCATCGTCACCATCTCAGTTATGCTTCTGAAGACATCACACGGGCTTCCCCATCTCCCCGGCCACCCAAATTTTATTTTCCACAATGCAGCCCAACCTGCCCTTCTAATGCAACCACTACCTATTCCCTCCCTTGCACCCCTCCCTGGGGGCTCCCAACACTCTCGCAGCGCCAGGATTGCAAGGCTTTCCTGACTACCTCTGGTCTCCTTCCACCCCTATCTTCACCTGGCTTCCTCTTTGACTTGGCCACAGCCCTCTCTCCTGTTCTCAGCTCCTCAGAAACCCCCAGATCTTCTCGTGCACCCGGTTGGCCTTCACATGTGTTGGTACCTCTGTGGGAAAGTTTCATCTCCCACTTCTATTCCTGGCTGATTTCTCCTCATCCCTCCTGTCTCGTCTGCATTTTTTCCTTAGACTAATTTAGGGTCTCATCTTCAGTGCTTTCATATCCTATCAGAATGTTCATCTCAGTGCGTTATGACTGACAGTCCAGTGCCCATCTCCCCTCCTGGCATATACAGCCTACAAGGCATGAGCCACACGGTCATTTTCGGGGTTGTGTCCCAGTGACCTGTGGAGCATGGGCCACTAGCTGCACTCAGGAATTACACCTCCGTGAACAAATGAGTGAGGAGAAGGCAGACTCTAGCCTCCCAAGTTCACCATCTTGCCACAAAGTTGACCTTGTGAGAGTTAACAACACAACTGCAAAGTCACCAGCAAGGCTGGAGCAGGTGCTACCTGGCTGTTCTTTGTTGAGTTACAAAAGTGACTGCCATGAGTTCAGAGAATCATGAGATGTCTGTGGGCAGGGACCGTTTCAATGGAGAAGGCTTGACTGGAGCTGAGCCTTGGTCAATGGAGAGAATTGTGCCAAAGAAAGAACAGTGAATGGTTCTCCAGAAGAAGGAAATACGGGCAGGGCTTTAGGGTGGGGAGGACGCATTCGGGGCTGGCCGAAAATAGAGTCACACAGGTGTGGGAAGCAGCAGAAACCAACAGGGGTGGTGAGACTGCAGAGGACAGGGAGCTGGTGGGAGCCGTGGCTAGCACACAGCTTGGAGGGGTAATGGCAGGAAGCCGCTCCTGAAAGCCTGCTGCTGGCTGGGGAGGAAGCGCTGCCCAAAGAGGCCCCAAGAGGGGCAGCACGTGCCAGCATCCCAGGAAGGAGGAAGGGGAATCAACAAAGTCCTACCTCTGCCCTTCCCTCTCCTCTCCCGCACACCTTAGGATGCAAGGACAACAAAGCCTAAGTGATGCTGACCACGGAGGTGATGAGCAGCCGGCAAGCCCCCAAACTAGGGATTCGCCCAGAGGATCGTTGGCTTCACCCAGGAAAGAATTCAAGGGCAAGCTGGTGGTGTTAGCAACTTTTACTGAAGCAGCCATGCAAAGCAGCAGCAGAGGTCCTACTCCTTGCAGAGCAGGGTGACCCCACAGGGAGTGTGCCCAGAGTGGCAGCTCAGGGGCAGGTCTGCAGTCATATTTATACCCACTTTCAACTACATGCAAATTAAGGGGCAGATTATGCAGAAATTTCTAGGAAAGAGGTAGTAACTTCCTGGTGGTTGGGTTGTTGCCATGGAAAGGGGTGGCAACTCCCTCATGTTGCCATGGCAGTGGTAACTGACCTGGCACACTGGTGGGCGTGTCTTATGAGAAATAGCTTCTGCTCTGTTTTAGCTTGTCCTCAGTTTGGTCTGGTGTCTGAGCCCCACCTCCCCTCAGAGGGAGAGAAAGAGCCGAGGGGAGAAGGGCAGAGCTGGGTTGGGGGGAAGGTGCACCTGGAAAACCATCAGCGGCCTAACGAAATCAGTGTAATGTGGCAGCAGAGTTTGTTTGTTTGTTTGTTTAATTTTACTTTAAGTTCTCAGATGCATGTGAAGAACGTGCAGGTTTGTTACATAGGTGTACCTTTGCCATGGTGGTTTGCTGCACCTACCAACCCGTCATCTAGGTTTTAAGCCCCACATGCATTAGGCATTTGTCCTAATGCTCTCCCTCCCCTCAGTCCCTGAAAGGCCCCAGTGTGACTCCCATTTATGAGTGAGAATATGTGGTGTTTGGTTTTCTGTTCCTGTGTTAGTTTGCTGAGAATGATGGCCTCCAGCTTCATCCATGTCCCTGCAAAAGGCATGAACTCATTCTTTTTTATGGCTGCATTGTATTCCATGGGTGTATATGTGCCACATTTTCTTTATCCAGTCTATTATTGATGGGCATTTGGGTTGGTTCCAAGTCTTTGCTATTGTAAATAGTGCAGCAGACTGTCTTTACAGAGTTGGGGAAAGGATACCCAGAGAGGTGTTCATTGATCTGAGGGTAAGGGCACAGAGAAGAGGTACAGTTGGCTTTCAGTCCCCATTGCAGGATCACTGAAGGGACAAGTGAAGGAATGTGTGGGAGTACGCTTACGGAGCACTTACTGTGCACTTGTGGTATATTTCACACACAAATGTCAGTCCATGCTGTGAGTCTACATTTATCCTAGAGCAATGAACAGATATTTTTAGTAGGAGAGTGACAAAATGAATCTCAGCCATGGCATATTGGGAGAACTGAGGGGCAAGGGTCCAGACGCAGAAGAGTCTAGAGGCTCATGAGAGGTGTGATCATAACGGTTATGAGAATTTATTGAGTACTTTCGGTGGTGCACCCGCCAGCAGCAGCTGCTTCCAATAAATTACCTTTTTTAGCCTGAACAATTCTGTTCTATGAGATAGGCACTAATAGTCTCATTTTACAGATGAGCAAACCAAGGCTCAGAGAAGGAAAGAAGCTGAACTCCTATCCTACAGTCAGTAACTGCTAGAACTTGAGTTCAACTTGACAACAGAGCCCACACTCTTAACCCCCAGGCAGAACCACCTCTCAGGGTAAGAGCCATGGGGAGAGGTGTCAGGGGCCCTGCAAGTACGACCTCTGCTGGTCTGGGGGAGTTCCTCCCTCTGCTTATCCTGCAGTTTTTCAGGCAGTTGGGCCTCCCCGTCATCTTCACTGGGAGTATCATCATCTGTGTTTCTCTGTTGGGTGTCACCTATTTCTCCGTAAGTTCCCTGAAGTTGGAAAATTGTTAAGTAGTCAAGAACACATTTTGTTGAAAATGAAAGTCAGTTAAGAAAAATGACTATCAAAAAAAAAAAAAAAAAAATCAGGGATTCTTTTAAGTAATCTCCAAATAAAAGCTTGAGTTTTCCCAATATCTGAGAATCATTTTAGAAGGAAACTGTAAACAGGTCCTTTATTCAAAGAGGCTAATCATGAGTAGGTCAGTCTCAGAGGAAAAAATCCTTTTTGTATTGGATTACTAGTTGAAGAAAATATTTATATTTACAGGAACAAAACATTATTGTTTTTTGGGGAATCAGTGAGAGGATAGTTCCATGACCCAAACCTCCTCTCATCGCCCTCCACCGAATATCATGGGGTTGACCCAGATTTCTCACTGAGCTGCTCCCTACACCCAGGTATGGACAACAGGAAACAGAAAACCAGAATATTTAGCAAGCGTCATTAACCTAATGCCATATCCACATGGAAACATATTCAGAGAGCTTACCGGAGTGGGGTAAAATGTACCCCCCAAGAACCTTCCCTAGTGAATCCAAGTCAATGTTATAAAGTACTGAACTCTGGAAATCCCTCCTGAGCCCTGTGGATGAAAACTCAACCATCATCACTCCCATTCCCTCACTAAAGAAAGGAAGAAACAGAGTAAAGGGTAGAAACCAGTAAGAATATAAACCAAAACAACGGGGAGAGAAATTCACAGTGGAGATAAAACTCATTGTTTTGTTGTTGCTATTTATTGTTGCTGTTAGTTTTAGTTGTTTCTGAAGTGCACTAATTGGAGGAACTACAACAAAAATGGAGGACAGGGATGACAGGTATACCTCGAGAGCGAGTGCTGCTCTGAGTTTTCAGAAAATCTAAGTCTTTCTCACCAGTAAAATTATAGAAAAAGCTGAGCATATGAAGAAAGCCATTTTTTTGTGACTCCTAATGCCTGTGTGCACAATTCCAAATCAAACATATTCACATTATTAACTTTTTAAAGTTTATTAGTCTCAGTGCTAATGAACTCATTCATCCTTGGCAAATGCACATGGCTCCCTAATGAAACGTCAATAGATAGATCGGCAGTGAAGTGAGCACGTCCAGTAGTTGATGCCAAATTCCACTTGGCTGTAATGGCTGGAAAGAGAAGATCACTTCCAAAGAGACATTGGAGGCAGCATCGCATAATGGGAAAAGCACTAGAGTAGATGTCTACAGACCAGGATTCTGTGTCTGGCTGTGCCACTTGGCAGCTGAGTGACCTTGAGAAAGTCACCTAACATTTGTAGGACTCAGTGCCTTTTCTGCAAGAAGAGGAGACTTATCTAGCTCATCCCCAGTGTTCTTTCTAGATTTGCAATTTCATGCCTTTTCTCCCTACACGCTGCCAAGCACACCATTCCCTAACCTTTAGGGACGTTATCAGGAGTGTGTACACATTATGATGCATAGTATCCTGCATTTAGACATATGCCTAGTTAAACAATGGTTCCTTCTTTCTGGATCAAATTAAAACTTGGCTTCTTAGGAGACATCATGCCACAGGTTATAGGTTTTAATTTCTGACCTGTTTGAACATTGCACAAGTTCAGAGTTGTAATGAGTTTCCTAACCTGCGTTGGTTTGTGTCAGCCTGCATGACAGTGTGCTGAGCGTGCTATGGGAGATATAAAATGGAACGTTAAAAAATCATCTAAGCAAGCCTCCTTTCTCTCAATTATCAGTTTTAAAAAAGAGCCTGAACATGGGCACTCTTCTGTTTGGAGGTTCCTGAACTGCTTGCATTAATTCTCCAGGGTAAACTTCCTGTCTTCTTGCAATGATGGTTTTTTTTTTCCCTACTTTACCTCAGATCTTTAAAATTGTACAACAGCTTGGAAGTCAGGATGCTTTTCCCCCAATGCTTCATGAAAAGAGGCTGCTTTATTATTGAGCAAAAGCAAAAATAATAATCGTGCAAAGCTTTTCCTTCTGGACCGCATAAATTATCTCCAATTTTCCTCATTATTTTCTTCTGCAGGGTATAAAGAGATTGCCTGTGGCAAAATATGTATCAGTACAAACAAATAGAAAACAGTTTAAACCACTGAAGTATTTACCTTTATTTATTTAAAAAAGACATTTTAATCCTATTAACGGTAAATTATATTACCTATTGTGAAAGCAGACATGAAAGAAATATTTGAAGCATGCAGTTAATTATGATACCAAGTGACACATAATATTTATGCTCTTCTTGTATAGCCTGAACAATTTTTCTTTCACTAACTGTGAGTCACACACTGATTGAAGTCTGGAAGCTGATGCTGAGACAGAACCACAGGCACATCTGCCGTTGATGCCTCATTCTATAGATAATTAATGTTACAAGGAGTAGCCATTGTTTCGTCTTTCAAAGTCCCAATTTCACATAGCGCAAAAAATTCTCTTCCCCCACCCTTTTACTTTAATTCTCCATTTCAGCATATTTATTAAATGTCCACACCAGCAGGGCAAAACAGCAAGCTTGCAAACAAATTTCTACATAGGACAGCTGTGTCTTCACTGGGGCCATGGACTTTTTGCAAACTCCAAGACCTTCATGAAAGCAGCCGCCCTCTTTGAGGGAAGTGACTAAACCCATCTAAGTCATTGTTTTGACATGAGTATGCGCTTCTGCACTATCAGAATAAAAGATAAAATGTTGGTAAAAGTTAGCAAGCCATATTCCTGTTTGATGATGGTGACCCAACCAGGCTGTGGCAGGCACAGAAACAGACAATGTGGCTCCTGGATGGCTGGTGTTCCCATCACCCGGAGCCCACCTTCGGGGTGAACTTGCTGGGGGTCACTCTTGACGGTGGAGGGTGTGAAGGCCCATGACCCACTGGGCCACGCTGCCTCTGGGCAGAGTTTCAGCTGGCAAAAGCCAGCTCCTTCTTTCATACAGAAGAGGCTTTGGTTGAAATCATCACACCTGTTCCTTCCAAGTGGCTTCCTAGCCACGGCGGACATTTGCTCAGCTTCTGTTGGGGTCCCGGTGCACGTGTGTTGTTCCCAACAGTGGTTTCGTGGTTTGTTTGAACTTTCCCATTTTGGACTCTGTGAGTCATGTAAGCATCTCCTCTGACACTTTGGTTTGATTACCACTTGCAGCCCCAAAATGGATTGAGTAGGAATCTCATTGACTATGGAAATAACGGTCATTGACCATAAGACATCCCCACTCTTCGATGGCATCTTGAGATGAGGAACCAATACAAGCCTAACAATCAGAATTTTTATTGTTTTCCATAAGATTTCTATTAGATCAAGATTAATTTTGTATGTCGTAACATAAATAATGCCACATATATTTGTGATTTGAAATAACAAGAGAGATCAATCTTATTGAACACTTACTAGATACTAAGTGCCTGATACACATTCTCATTTATCCTCACGAAGTAAGTTTGCAAAGTCAACACTAGTATCCCCTCTGGTCAAGGCATAAACTGAGGTAAGTAACTTGTTGAAAACCAAGAACCAATAAGCAGAAGAACCGTAATTCAAATGCAAGCAGTGTTTGGTCCTTACCACCATCTATTTCTCATTTATATTTTAATAGTTTGGTGCTATGAAAATATTACACAAATATTAACAATTGAGTAAATGCATTTAAATTTGATTTCAATATCCATTAGGAGTTGGAGAAATTATTCTACCAGACCTCATTTAGCTACAAAATATTCAGAACATTTAATTCAATTTTCAGATTATAATCAGATACTTTTTTTTAACTGAGGTGTAATTTACATTTTCTGAAATGCACATATCTTACTTAAGTGTATGGTTTGATAAGTTTTGACAAATGCATATGTCTAAGTAACCCAAGGCTTGGTCAGGATAGAAAACATTTCTATCACACCAGAACATGCTTCTTGCCTGATCTCCAGTCTCTCCCTGCCTACCACATACGCATCACTGTTCTGATTTCCATCAGATCAGCCTGCCTGTTTCTTGCTTCACGTTGGCTCAAACAGCATTGTGTTTTTTTTTCTGTTGCTGCCATAAAACAAATTACTACAAACTGGGCCAATGTGACTTGTACTCATGCATAGGTGTGAATTTAGCTCTCTAAAATTTTATTCTGTGTGTAGGTTTCTACCACTGCAGTTAAGATCCTGAACATTCTATCATCACAAGGATTTCGTGTGTTACCATTTAATAAACACAGGCCCCTCTCTCCAGCTTCTCCCCTGCCATATCTAACCCCAGAAAACCACTAATCAGTTATCCATTTCTGAAATTTTGTCATTTAAAATCCTTTATTGATGAAATGGTTTTTTTTTTTTTTTTTTACTAAGCATAATTGCAAATTCACGATTAGAAATGTATAACTAGAAATTTATCCAAGTCCTTGTGTATATCAATACTTCATTCATTTTATTAAAGAGTGGTATTCCATGGTTTATGTAACCATGTATATGTTGAAAGATGGCCAGGTTGTTTCCAGTTTGGGGCCAGTTATAAAAAAAAAAAGGAGTATTAACATTCATGTACAGGTTTTTCTGTGAACCTGTTTTCATTTCTCTGGGTTAACTGCTGAGTAGTACAATTGCTTAGTTGTATGGTAATTGCACAATTAGCTTTATTTAAAAACTGCAAAACTCTTTTCCAGAGGGGCGGCACCATTTCAAATTCCCACCATCAAAGTATGACTGACTCCCATCCTCACCAGCAGTTGATATTGTCACTATTTTTATGCTAGTCTTTCTAAGAGGCATACACTAATATCTCATTGCAGTTTTGATTTGCATTTATCTATTAGCTAACAATGTTGAATATCTTTTCATACATTTATTGTTCATATATTACGTGTCCTCTTCAGTGAATGTCTGTTCATACCTTTTGTTCACTTTCTAATCGGATTGTTTACTTTTTGAATTTTGAGTTGTGAGAGTTCTTTATGTATTCTAAATACTCTTCCTTTGTTGAGTACGTGGTGTGCAAATGTTTTCTAACAATTTACAGGGCTTTTTCATTCTCTTTGCAGGAGGTTTTGAAAAGCAAACGTTTTTAATTTTGGTGAGGACCAATTAACCATTTTTTTCTTTTATTAATTAGACTTTTGGCGTCGAGTTTAAGAACTCTGCCTATCCCTACATTCCAAAGATTTTATTCAAGTTTTTTCTAAAATGTCTTTAATTTTATGTATTATGTTTCAGTCTATCATTCATTCTGAGCTAATGTGTGTGTAAAGTGTGGAACATGGGTCGGGTCCTCTGTCTCGTTCTCGCTCCCTCTCCCTCCCTGTGTCCAATTGTTCAAGCACCATGTGTTCAGAAGTTCATCCTTCCTCCATTCAATTGCTTTTTTCACCTTTTTCAAAAATAAGTTGAGCATATGTGTGGAGTTCTATTTCTGGGTTTTCTATTCTGTTCTGAGTATCTGTGTATCTATCCTCCCACCAGGTCCACACTATCTAGATCATGTAGCTATATAGTAAGTCTTGATATCAGGTAGAGTTATTCCTCCTACTTTATTCTCTGGCATCAATATTATTTTCTCTATTCTAGGACCTGTGCCTCTTCACATGAATTTTAAAGTAAGTTTTATCTATGTCTACAAAAAAAAAAAAAAAAAAAAAAAAAAAAAAAA
>NW_016841755.1:1603876-1635601 GCF_001698545.2 Rhinopithecus bieti | reverse complement strand
AAAAAAAAAACCCTGCAGAGATTTTGAAAGGAGCTGCGTTAAACCTATAGATCAATATGGGGAGAATTGAGATCTTTACTATGTCGATTCTTCTAATTTATCAATTCGGTTTGGTTCTCCACTTGTTTGTGTCTTCTCTGATTTCTTTAATCAGCATTTTTCCATGTGCAGCATACAGATCCTAGATATATTTGGTAAAGTGGATACTTTAGTATATATTTCATTTTGTTCAGGGGCAATAATGAATAGTATTGTGTTTTTAATTTAGGTTTCCACATTCATTAGGTTTCCACATTCATTGCTGATATATAGAAATTCTTCTTGAATTTGTGTCCTGCAAGTTTGCTGAACTCATTTATTAGTTACATAAGGTATTTTGTATGTGTAAATTCCTTGAGATTTTTTATATAATCATGTCACCTTCAAACAAAGAAATTTTCATTTCTTCCATATCAACCTGTGCGCTTTCTGTTCCTTTTCTTCTCTTTTTGCAGTGGATAGAATTGCAAGTACTAGGCTGAATACAATTGGTGAGAGCTAACATCCTTGCTTTGTTTCTGATCTTAGGAGGAAAGCCTTAAGTCACCATGAACTATGATGTTAGCTATAGTTTTCTTAAATAAATGTTCTTTATCAAGTTGAAGTAAGCCCCTTCTATTCCTCACTTGCTGATATTCTTTAAAACATTAATGGTGTCAGATTTTTGACAATTTGATGCTTTTCTATATCAATTAATGTGATCATATGGTTTTTCTTCTTTAGTGTGTTCATACGATAGAATACCTTGATTGATTTTCAACTGCTGACCAGCCTTGAATAACACTCTGCATCCATTCTGCCTGTCTCTGTATTTTGACTAGTATATTAAGTCCATATATATTAAGGTAATTATATGGTAGAGTTGAAGTCTACCATTTTTATATGTGTTTTCTCTAGTTTTGCTCCTCTTTTCTCTGTTCTTGACTTCCTTTGAATTATTTAAACATATTTTTACAAATCTTTCTTGGTTTATGTGTAGATTTTTTACATGTGTCTTTTTGTATAGTTTTCATAGTGATTGCTCTGGGTATTAAAATATACATGTATCATTTGGCATGACCTAGTGATATCAATATCTTACCACTCTAAGTCTGAAACCCTTATCACCATTTAGGCTTCTTTGGCCTTTCATTTAAAAGATCATTGTGTTGAGTATTAGATGCTGTCAAAATATTTGTTTCAATCATGAAATATAATTTATACAACCCTTGAGAACAAAGTAGTCCACCATATGTATCTATCTTTCTGCTCCTCCATTGCTCCTTCCTCCTTCCACAGATTCAAGGTTGTTTCTTTTACTGTCCTCCATTGCTCCTTCCTCCTTCCACAGATTCAAGGTTGTTTCTTTTACTGTTTCTTTTCCTATTTGAAGAACTTCCCTTGGTGAGTCTTTAAGGGTAGGTCTGCTAGCAATGAATTCTTTTGGTTTTGCTGTCCTCTGAGAATTTCCTTATTTCCCCATTATTCCTAAAGGATGGTTTTACTGTACTTACTGTGTATAGGATTCTAGGTTGACAGTTCTAGTTTTTAAGCAGTTGAAAATTTTTATTCCATTTCCTTCTGGCATCTATGATTTCAGATGAGTATTGGCAGAGAGGCTGGATAACTTGTTTTCATCAATATTGGGGAAAACAGACCAAATGCTCTTTTAGGCTTACCTACCAAAGTTAAAAAGCAAAAGAGGCAGGGAACAGACTGTTTCCAATTAACTTTACTGCATGAGAACAAAGTTTAAGAACGTTTATAGAGTTGCAAAAATATCCAGCACCCAACACAGTAAAATTCAAATATATTGTATCCATCAAAAAGGCTGGCCATGGAATAGTAGGATAATATATCCAATATTAACATGAAATTTTGCTTAATCAAACTAGCTCAGAAATGATACAAACAAATAGAATATTAGTTGATAAGGATATCAAAACAGTTAGTAAAATTATATTCTATATATTTAAGAAGCTGGAAATAGATTGAGCAGATTAAATGGCAACATTGAGAATATAATAAAATCCCAAAGAAAACTTCTAGACATTAGAACTACAGTGTCTGGAATTAAAAATGCATGGAATTGGATTAACAGAATATTAGACATTTCAGAAGAAAAGAAGGGTAAGCTTGAAGGCACAGCAATAAACACATAGAGAAAACATAATTTTTAAAAATGAAAAGAGCATCAGGGAGCTGTGGTCAACTGTAGCATACAGAGGAATGAGGAGAAGCAGCAGCAAACTTCTATTCAAAACAATGCAAGTCAGAAGACAATGGAGAAGCATCTTTAAGTACAGAAGTTAAAGGGAAAATAAGGGAAGGAAAAAAAAAGAAAAGTAGAGAAATAAACTGCCACTCTAGATTCTGTACCAATGAAAATAGTTTTCAAAAACATTGGTGAAACAAACACTTTTTCAGATATATCTAAGCTGAAAGAATCACCAGCTCAACTACACCATAAGGAATGTTAAAGTTGGTCCTTCAAGGAGAAGGAAAATGATCCCAGATGGTAGTTTTGGACCTATTCTAAGGTTGCTCAATTATAGCACTACTCACACTTTGGGGAGATAATTTTCTGTTGTGGGAGGATTCCTGTGCACTGGAGGACATTTTGCAGCATTTCTGGCCCCTACCAATTTGATTTCAGTAACACTTCATGCTCCCTAGTTGTGATGACCAAATCTCCACACATGGCCCATTGCGTCTTGCAAAGGAGAAAATTGCTTTCGTTGAGAATCACTAATCAACACAAAAGATGAAGACCACTGGAAATAGTCACTATGTGAGTATAGGTAAAAAAAATTAAAAAGTTAATTGGCTGTTAAAAGCAAAAGTAATAATGTAGTTAGGGCTGTATAACATGTAGAAATAAAATATATGACAACATTAGCACAAGGCTAGGAAGAAATAAAATTGTATCTTCCTAAGTTTCTTATTCTGTATAAGAAGTGATAGAATATTACTTGAGGTAACCCCTTGTA
This sequence comes from Rhinopithecus bieti, assembly GCF_001698545.2. Taxonomy (NCBI): domain Eukaryota; kingdom Metazoa; phylum Chordata; class Mammalia; order Primates; family Cercopithecidae; genus Rhinopithecus; species Rhinopithecus bieti. The sequence goes on along the minus strand of NW_016841755.1, from coordinate 1,632,593 downwards.
AGTTAAAGTTGGATACCATAAATCCTATAGCAACCATACCACTTATAGCAACTATATAGCAATAATTTGTTATGTATAATGAAGTATTCTAATAAGCCAACAAAAGAGACAAAATTGAATGATAAAAATACTGAAATAATTCAAAAGAAAGCAGAAAAAGACAAAGAAGAGAGCAAAAACTGGATGGCACAATAGAATATAAATACCAAAATGGTAGATTTAAACCTAACCATATTAAAATTGTATTAAATATAAATTATATAAACACTCCAACTAAAAGACAGAGATTGTCATAATGATTTTTTAAAGCCACACCCAGCTACATATTCTGTCAACAAGAAACTCAATTTAAATATAAAGACACAAATTAGATGAAAGTTTTATTAATGGAGAACTATATATCATAAAACATTAATTTTACAAAGTTTGTGTGGCTATATCAATGTCAGACAAACACGATTTCAAAGCCAAGATTTTTTAGGGATAGTTATTTCATAATATTAAAGGAAAATCAAGGGTATATAACAATCCTAAATGTTAACACATCTAACAACAGAGCTTTAAATACAAGAAGCAAACACGGATAGAACTGCCAGGAGAAATCAATAAGTCTACAATTATAATTGGAGGTTTCAATGCCCCTCTCTCATTCATTGATAGAACAAGTGGAGGAGAAATCAGTAAGTTTATAATAGACTTGGCCAACACTGTATACTAAATTGGCTTACCATTAATCAGAGTAAAATACACATTATTTTCTAGTGCACACAAACATTTACTAAGAGAGACTAAGTTCTGGTGCATTAAAATAAAACTATAAAGAGATGAGAAATTCCTTGAACTGATAAACCACGTCTATTTTAAAAAGTGTAGCTAACCATGGACCTAATGGTAAAAGATCAAAAGTTTTCCCCTTAAGATCAGTAACAAGGCAAAGATACTACTTCTATTCAACGTTGTATTGGAAGCTAGTCATAAAGCATGGAAGAGAAATAGAAGGTATACAGATTGGAAGGAATAGTTAAGATTGACTTGATTTGGAGATGAAATGATACTGTATATGGAAAATCCTATAGCATCTAAAAAATTAAAATTAAAAACCTATTAGAACTAATAAGTCAGTTTAGCTAGATTGAAGGATTCAAAATAAACACACAAAAAATTAACTGCATTTCTGTATACTAGCAACATGTACAGAGAATTAAAATCTTTTAAAAGTCCATTTTAAATAATATCAAAATACGAAACATCCTGTACTGAAGAATGAGTTTGACAAAGATGTGCAAGACATGTACACTGAAATCTGTGATGCTGCTGAGAAAAATTTAAAAAGTTATCAACAAAAGAAGACATACATCTTTTCAATCAAAATACCAGGAGTGTTTTATAGAAATTGACAAATGACTTCTAAATTTCAATATTGGAAACCTTAAACTACCTGATTTCAAGACTTTTCTAAAGCTACGGTGATCTAAACAGTGCGATATTGGCATAAAGATAGAAAACAGATCAATGGAACAGAATAGAGAGGCCAAAATAGATAGACACATTTGAGTGAACTGATTTTTGACCAAAGTAACAAGGAAATTCAGAAAAGATGGATTTTGTTAACAAATGATGCTAGAAAACTGAAGAGCCATACGGGGAAAAGTAATTTTCATACCTTAAACAAAAGTTAAACTCAAAATAGTTCAGGACCTAAATTTAAACCTAAAACTATAAAATTTCCAAAACAAAACATAAGAAAACTCTTTTTGAGCCCTTCAGCTAAGAGTATGATCCGTAAAAGAAAAAAAAAATTGTAGATTGGGCTAATGGAAATTAAGAACTTTTGGTCTTTGAAATGCATTGTTTAGAGAATTTAAAGAAAAGCCACAGATTTGGATAAAATATTTAAAATTACATAACTGATAAGAGTTTCATATCTAGAATATACTAAAAAAAAAAAAAAACCCTCAAAATTCAATAAGAAAGCCAACTATTTAAAATAATGCAAAAGATTTGAACACTTTGCCCAAAAAAGATGGCAAATATGTACACAAAGACATTTAACATTGCTGGTCATTAGCAAGATGCAATTTAACATCTTCACAAGATGCTGCTATGCATGCTTATTAGACCACCTAAAACTGACCATACCAACTATTGTTGAGGGTGTGGAGCAACCCGAAGTCTAACACACACCTGGGGGAATCCAAAATGGTACAATATCTGTAGACATCAGTTGGCACATTTTTAAAAGTTAAACATACACTTCCCCTATGACTTAACAATCCTATTCTTGGGTATTTGCCCAAGAAAAATAAAAAACCTATATCCTATAGGTGAATGTTTATAGCCACTGCATTTATAGTTGCCAAAAACTGAAAATAATCCAAAATGCCCATGAACAGGTAATGGTTAAGAATTTTTGGAACAAAGAATGCTACTCAGCAATGAAAAATAACAAATCCAATCAACACAATACTGGGGATGAACCTCAAAGCATTATGCTAAGTGAAAGCAGCCAGACACAAACAGCTGTAGGCTGTGTGATTTCATTTGGTTTATAAAACATACTCAGAGACATAGGGACAGAAAGCAGACCAGCAGATGCTAGGGTCTTGGGGTAGGGAAAAAAGATGTGGAAATTTTATACACTCATCCAAAGCCATGAAATTCTACACCCAAAAAAGTGATCATCATATTGTATTATATCTTCATAAAACTGACTTTTTCCCCCTACATCCTTTGCTTACCTTTCTGCCTTTAGTCCTATGTTTTTTTTCTCATGACTTCCGCAGTAAATAACTAAAAGTGTTTCTTTTAGCGTGTGTCTTGTTGGTAGTTTTGTTTCTAGCTCATAAACTGCAAAGTGAGTGAAAACATTGTTTCTCCACTAGAAGCCCATGCCATGAATCAGCCCCTCTTCGCAGGCCCTGTTCTGTGATTCTGTGGCAGTGGACAGACCCCATGCGAGCCTCACATTGCTGTGAATTGGGCAGGGCAGGCTGTAGTGCTGACACCACTTGGGTCCTTGTCGGTAACTCTAGCGCCATTTGTTTCTGGGAATTCCATGCTTTTTCCAGGCTCCTACCCCGCAGATTCGTTTTGGGAAATGTGATCATGTGACATCTTCTTGCCAAATGTCCGTGTAGCAAACTCTATTCCCTGACCATCCTTTGCTTCCCCAGCAGAACTGGGACAGCCCATACGGAATGGAACCTTGGGCTTTCTCTGCCTTCATTTGGGCCTGGTGGCCAGAAACAATGCTAAGCCCCAGGCCATTTCCTTCTCCTGGGCCTCACTCTGTTGCCTCTGAGTTTGCCGGAGCCTCGGTTTCCCCAGACTGAAGCTCCTGATATGTGTCCAGCATCTATTCTAGCAAGACCTTTCATTCATCCTGCTGAAAGTGTGCATGGCCACCCCACTCCCACATCCTACCTAGGATTCCAGAGCCTTGGAGAAGGGGAGGTGCCACCCAATGTCTGCTGAGCACGGGCCCCCCTTCTGTTCTGGGGTCCTTCCGGCCTGATTGAGACCCTCTCAGAAGGGAGTGGAAGGTGGCGCTGGGAAATAATGGTAGCATGCTAAAATTAAGTATTTTAAGAGCTTGTATTGGGTGGTGGGGGGGGCATCTGGTCCATAAGGGTTTTCAGAGGTTTGAAAATGGAGGAAGGCTGAGACATCCTATCTGGACACCCTGCTTCTTACAAGGCGACACTTACTACAATAAGAAATGTCCCCTAAGCATCTCCTGGTGTGGTGTGGTGAGCATAGTGAGCTCATAGCCCACCTCCCTTCCCCAAGTGCTTGCTGCGGGCCGGCCATGAGCCAGATGTCCTGGCAAATGAGATGTACCTGTGAACAAAGCAAGCAAACCCTGCCTGGGCAGAGCTTACGTTATTTAAATGACTATTGCAACCAGAATATGAGAAATGGACCTTATTTAGTGTTCGAATCTTTTTTTTTTTTTTTTTTGCTAATTGCTTTGATAATGTTTTGAGCCAATATAAACACAGAATAGAGACAATAGAAAAGGCAATACACAAAATCCTTAAATGCATCTTTAAAAAGCCCAAATTATAACAATAAAATATCTTTGATGTTTGCTTTGTTTGGCCACATCACCGAAATACAATAGTCCTCAGACCCACCAAAGTTCACAATGGCAGGCAGGGACCCCATCAAGAGCCATCTCAGATGACAAGCACAGGCTTTGGGGCCAGAAAACCTGGATTCTACTCTCAACTGGGAGGCGTTGCTTAAGATTTCTGGGCCTTGGTTTCCTTAGCCATAAACATGACTGTACAAATGCTGCCTGCCTCCCTGGCTTGGTGGGAGGAGCAAGCAAATGAAATGTGCATGGCTGACCAGGCCAGCTGCTGTGCAGGCCCTTTGTGTGCAAGCTTGTTGCCACCTCACAGAACAGAGAACTCCCCCAGAACACACATTCCAAAAACCACACAAAGATATGATTGCAGGGAAAAATCATAGAGCAAGTGTGTGTTTTTAAAATGGTAGTATAATGGGATATATATACATACATATGACAAATAGAATGGTATATATGTATATATGTGTATAATATATACGCATACATAAATATAATGGCATATACGTGTGTTTATATATTTGTATATATGTGTATACAATTTGTATATATGTGTTTTAATTTTGAGGCTAGGCTGAAGGTAGGGAATTTTTAAAAATATAAACACAATATTCACAACCTGATCACAATCTTCTGATATCTAGCTGTTAATCAGAGAACAACCAAACACAGGGACTGCTTTCACCCCCACAACCGAGAGTGTTCCTAACCCTAAGGACTCCCAGCGGACAAAATCAAAGGACCTTTCCTCAAAGCTCTTCTCCAAGAGCAAGGCTGGAGCTCACTGCAAGGGCTGGGCTTGGGAAAATATGTCATCTGTCTCTCTATTGCTAAGAATGTGAATTATCTGGAATCCTTTTCCTCCTTACCCATAATTGTGTCATTTGCTTTTCTCAGTATGGCAGGAACAATCTGTTTCTTTTCTATTTCCTGCTAGTGTCATTTTGTCATATTTGGGTTCAGCAGTAAGATTCCTGTGTTTTGTATCTCTCAGTACTAACTAGGGATATTCAAATCTCCAAGCAAGTTCTGTGCACTTACACACACTCATTCACATCAATTTCATCATTAATTTCTTGAGGGCAGGGACCAGATTCTTTTGCATTTGGCAATGCTCAGTACCTGCATTTTCAAATGATGAATACATTATATAAACCTATTTATTGGCCAAAGCCTAAAGTAAAGGTAAAATTATCTGTAAGTGTCTCCATACCGTGCACTAAAACATGAACATTTGAAATAGTTAACTCTGTGGGCTCACGCCTATAATCCCAGCACTTTGGGCGACCAAGGCAGGTAGATCACTTGAGCTCAGGCGTTTGAAACCAGCTTGGGCAACATGGCGAAACCCCATCTCTACAAAAAATTTTAAAATTAGCCAAGCATGGTGGTGCATGCCTGTAGTCTCAGCTACTTAGGAGGCTGTGGTGGGATGACTGCTTGAGCCTGGGAGGTGGAAGCTGCAGTGAGTCAGGATGGTGCCACTGCAATCCAGCCTGGGAGACACAGAGAGACCCTATATCAAAAAAGGAAAGGAAAGGAAAAAATGGCAAGGCAAAGCAAGGCAAGGCAAGACCTCATGGCCTCAAGCCAGCCATGAATCCTGTGTGTTTCCATGGCGGGTGTTGGTGGAGTGGGTAAGGGTTTCTAGGATTTGGGCTCTTCCAACGCCTTTGAAAATTATTTCACCTTCCTCTTATGTTTTAGAATTGAAAACAAACAAAGGAAAGGAAAGGAAAGGAAGGGAAGGGAAGGGAAGGGAAGGAAAGGAAAGGAAAGGAAATAGTTTGCTCCATTTTCTATTGTAAATAGTGCTGACCCACTGACTAGACAAAAAAATTATTTTTAAACTTTTTTGACTACATTTTTTCTGTCTTTCACCAATATTCAAATTATGGAATGCAATGTATCTACAAGAGTGTAGACCATCAGAGATTGTCATAAAACTGTGAGAATTGGTGGTCTGTGAGCTATGTGGAGATCATTTTAATCACTCCTTATTAAAATAGCAGTGGGTATTCCCATCAAATGAAGGATGCTATCAAGTCAGCACCATTCCGTCCCTTTGATGGGCATGAAATTGTCATTATGTCTGATCTGAATATATGTCTATGTAGGAAAAATAAACTAGAATTCTGTTTACAGCTCTTTCCTGAATTCCTTAAGCTCATCATTCAAATGGCCCTCTTTGTCCCTAAAATATGCGTACTTAAGCCAGCACAGATGTGGCAGGGCATGCAGGTTGGAAAACTGTGTTAATGCAACATCCTGCCCCGTGGATGTCTCCGTTTGCCATAAGAAAGCTAATGGATGTGTCCCCGGGAGATGAGAAGCTGGCCCGTGGCAGGCAGCTCCGGAGCTCCATATGGAAATTCACTATTAAATGTAGGTGCTCTTAAGGGCTGCGTAATTAGTAAACTCAGGCGGCCACACAGTTCGCTGGGTCCCTGGGTGGGAATCCCATTCCGGCAGTGAGGCTGCATCTGGCACATGGCGTCTGCTCTGCACCCGCCTCCGTGCCAGCTCCGGGTTTGGTGAAGATTTCTCCCTGCTTGTGTGCGTGCTTCTCGTGCCCGTATTTACTAGGTCTATTGCTTTTGCTGTGTTTTGTTGCCCTCACCGCTCCCTGGGCATTCGATTTCAAGGCCCCTTGGCCTTCCCCTCCATACCATTCTTCGGCAGGCTCTCCTTCCCACAGTTCATCTATCATTTTCACTGACTTCAACACGATCTCTGACACAACCCCCTAACCAGGCAGGGAGCTGGGTTAGAGGCACAGCTGCTCTGTGCTCTGCAGGGACTCACACGTCCCCTGCTCGGAGCCCTCTGTTGTCACTGGCTTAAAAGGCCAGAGAGCTAGAATGTCTGGGTCAACTCTATCTGCTTGCTGTCGTTATGGCCTCAAGCCAGCCATGAATCCTGTGTGTTTTCATGGCGGGTGTTGGCGGGGTGGGTAACGGTTTCTAGGATTTGGCTCTTCCAATACCTTCGAAAATTCTTTCACTTTCCTCTTATGTTTTAGAATTGAAAACAAACAAACAAACAAAAGATTCCAATTCGACATTACAAGGAAGAGAATGTAACTAATACCCAAAACTTTAAATACTCCAGATATGACATCATTTCCAAATTAATGATTAAACTACAAGGCAAGCATTTGCTTTGAAGGAGTCATGTTGATGCTGATGGCTTACATTTTTCACAAACTGGCAAACTCGTCACAATCAAAGTAACATATATTCCTGCTTAATGTGTCCACTTTGCTAAAAATACATGAGTACCATCTTCAAACTAGAAAACATGACACCCCAAGGCCTAACTTGATGTTTGCTCCCAGTTTCATCTGAAAGAACATTCTCCCATTCCGCAAAGCCTCTTAGATGGTGAGTGTTAGGTTTTCCTGGGCCTGACTTGAGTGTTGACAATCTGACATGTTTCAAGAGGACTTTGAAACTTTGTTCATCTAAAATAGATAGAGGAAATGTGTTCCGTGTCTTTCCTCCACTTCCCTTTACATCTGTTGCTTCACTCATTCTCTTGATTTGATTACAATGCTTTTGCCCTTTTTTTCAGACTGGCAAATGTTGAGTGACAACTACAGCCTGCTGGCCACGGTGTCCACATTTCTCCGCCCTTAGAATCATCCTGTGCAAACTCGTGATGTCTTCCCCTGGGTCCTGGGCATATGGGCCCTGCGTTTCAACAGCTCATTCAAGCAGATGGAATTCCCATGTTCCGTGTCAGGAAGTGCCTGAAGCCAGAGAGACACCCATGGCGGGACAGATACAAGCCACAGCATTTTTTCCTCTTTGTGTCTGAGAGAAAGGACAAACTTTGGATTCGATAGGAAGTCCTTAAAATGTTTGTCTTGAAATAGGGATGAAGAGGCAAATGGTTCCTCTCTGCAAGCAATCGCAGTGTTGCCTATGGCTCACATGGCTGTAGCATGCCCATTCTTGTGCAGATATTTCTCTAAGCACCTTTTATGTCTCAGGCTGGTGTTCTTATTTGGTCCCATTCTGCAGCTCAGAAAACTGAGGCATAAGGGGTTAAGCACTGTCAGGAATCTGGTGCAAAAGCCTACACTTTCACAGCCTCACCAGCTGATCAAAAACCCAGCAGGGCTGGTGTCAGACACATATCCACCCATCCAGCTCCCTGCCACAAGCTGAGAATTTGGCAGAGTCTCGTTGTAGCATTTCTCAAACCCTCCTGAGAGACCTGTGAGTGGAAAACTCATGGCAAACTGACTGTACACTGAGCTATGACCTGATTTAGAAATACCTTAGCGATGGTTGCATTTTCACTTTCTATGACTGTTTTTTAACCCATTTATGTGGGGTGTGTAATTGGAGAGAAAATTCAATTTCTTTGGAGATGTAATTCATTGACAATTTTGATCAAATTTAGAATGAATGCTAAATTAAGAATAAATTTAGAATTGAATACATTAATATTGGGGTAAATTAGGAAGGCTTTTAATAGTCAAAAATTGTAAATAGCTTTTATTGAAAAGTGTGCCCACAGTAACATCTGTTATATTGGGGCCAACACAGTTAACCTTTCTCATGGGTCATTATAAGCAACAGTCAATAAAAATGTACCATGCAGAATCCTTCATACAGTTTTATCCCTTTGCACAACATCTCCACTTTTTAAGCTGTTAATAATGTTCCAAAATAAACCTTCCATCAGTTCAAGCTAGCACATTTGTCTGAGGAAAAACATAATAAATGCATTGCCTACAAGCAGTTAAAAAATCAAAACTACCGCAAGCTCAGGAAGTATCTCTATAGGGAGCCCTGGCGCATGGTAACGTTAAGTCCCCATGCAAATCCACTCCTGTAAGCTATGGCACAGCTGCAAAAAAAAGGCAGGCCCCATAAATATGGAGTCTGTAGATATAAAACAGCAATGATGTCACGCTGGAGGATTTATAAGCTCCTCCACTTGTAGCTGAGAATGTGGACAATACAAAGCCTTTAAACAATTCTATGTCACATAGGGTCATGGGACACCACAAAAGCAAATATTTGTGTGTGTGTGTGTGCGCACATGTGTGTGTGTGTGTATTAAAAGTGGGTTAAAAAAATCTCTTTCAAAAACGCAGGCATGGTTTGCACTCTCTGTAGCATGCTGGTATTCAAGGACTGAGTTTTCAAAAGAGAAATGTAGGTAGCAGAGTTTCCGTCTGGCAGATTCCCTGTTGAAGTCATCCTAGCATCCTGCAAGAGTGTTAGTTACATTACCCTATGCACATATCAGGCATCATTCTCCGGACTCAGCCTTTGAGCTTGGACCCCGGAATTGACACTCAGTGGGTCATGGGACCTCCACCTCTCCAGGCTTTGGGTGCAAAAATTCCTAATCATCAGCATGGGGCGTCCTTCTCCCCTGCACTGTCTTCCCCTCTTCCACAGCGAGTGTTCATTCCCTTTATTGTACCCAGCTCTGTGGCTATCTTTGGCACCATATCATTGTCTCCCCTCTTTCTGGGGTGCCCCATCTGGTGGGCATGCTGGTCACCCTCAGCTTCCTCCTAATGTGGGTGCACTTTTTGCATCCTTATCTTCACGGGAGGGGCTGAAAGAACTTCTGGCCCACACAGGCCGACCCGGCCCCTCATGAACATCTATTGAAACTGATGGATTGAATGCCTCACATCTGCCAAGGTGTCATTCAAGCCAGGGGGGATTTGGAGGAAGACAAGGCAAGCATTGTAAAAATGACTTTGTGATCTAGTTTATTGAGCTCGCCTTAAACTCCTAAGCACAGTTGGGGCAGAAAACCTTGTTTCCTGCAAAAACAACTTCACAGAAATGGGAAAATGCACTATATAAGGAGCAAATGAATATTTTCCCTTGATTTGTGCCTGAAACATACGAGTGGAGGAAAAAAAAATCCCAGCTGTCTACTGCATTGTGTGAACATATACATGCATTTAAATTACTTATATCATTACTTACAGATGTAATTGTGAAATATGTTCTTTTTGCATTCAAAATTAGGGACTGAACAGATGGTGAACGCTCAGTTTAAAGCAATATGTCCATTAAAATAACCCGTACTGTTGGTGTTTAGTGTAACAATAGCAATGAGTTCATTATAGCAGGGTTCTGCAGCACTGCTCGCACGGGGAAGAAGAGCTCTCAGAAAATGCTCACTGGCCCAGGTGACACACATTCCGAGACTGGGCCAGTTTTCCACCCCCTCAGCCATCAGTGGAGGGCTTCCAGGGTTGAACTCCTTGTTTTGCTTAGTATTTTGCTTCTGAAGAAGAAAGTCAATAAACAGCTGACATTTAGCAATTCTTTGCTTCTGGGTTATTTTTTCTCTACTCTCCAGATGTGCTGAAATGTGTGGTTCCAGATGCATCACCTCCAACAGGATGAAATGCTGCTCCCGCCAGGAAGGGGGTGTTTACCCAACGAGCCTGGGTCAGGTGCATGGGCTAACAGCACATCAGATCCCTGCTCTCTCTTCTTGGGCCTCTGCAAGGACCACCAGGATGCCAGGCACCCTCTAGGCTGGTCAGGGCTGTCTCCTAACTCAGTTGTGATTAAATCGACCCAACGCATCTGCATCTGTTGCCGCCTCCCCTGTTCTCCCATGCACCACTCATAATATGAATACTCTCCAAGAAAAGAAAACAAATATCAGCATCCCTCCCCATCCCCTGCCATGATTTCCATTTCGGCAGCAGTGCCAGTGGCTAACATCCTCTAGAAAACTGCGATAAATCAAACAGAAAAAGTTGAACTCTCTCTGGGAGCCCCGAGCTAGGAAAGACAGGGAATATCTTCCTGTGCAGTCCTGGGTCAATCCATTGGATAGACTGATTCAGTGTTTCCATTTTTAAAACAGGGAAATTATGGTTATTCACCTCTTTCTTATGGCAGTTGATGACCAAATGAGCTGCACAAACGTCACACCCACAGCGGTTGCGGGGGAAGAGGAAGGAAAGTCCCACCCACCGTGGGAAGAGCAAGGCATGTCGAGATGATGCTGTGCAGAAATTGCAGGTAAACTGGTCCCCAAACTGACCAGGAGTGATGGTACCTGACTCGTATCAAGGCAAAGTAAACATTACTCCCAGGCTATGGCTGGGGAAGAGCGAGGCTGAGGACCCAGTTTTCCTGGAAATACCGATGGGAAAAGACTCAGTGAAGAACCAGAGTGTTCGGGGCGGAGGGAAAAAGAACAGAGAAAGGGGACACAGATGAGCTTTCAGGCAGGTGTTATTGTTCTTATGTCAGAGGGTTAGGAAGACGATACACGTCCTCCTTTTCAGGGGGTGCAGGGATCTGCACCCAAACTTATCAGAGTCAAGTGTCTGCATGTCTTCATGGTGTCAACTCTTTCCTCCTTACTGCACCAGGACGGAAGGACAGGAGGGAGAGAGGGTGATCCAGCCTTGGGGTGGATGAAGGACAGCCCAGCAATCCCTCAGGGCCAATCTTCTGTGAGTGTCACTAGGGATAAAAGAGGGACCGATGGGGATCACTTAGTGGGAGCCAATGTAATTCAGTGATGCTCAATTATTGCTCTTTATCAGCATCTTCTGTAAAGGATACTTAAGGGCAGCTACCTGGGTCCACTGCAGATCCACTGAGTCAGGATTCCTGGAGGTGGAACCCTGGATGTTTTTCTTTCTAGAAATTTGCTCTATAATTAGCTCTACCATGTGGGTAGGGTAGAGAAGTCAGAACTGGATCCAGGCATGGTATGCATGCCTACTCGAGATTCCCGACAGCCGTCTGAGCCCATCCCTCCCAGCACCTGCTTTACAGGTCCTCTTCCCAGCCCTGTCCAGTCAACCTGCCCAGACTCCACTTGATTGTCCCTACGTGGTCTGCGAGCTTGCCATGTACTTCCATACCATTGTGTTTCTGCTAATTTTATCATTCTATTCGAATATTATTTTAATGGAGTTTTTCCCACCCTTTGCCACTCTGGTGAGCCACCACTCATCCTGGGAGGCCACACTTCCACATCACATCCTCTTTGCATTACTCTAGACATTACCACTGCCATGCAATGATTATATTAATTGTTGCCCCATTTGTTATGGCAGTGAAGCCACATTCAACATTTACTGTGCTCAGCGAGTCCCGTGGTTCTTGCAAAAAGTACGAATGCCTGGGTTCTGCCCCAGGACTGCTCATGCACCAGGTGTGTGTTTTCTGAGCATCCCAGGCCACACAGCTGCAAGTGGCCTCTGCAGCAGAGGCTGAGGACCCTGCAAAGTGCTTGCAGTAGGAGAGTCTTACCTGGGGTTGGCTTCAGAGCAAAGCCATGTGACCAAATCCTGGGCCCCGGAGGGCAGCATAGGTCTTCTTCACTTTTAGCAGCCAGGACCTCCCCAGCACAGTGCCTGACACATAGTAGGTGCCTGGGAAAGATGTGGCAGATTAAATAATAAGTAAGACTGGCACAGATGGCCCCATGTGAAGTGCCAGAGGCAAGGGGGAAATAAAAGGAAGACGCTGGTAACACCTGCCATGATAAATAAATGAAGGGAACTCACCTGGGCCATGAGAGGAGAGGAAGCAATGAGACAGGGATTCAGAAAGATGGGGGGGCGGGGGTGGAATTGAAACTGTGGACTCAAAAGGAAAAAGAATCAAACAAAAGCAGCATAGCTACGTGTGGCCAAATACAGGATGTGGTAGTCAAATAGAGTCAGATTAAAGGAGGCTTGACTCAAAAAGAAATTACTTTCACTTAAGTCCACAAAGCAAGGAATGGGAATAACTCAAAAAGCAAAAGCAGAAACAACTAATGGCAGGTATTAAGGGCTGAATCACATCCCCCAAAATTCATGTGTTGAAGCGCCAACCCTCAGTATTTCAGAATGTGATTGTATTTGGAGGCAGAGTATTTAAAGCAGTTGTTAAATTAAAAGGAGGTCATTAGAGTGGGTCTTAATCCTACATGACTGGTGTCCTTTTAAAAAGAGATCAGGCCACAGACACACACAGACGGACAATCATGTGACGACAGAGAGAAGGTGGCATCTCAGCCACGGAGGGAGGCCTCAGGAGAAACCATCCCTGCGGATGCTTTGATCTTGGGCTTCTGGCCTCCAGAGCTGTGAGACAGCAAGTGTCTGCTGTTTAGGCCTCCCGGCCTGTGATGCTGCATTATCAATGCAACCTGAGCAAGCCGACACAGCAGGTGAGACTGCGAGGAAGTTGCTCTGCCCACTGAAATGGAAGCTTTATGTCAAAGAGTCGGAGACCCACCCATGACAGGGGAGGGGCGTTATGGCTCCTGAGAGACAGGCAGAGGGCAGGAGAGGAACTCCACATCTGTGGAGGCCAGGCTAAAGTCAGACTCTCTGTGGACTCGTCCTGACCTGTGGCCACGATCATGCAGGGGCCAGCCCGTCACACTTGATAGTTGACCAATAGCACTTAAGGCAAGCTCTGAGGACCAACTCTGCCAGGCCTGGGGGAATGGGAGATCAAGGACCCTGGTCAGCCCTCCACTTGTGAGCAGTGAGACAAATTACCAGGCATAGCCTCGGCGGGATGGAGGAGGACAACAGGCAGAGATGGAAGGATCTCCTGAGCAGCTAGGGGCAGGGAGGGCCATAGATTCTGTCTGATTATATTTTGAAGGATAAGTGAGGATTAAGGAAGAAGGAAATGTTGAGAAATCCAGGTACAGGCAGTAGAAGGGCAATTCCAGTGACAAGAGACAGCCAGGCACCTCTAGACCAAAGGACCTGGTGTGTCCCAGCTGTGAGCGTCAAGGAGATCCAGCGATGGATGGTTCTCCAATGCACCAGGCACCACAGAGGACGCTGGAATACGCTGTGCCACTGCAGAACCACCCGGGACTCTGCCTTCATGGGGCCTACATCCTAGCAAGGGGATCTGGTATTCCAGGAATGGGCAGACCCATGAGTTAGAGCTTACCCCGTTGGCATCACTGATGGTTCTGTTACTTCCCTCTTACATAACTTGCAAATGCATTTTCCTCCACTGTGACATGCTTCTCCTCACTGCCTGGTGAACTCCTATCCATCCTCTAAGGCCCCGTCCAGCTTAGCCATATCCCAGATCCTCCACAGAATGAGTTCTTCTATTCTGTGTACCCACAGCAAGTTAAGGATGAGTTGATGAAAGCATTTGCCACACCCGGCTAAGCTTGCTTCTGTGTACAGCCCGCCTTCCCCACCATATCTGTGCCTTCAGCAATCCCTGGTTCAGCAGATGCATGTGGAGCGACTGTGGAAGCGAGTAGATGAACAGAGTGCAGTAGGTACATCATTTGCTTAGGAATAAAGGGGGTATTTGGAGATGCAAAATGCACTGCAGTCTCTACACAAACCCAGGTTGAATAAAATGGGCTTCATGGACAAGGCCAGCACCTAAGGCTTTTCACTCCTGGTCCGCTGTGGTCGTGGTTCTACAGCAAAGAGCAGTGTGCTCACCAGCCCTGGGGCTCTGAGCTCACAACACCTTCCTCTCCACCTCTAGAGCTGCAGGCCGAAGGAAGCAATTGGCGCCGCTATGAAGAGCTGGGACTCCAACCGGGAAAGAGGGCGAGGCCATCAGTTGGGGATTTATGTGCCTGGAGGGAGGACTGAGATGCTCAAGGTAGGAGAGGGCACCCTTTCTGTTGACACCATGGGAACAGCAGAAATCAGTTTTTCAGAAGCCAAAATCATTGGCGGTGGTGTTTGAAAGATGAGCAATTTCAAGTTCAAAAAGTAAGAAACAAAACTAGTACAAAATAGGAAGAGCGATCAAGAGTAGGAAACCTCTCCATCTCAGATGTCAGCATTGTGGGATTTACTGAGAAGAAAGGAAAGATGAGGAGAGCCCGGGAAAGGTAAAGGCCTTAGAATGATGAAGCATGTGTGGGCTATTTTATGCAAAATTAATATAAAGCAGTTGGTGATGGAAAAGGAATCACAGCAGCATGCACATTGTGTGGATAACCTCATAGGAAACCTCAAAACAGTGTAAGATAATGGATAAGCAAACACCATGTAAAGGGGCCACTGAAAGGTAAGAACTGTATGCCTCAATTACGCCTTGATCTTTATGTGTAGCTGCTTTCTAATGTATGCTTTTTCCTGTATTGTAAACTCTGGAAGACAAGAAAGGATTTCTTCATGCCGACTTTCCAGCACCTGGCATTGTACCAGGCATTCATTAACAATAGGAATTGAATTGCACAAACACAATGACTTCCACATTAAAATACCATTTAATAGAGTTGACCTGGAAGGAACATATGATTATCTTTACAAATCAGGTGCATTTAGGTAGATGAAAGGAAATAAAATGAGTCAATGGAGGTCCAGTAAGTAAACAACATAGAAGATTATTTGGTGAGAATGACAAGGCAGCTTCCCAGAGAAGAAAAGAAACTTGGCAAAGATGTTAGTGGAAGAACATCCTGATCTTGATTCTGCCACTTACCTGTGACCTCAGGTGCACCTCATAAGCTTTGTGGCTAAATCGATATGCTTTCATAAACACAGATGTAATTCTTACTGACTATAAAAGTAACACATGCTTATTGTTAAAAAAGAAATACAGAAAATTATAATCAATAAAATGCAAATGTTGCCTGCAACTTCATTTACTACACATAATTACCTTTACCATTTGTGTGCATTTCCTTCCAGTTTTTTTGCATGCATTGATTTTTTAAATTTCCTTCCTGAAATTGGATTAATACATCTAGTTTTTATTCTGCTTTTGAAAGTTAACATTTTCTTTTGAGCATTGCCTAACATTGTTAAACATTATTTTTAAATGCTTTTGTAAGGCTGTATAGTATTCCATCTAATACATATATTCATTAATGCAGTAAGCAAATATTTAATAAATGTTCAGGGGGCCAGGTCCTTGACTAAGCCCTAGAGCTAACAGTGGGAAACAAGGAAGCAGAGGGTTATGGAGAGAGGAAAATGTGGGATTATAAACACACATAGGTGAGTATTACCATTGACTTAGACCTTCCTCTCTTGTTAGTCATTTATCCCGCGTTTTTGACATTGTAACCAATACATCAAGGCCTTATAGCGGAGGTCACAACCTGAACCTACACTGAGCCTGCTGAGTGCTGGAGATAAGGTGCTAAGTGCAGACACAAGGGAGGTATTTTCCCTGCTGCATTTCTGAGAATGGGTAGATGGTTTGGAAAGTATCTATCCTAACCACCTGGCCCATGGACTTCGAGCCCCAGTGGGAAAAAAGGCTGTTGCCCAAAAAGAATGCTATTTTCAGGAGGGCCACCAGAAGACACAGGATATGAACAGCCCAGGCAGGATTCCAGGGGCACAGAGTGGCCTCCTGAGACAGAGGTCATGGTGCCCCTCAGGGTCAGAGCTGGAGACGGTGGAGACAGTGTGCTCAGCAGGACAGCAACGTCCTCTGGGTGGCCACTGCGTCAGCGCAGGCCAGACTTCTCAAGGGGCTTGCAGCACAGGAGAAAGTGAAGGCATTCTGGTTTCCATGGTAACTGTAATTGTGGCTCTTACTTGGTTTGGTGCAGGTTTTCTGAGTCTTTAAGAAATAATTGCAGGAGGAAGGTGTTGCACGCAGGGCTGGAAGTCGTGCGTGGGCAGATGGGGGCAAGAGTTACTCCTGTTTGGGTGTCTGATGAAAACTAGCTGGGAGAGTCGGGCTACCTGAGGAACTAACTGCAGGACTGGTTCTGCAGGTATGAACCATGTCAGGGCTCGAATACATCCTGCCAACGTGATTTCCAGGAGCGCAGCCTCAATTTACACCCCACCATCGAAGTGTGAAAGCGCCATGCCTCTACCCCTGTGTCGCTGTTAGCCTCCAGGATGTTTAGAAACTTGAAGATTTTTAAATATTTTATCTTTGAGCAGCCCAGGCAGGATACCAGGGGGCACACAGTGGCCTCCTGAGACAGACACCACGGTGCCCCTCGGGGTTAGAGCCGGCAGCTCAGATGGGGGATGGTATCTTAGCGGGACAGCAGCATTCTCTCCGAGGGCAATTCACTATTTCTGGTATTTTATCTTTGCCAATCTGATGCTATTTAAATGGCACGTTGTTTTAATTTCCATTTTTGTATACCAAAAAAAAAAAAAATGACTTTCTCACATATTGATCAATTTTCATTTTCTTCCTAAGCAAACTATCTTTCTATGTCTCCTCGTTTTAAAACATTGCAATGGTAGTGTTTCTCATATGGATTGCTATCTATGTGTTAAGGATATTTGCCTTTCAGTTTTACATTTGTTGGAGGTCTTTCTCTCATTTGTCTTTTGCCATTTAGTTTTGTTTATATTTATTTTTGTTTAGTTTGATTTTTGGCATATAAAATATTTTAACCTTCATAGAGTCAAACCGATCAGTCATTCTCTTTGATTGTATCATTTTATTGTATGATAGAAAGTCCTGCTCTATCCTGGACCCACTTAAATAGTGAGTGTATTTTCTTATGTTTTAATGGTTTCCTTTTTTTTTACTTTTGTCCCTAAATTTATCAGGAATGTTTTTGGAACATAGTTAATGGAAAGAAGAGAATGCAATCTCTATTTGTTTCCCCTGAGTAGCTATTTTTCCAATGCTATTTGTTGGATAACACCCCTTTTCTCTTCTTTTACAATGCATCCTTTATCACATTTTAGATCTTCATTTAAACTTCTCAAGTTTCAGTGCTTTTTTTATCTTTTACAAAAAATTATATTTCTATTGTAATGTTAATTTTTGATTTATGGAAGTATTTCAAATAATGAGAATATCTATTATTTTCTTCCAGCTGCACTTTTGATTTATTTTATTAAGTTCCAAAATAATTCTGCTAATACCTAGTATATCGCATATTAGTTCACTTGATCTTCAAAAATCTTTGAAAAATATATTTTATAATTTCCACTTTATAGTTGGAGCAATTTAAAGTCAAAAAATCCTAGAAAACTGCCAATATTGCTAATAAATTTTAGCAGATGAAATTGGTAGACCAGCATTTCTACCATGTCCCTCTGATGGTAAATCTCAAGTCCTCCAAATCTCACAGAGATCTTCCAGGATTTTGATGATTATATTTGAACCAAAATCCTCAAAATATTCCTCTGAAAGTATCTTTGGTGTTAAGAACCAGTGAAGAAATGCTTCATCAAAGAGAGTGAGTAATATGAGGACGAAAAGGTGAGGGAAGGGGTTTTAGACTTGCCTGTTCCTCAGCTGCATTTGCTGGTCTCTGCGTCCAGCTCCAGGAACACAATCACCCCCACCAGCATTACTCGGGTCTCTCTTCTCTTCCATTTACACATGGGGTTTAAAGTCTCCACAGGGCCAGAGGTGCTGTTATTATGAATCAAAATAGTTTCCTCAGTACAATGGGGATTGATTGTTTATCAACTATGGAAGAGCAAAGAATTCACAGTGATTTCAAGAGTAACTGCTAAAATCATGGTAACAGCTGAAATTGTGAGCTCATTTTGTCACCTGAAATTTCAGTTGAGGTGTCTAACTTAAAGGGCAGTGCTTTGTGTATCCTGAATGTTATCTTCCTGTAGGAAAAAAGTGGTACCTCAATAGCTTCTATAGTTTTCCAATTTGAGTAATTTGCAATTTTCAAAGAAAAATACATTTCCAGTCTGGTTGAAAGAAAATACAGCGAATGTTGGGATAGTGGCCAGAATTGAATTTCTTCACTCCTAAGTTGGATAATTCTGTATTATCAGCCAATCCATTGAAGAAAACAGGAGTTAAATCTTTATCCGAAAGGTAAGCTCTCACATAGGAAGTTAATGGCTAATAGTGTGATACGGTTTGGCCATGTCCCCACTCAAATCTCATCTTGGATTCCCACATGTTGTAGGAGGGACCCAGTGGGAGGTAATTGAATCATGAGGGCAGATCTTTCCCGTGCTGTTCTTATGATCGTGAATAAGTCTTACAAGATCTGATGGTTCTAGAAGGGGAAGTTTCCCTGCATAATCGAAAATTTCTCTCTTTTTTTGCCTGCTGCCGTTCATGTAAGATGTGACTTGCTCCTCCTTGCCTTCCACCATGATTGTGAGGCCTCCCAGCTATGTGGAACTGTAAGTCCATTAAACCTCTTTCTTTTGTAAATTGCCCAGCCTCAGATATGTCCTTATTAGCAGCATGAAAACGGACTAATACATAGTGAAGTTCATTTTATTAGTATTTCTTCCAGATTTCTAGCATTGTGTGGCTATGATATGAGGAAAAAAGCAAACCTATGTAGATATTTTTCTACATGAATGCTTTTGCTCTCAAAATAGTAAAAGAAATTCCTTTGGAGGAGAAGATGCATTCATGCATCTTTTTGCATGGATTGTCCTGTCGTTCACTCAGTCTGTAAACTCCAGTACAGGCAACTGCAGCTCATTGTTCTACCAAATGCAGTTGTCACAGAGGCCTAAAGAACTTTTTTCTTGAAGGAGGAGCTATTTCATTCCCAAGTAACCAGATACACTTAAAATATCTAATGGAAGTAACTGGTGGATTTTCTCTCAAACCTTAAAATGCTCTCAATTAAAAAACTTTTCCAGAGAGAGAAGAAAATTGCCAATGCTGAGGTTTATGTAGTAATTTTATTCATTTTGAAATGTGATAGATATTAGGTATTGTGGCAGATTGTGAGATAATATTCATCTCTCTTGTAAAACATATATTCCCATGGGTTATCTAGAAAGTATTAGACGTTTCGGCCAGAATGAAGTATCATCTATTTCCAGGAGACTTTTCCCATCAGGGCTTTTGAGCAGACCTTGAAAACAAATCTACGTATCCTTCTCCTGTCTTTCTGAATCGTTCATGTGATAATTCTGGGACTGGCTTGGAACCCCCCACCCCATCACAGAGACCAATACACATTCCGTGCCATTGGGGTACTAGGTGGAATATCCCGCAGTTCAGAATTAGGTTTTCAGTTTCATCCCTCAAAACAAAGAATTTTCAAAAATTCCCCTTTGTGGCCTGCTGGAATATCTAAATCTGGTTTTCAGTGTGGGACTTGTACTATAAACGAAAGTCTATTACATTTAGGAAAATAGAAAAATCCCAGATTTGTTTCAAAGTAGTCAATTTGTGCATGAGTAGTCTCTCTCTCTCTCTCTTTCTCTCTCTCTCTCTCTCTCTCTGTGTGTGTGTGTGTGTGTGTGTGAAAATTAGACTGTTTTCATATTTCCAAGAAGATTCTAGCTTTTGCTTTACGGCTGAGCACATCTCAGAATGAATGTTCCTCATGTCGCTCCTCACCAGAGTCCTGGAAGAACCAGAGACAAGAGATGGGATTGGAGCAGCTGTTTGTACTGCTGCAGGGAGGGAACACCTCCTGGACCCACAGTCCCACCCTAAGTGCCTTGGCACAGCCTCAGGAGGGTCACTGCCCTGTCTGCAGCCACAGTGCCTGGTGAGCAGCCCTTTCTCTAGGGCTGTCAAAGCCAGATCTGAACCCATAGCCACAGCCAGGTAATTCTGAGAAAGTGAAGAATCTAAGACTGTGTGGCAGATCCACGGTGCATTTCTGTGAACCACATTTTCAGCTAGTGCCAGAGGGTCTGCAGTCTGCAACACCTCTCCAATAGCCCTTCTCTTTAAGTTTCAAGTAGGAAAGAACGAGGCAGCCTGTAGTCCCAGCATTTTGGGAGGCCAACCTGGGCAGATCACGAAGTCAACAGTTCAAGACCAGCCTGGCCAACATGGTGAAACCCCATCTCTACTAAAGATACAGAAATTAGCCAGGTGTGGTGGCGCACTCCTGTAATCCCAACTACTCAGGAGGCTGAGGCGGGAGAATTTCTTGAACCCGGGAGGCAGAGGTTGCAGTGAGCCGAGATAGAGAGGTTGTGCTCCAGCCTGGGCAACAGAGTGAGTGTGGTTCTGTAAAAAAAAAAAAAGAGAGAGAGAGAGAGAGAGAAGAGCAAGGCAGTCAGACATAAACACTCAGAATGCCAGCCCTGCCTGTGCCCACGTCCACAAGCTGGTGTGGCCCTCAGGTTTCAGAGCGTAGGCCAAGTCAGGGGACATGTTTAGAACAATGCGTGGAGGTCATGAGGACTCTTGCTTCAACTGTCCACAGGGCACCACAGGCTTACACAGGCAGACATGGCCTTGGTCATAGTGCTGGACTGGAAACCCCCCTTCTTTGCTAACAGATCAACAATGAATCGTGACCTTACAGATTAAGTGGTCCTACCCTCTTACGGCTCTAATAATGGGCATATCACCATAGCTTTGCCATAAAAAGTTTATTCTCCTCTGGGAAAATACATCCTTAAATCTCTTTTCTGTATCATCTGGTCTTACTTCTTTACACACACCCTGAAAATCATATATTTCCTTCATCCTAGGCACTTTTGCAATAAAACTGATATTTAACCCATCAGCAAGTCCTGTGGGTTTTACATCTAAAACACATTTTAAATCCATTTATGCAGTCACTGTCCCCCACCTTCTATCCCCCTCATCCTCTTCGGTAATAGAACTTGGGAATTTCAGCTGGGTGCGAGATTTCATTTCCCAATCTTCCTTGTAACCAGCCACAACCAATAGGATGTAATTAGACATCGTGTGTGAACTTCCAAAAAATGTCCTTAAAGGAAGGCAGCAGGCATTTCTCCTTCTCTTCATACTTTACCTCTAATTGGAATGCAAACCTGATGGCTAGATCTAAAGCAGCTATCTTGGATAATAAGGTAAGCTTCAGAATGAAGGCCATGCATGATGGGACAAGATAGAAAATCCTGGGTCTTTTGTACCAGCATCCTATCAGCTCTGGACTGCATACCTAGAATTCTGTGGGAGACATGAACTTCCATCTCCTTTAAACCCTGCTTTTACTTAGGGTTTGGGGTCACTTGTGGCTGAAACTAATCCTAATACATTCCACGACTTTATCCAGGATCACCTGGTTGCCATCATGTCTCATTTGGACACCTGGCTGTGTCCCTGCTTTCTTTCTACCAAAGCAATCACAGGGATCTTTACAAGCACAATCAGATCACGTTACTGCCCTGTTTCAAGCCCTCTGATGGCTCCTCATTGTACTTAGAATAAAATCCAAAGACCCTGAGATGGTCTCCGCCATCCCTGGCACCTCTTATCCTACCCCTAAGCACCTCATATGTTGCACTCAGCCGTGCTGGCTCCGCCCTGTTCCTCCAGGAAGCCTGGGCTGTTCCTGCCTCACTTGCTGTTCCCTCTGCTGGGGGCACTCTCTCCCCACACCTCGGCGGCCAGTCCTTCTCACCCTGTGGATTTCAGTTTAAATACGCATCACCAACCGAGCCTTTCCTTGGCTGCCTGATGTCGTGTTTGCCTGTCCCCATCCACTGGTCTTATTTCCATGTCAGAGCATCAGTCAGGATCTGAGTGGAGGCCATGCTGCCTGAGCCTTTCTCTTCTCGCAGTGGAAGGTGGACTCAGTGGGAAGAGGAACCCTTTCATTCCTGCTTAGTTTCGTATTTTAAACACGTAAAAAGTGTGTGGCTCTTGGTAGGCATTTAATATAAACTTTTTTAAAAAAAGAAATGAAACTTTTTTCTTCCACTTTATGAAAATGTTAAATAAATTTCTCTTAAACCTTTGTTCTATCTAAGATTTCGTGCTGATGCCACTCTTCCTTGCCCACCGCAAGGCTCTTCCAGGGACTCATCCCTTTCTTCAATGACACTTTAAGTATCTCTGACTTGTCCTGAACACATTTGAATCCTGGTGTGTTTGTGGATCTATGTTCTCCTCCAGATGAGAGTTTTGAAGGGCAGGGATCTCGTCTTATTCGACTTGGCACTCTCAGGATCAGGCACCGCACCTGGCTGTGCTTATTTTCACAAAAGGATGGGTTCCATTTTTAAGGATCACCGAATTTTGCTTTGGATAATAGATCTGCAATCACTATCCAAGTTGTCTACTTTTGTAATTTCCATGGCATGGTTGGTAGGAGGAAGGACTAAAGGAGAAGTTTTCAAGTTGCCCAGTTTGTCTGTGGTCTGGCTGGTTTTGCTTTGCACCACATTGAGGCTTCTATCTGGTCCATCAGCCGCAGTGAAAACAACTCTGCCTGCTTCATTCCCAGGGTGACTTTTGTGAACCAAGGTTATAGTGGTGCCTTCTCGGAAGGGAGCTTTCTGGGAAGTGTGGCCCGGAAAAGACTGGAGGGACAGAAAAAGAGGAGAGGAAACCCCAGGAGGAGGAAAACAGAAGTGAAAATATGGTGACCATTGGTGCAACAGATTTAGCTGTTATACTTGGTAGATCTTGGGAACTGGAACTAGGGGACCAAGCAGGTCAGCAGCCACCGCAGGGCTTGTGGCTTTCGAACGGTGGACAGTAGAGAAATGGCTACCCACTGGCACCAGGTTTTCATCATTGGCACAATTGAAATTTGGGGTTGGATACTTTCTTATGTTGGGGATGCTATCTCACACACTGTAAAACATATGACAGCACCCCTGGCCTCTACCCAACAGATGCCAGCAGAACACCTGTCCTCAAAGACTTTTGACAACTAAAAATGCCTCCAGCTATTGCAAGATGTTCCCTGAGGGTAAAATCACTCCCTTCAATTGAAGTTTTTCCTGGATGCTTCAAACACGGGGTGCATGCTCTTTGTGAACAAGGATACTTCTGGTGACTGCAGGGAGGCGATTTTTCTGATGAAGATACACTCAGGGTGGTCTCACGGGGAGTGGAAGCCACCTAATGGTACCATAAGTCCTGGGAGAGCTGGGAGGATATAGGCTCGCACACCAACCAGGAAAGGAGCACTCCCTGGCTGGACATGTGGCTGGGCAGCTGCAGTGAGGCAATGGCTTCGGCTCTGATGCCTTCCAGCAGGGCATCCATCACTTCCCAACTTCCCTCAGGCCCCACTCTTCGCTATTGCTTACTCCAATCCATTCCTCCTTTCTGTGACCTCTCAGGCCCTAAAAGGGATCTGAGTTCGTCGTCCTTGGAGCAAAGCATCAACAGGTGCTGGTGACAGAAATTACACTGACAGGCCAGGAAGTCCTAGAATCTCTATTTAGTGCACCTTCTTAATATTTCAATGTGCATATGTAACTCCTCACATGTAATTTCATTGTAAGAATATCTGGTCCATATCTCAGATTTTATGAGGATTATTACAAGTACTGTGTCCTAGGAACATCCCAGAACATTACTGGAGAAATCGGGAGCCTCTGCCCTCTGGAGCTGCTTAGTGCTGGGGTTACTTCTCTGTTTTGCAAATCTCTGGAATGGGCAGCTCCAATACATCAGGGTCTGACCACAACTTCTACCTGCTCTAACTCTGAGACCTGGGCCCCTTGCTCACTGGAGGGCCAAGCTCGCCATCACCCCCAAGGCCCCCTAAATCTCAGGCTTGCATTAAGTGCATCTTCTTCTTTTCCCTGCCAGGCTCCTAGGGCTGTTGATGGGAATGCACCCAGTGCGGCAGCTGCAGCATGCTTCCAGCAATGTCCTCATCAGGCTGTCAATTCTGGACCCCCAGAAAATGACCAGGCTGTCACATCTCTAAGAAAATGAGCAAATCTGCCCTGAATTCTGCCCCCAACCCACCTGCCATTCCTCCAAATGCTTGTGTTTGCAACTGTTTTCTACCTCCCAGAGGAGGCTCCACATTTCCCCAGTAATGTTCTAGGATGTTCCTGGGCACACAGCACTTGTGATAATCTTCATAAAATCAGAGATACGGGCCAGACGTTCTCACAATGAACTTACATGTGAGGAGTTACATATGAAGAACCACCCCTTCTCCTATTCAAAGCCAATCCTCCACTGCCCCTGTGACCCCCAACCTTCGTTTCCATATTGGATGTTGCTCCATGAGGTAGTTGCTATATCTGATTTTTTTCTTCTCTATGGTCTGCTTTCTTAAAGCCTTTAGCCTGAGGACATTTCACTCTTTTTTTTTTTTTTTTTCTTGAGACAGAGTCTCGCCCTGTCACCCAGGCTGGACACTCTTTTTAAAAAACCCTCCCTCCACCCTTGTCATCAGCTCCAGCTCCATCTCACCCCTTCTCATCGTAAAGTCAGGGACTTGGACATCATTTCTTATTTTCTGGCCTATCATATGGTCTGTCTTGGAGAATGTTCCATGTGCTGATGGAAAGAATGCATATTCTGCAGTTTGGGGGTAGAATGTTATGTAAATATCTGTTAAGTCGATTTGTTCTAGGGTATAATTTAAGTCCATTGTTTCTTTGTTGACTTTCTGTTTGATGACTTCTGTAGTGCTGTCAGTGGAGTATTTAAGTCCCCCACTGTTATTGTGTACCATCTATCTCATTTCTTTGATCTAGTAGTAATTGCTTTATGAATTTGGGAGCTTGGGAGTTAGGTGCATATATATTTAGGATTGTGATATTTTCTTGTTGGACTTATCCTTTTATCATTATATAACATCTCTTTTTGTCTGTTTTTTAACTGCTGTTGCTTTCAAGTCTATTTTGTCTATTATAAGAATAGCTATTTCTGCTCACTTTTGATTCCCATTTGCATGGAATATTTTTTGCTACCCCTTTACCTTAAGTTTATGTGAGTCTCTATGTGTTAGGTGAGGCTCTTAAAGACAGCAGATACTTGGTTGGTGGATTTGTTTCCATTTTTATCCATTCTGCCATTCTGTAACTTTTAAGTGGAGCATTTAGGCCATTTACGTTCAACATTACTATTGAGAAGTGAGGTACTGTTTCTATTCATCATGCTAGCTTTTGCCTAAATACCTCATTTTTTTTTCATTGTTATTGGTTTATGGGCCCTGTGAGATTTGTGCTTTAAGGAGGTTCTGTTGTGGTATGTTTTTAGATTTTGTTTCAAGATTTAAAGCTCCTTTTACCAGTTCTTATGGTGTAGACTTGGTAATGGTGAATTGTCTCAGCATTTGTTTGTCTGAAAAAGACCTTACTCTCCACCATTTATGAAGCTTAGTTTTGCTGGATACAATATTCTTAACTGACAATTATTTTGTTTAAGGAGGCTCAAGATAGGACCCCAATCTCTTCTGGCTTGTAAGGTTTCTGCTGAGAAATCAGCTATTAATCTGATAGGTTTTCCTTCATAGGTTACCTGATGCTTTTGTCTCACAGCTTTTAAGATTCCTTCCTTTGGACTTTAGATAACCTGATGACTATGTACCTAGGTGATGATCTTTTTGTGATGAATTTTCCAGGAGTTCTTTGAGCTTCTTGCAGCAAAGCCAGAGAAATTTTCCTCAATTATTCCCTCAAATAAATTTTCCATACTTTAATATTTCCCTTCTTCCTCGGGAACACCAATTATTCTTACATTTGGCCATTTACCATAATCCCAGATTTCTTGGAGGCTTCGTTCATTTTTTTATGCTTTCTTCTTTGTCTTTGTCTGATGGGGTTAATTCACAAGCTTTGTCTTTGAGCTTTGAAGTTCTATCTTCTGCTTGTTCTAGTCTATTGTTGAAATTTTCCACTACATTTTGTATTTCTTTAGGTGTGTGTTTCCTTTCCAGAAGTTGTTATTGTTTTTTCTTTATGATATCGATTTCTCTGGAGGGTTTTTCATCCATATTCTTTTTTTAATTTCTTTAAATTGGTTTTTACCTTTCTTTGGTATCTCCTTGAGTAGCTTAATAATCAACCCTCTGAATTCTTTATCTGGCAATTTAGAGATTTCTTCTTGGCTTTGATCCATTGCTGGGAAGCTAGTGTGATATTTTGATGGTGTTATAGAACCCAGTTTTGTCATATTACCAGAATTACTTTTCTGGTTCCTTGTCATTTAGGTAGACTATTTCTTAAAATTGTTCTTGAATTTATTTCTCATTGGACTGGGTTTTGGTTTTTGTTCTTGTTTTCTTTCTTTTTTCCCTCTCAAGGATCAGACTTGAATGTTTATTTTATCCTAATTTGATTCTTGGTGACTGTAGGGGTAAAGACTCTGTATGAGATCCTTAGTTACAGAGTTTTTGTGCACTAGTTTTCCCTGATGATC
Source organism: Rhinopithecus bieti (assembly GCF_001698545.2). Lineage (NCBI taxonomy): Eukaryota > Metazoa > Chordata > Mammalia > Primates > Cercopithecidae > Rhinopithecus > Rhinopithecus bieti. The sequence continues at coordinate 1,605,557 of NW_016841755.1, read as the reverse complement.
GTTGTAGCAGTTACATTCTTGGTGTGTGGATGAGTTCACTGTCTCCTATGGAGTTGGAATGGCAGGAATCTCTTGAAACTTATCTCATTCTCTGATGGTGTATATTTTATCTATTTATTAATTTTTTTCCTGCTGTTTTATTTACTGCATTGCTGATTCAGGCTTCAGGCCGATCAGGGAGGTAACCCTGGGTAGGCACCCATTGTCACCGAGGCAGGTGGGTAGATGCAACAGCCAACGGTGGGCCAAGGCCCCAGGTTTTATCAGGGTGAAGAGTGAGAGTTACCTCAGCTCCCCTCCCAGGTCAGCAGCAAAGCTATTCACCCAACAGCCTCACTCCTGTCCTGGTGTTTTAGCTATTGGATCAGGCACCTCTTTTCATCTATAGGAATGTTGATTGTCCAAGTAGGGAGGAATTGTGACTCTTCCTCTCGTACAGGCCTGAATCTGGAGTGTGGTCCTCCTGTGGGGCTGCACTCAATTTGGACTGTTCCAGAATGACTGTCTATAGGTGCCTCCATGCTGCATTCCTGTGGGAGAAGCCCCAGCTATGTCTTCAGAGGAGTACCAGAGGGGAACAAGGAGGACCCCTTCTCCAAGGCCCTTCATGATCACAGAGGCTGCCTGTCTGTTGGGGTATAGGTGCAGACTTTCCCTATAGCACCAAGCACCGCAATTGTGTCTCTGCTGTGAGAAACTGTCCACTGGCAGAAAGATCTGGAACTCAAGGTCCGCTGTTCAGATTTTTTTTGTCCTGCAGATGTGATGCTGGATGAGGTGCCCTCCCCCTTCCCCTAGGGATCGGGCTTCCTGAGAGCCAGGCTGCAGTGGTTGTTATTGCTCTTCTGGATCTAGCCACCCAGAAGGGCTACCAGGCTCCAGGATGGTGCTGGGGAGTGTCTGCAAAGAGTCCCGTGATGTGGTCCATGTTCTGGTCTCCCAGCCACGGATACCAACACCTACTCTGATGGAGGTGGCAGAAGAGTGAAGTAGGCTCTGTGAGAGGCCCTGGTTGTAGATATGTTTTGTGTGCTGGCTTTCTTAAATGCTGGTGGTACGATTGGTGAAGTTGTCATGTGATCTGACCCAGGGCCTCTGGTTAGCCAATATGTTGCAGGCTGTGGGATTAACTGTTGTTTTCTCCTTGTTTGGAGCAGGGTTACTCTGTCATGAGTTGCTGTGATGGCCTGAGTTGGTTGACCTCTAGCCAGGAGGTGGGACTTACAAGAGAGCACCGACTGCAGTAATAGAAGGGGGATAGAAGCTTGCCCTAAGTTGGCCAGGGTGAGTATTCTGGTTACTCAGGCAATGGTTGGGGTCATAAAACTTCCAAGGGTGTTTGTCTTTTGTGTTCAGCTACCAGAGCAGGTAGAGAAAAACCATCAGATGGGGGCTGGGGGCAGGGTTAGATGGGTCTGGGCTCAGAGTCTCCCTGGGTGGGAATTGTCGCAGTCACTGTTGGGGATGTGGTGGTGGTTCTCAGGCCAGTGGGGTTATATTCCAGAGGGGTGCATAGCTACCACTGCTTAGCAGTATTGTTCACCAGGGAAGTGGGGAAAGTCAACATCGAAAAGTCTCTCCCACCTCCCACACCATTGGCATGGCCAGTCTCACTCCCACCGTGCCCAACTAACAGCACTGTGTTTATCTCCAGACAGCCTGTGTTGGGCGGGTGGGTGGG
>NW_016841755.1:1571327-1603504 GCF_001698545.2 Rhinopithecus bieti | reverse complement strand
CCCCAGGCCATAAGCTACTCTACTGAGCAAGTAAGCTCAGTTTTCAGCCCCTCCCCATCTGCCTACTGTGTCGGCTGAGGCTCCTGCCCTCCTATCTCCTATCCGCAGCAGATTCCATTCACCCCAGATTCTGCTCCAAAAACGTAATGTCCAGTCAAAATTATTGCACAATTCAGTTGCAAGCTTCTTATAGCTTGTGACCCTTCCCCCATTCTGCTTGGTGCTTTCTCTGAAGGCCGCTGTGAGATATAGTCAGGGATGGCTTCCCTGGGCTCAAGCTGAGACTGGGAGTGCCTATAAGGCTCTGCCTGCTGCTGCTTCTACTTTTATATTTTGCATGGCTCCCTCAATCCATTTCAGCTCCAGGTAACGTTAAATCCTTCTCCCTTGATCTGGATTTTCAGATTCCCCAGTGGGGATCTGTGTTCGGAGGCAAGTTTTCGCCTCTCATGGTTTGAATAGGAACTCAGTTTTCCACCTGTCTCAGGGAATGTGCAGCAGTATGCCACTTCTTTCAAAGGATCTGTGAATTCTCTCGGTTTTCCTGCAGTGGTTCTTGGAGCAAGAGGTGATGTGAATCTCCAAACACTGTTCTGTCTATCCAAATGGGAGCTGGAGTTAGTCTTCTCTCGTATCTGCCATCTTCTCATCATCCCTATTAGGTATTTCCCACCAGATATTCTTTGGGTAGAGAAATCTCAGATAGCTGTCTGATCACAGTCTAACTGCTTAAAGAGGGGCCTTGGATGGAGGCTTCCAGGCCACAGTTTATACAAGAAGAAGGTTTGTAATCAACTAGCTTAAACCTAGGCAGGAAAGGTAACTCTCACTCATGCTCCTGGGCCGGCCGCTCTGCTTTGACCCCGGTACCCTGGCATCAGTCAGACAGTGGGCACTCTTTTCTGCCTGCTCTTGGGAGCTGTGCTCACTCACTGCAGCTTTGCCGGCTGTGGGCAAGGTCTGTTAGTTTACGGTCACAGCTCAGACTGCTCCCGTGAGCGCCTGGCCTGCCCTGATTTCCTCTCTCATGGAATATGGGAAGCTCTGCAAATTCAGGAGAAGAGGGACTCCTCTGACGGAAGACATTGTCTTGTAAGAACCCGTACTAGTTTAGGCTTAAAGCATGAGGTATTCTCAGTGGAAATATTCTGAAGCCGAAATAAATAAAAAAGAAAAAGTGGAAAAGAGTCAAACAGGCAATTATTTGCAGTAGAAAAAAAACTATTGATTTTCCTTTTTGATACATAGTCTAAATTATCCCTCAAGAAAAGTAGTAATGCATCTTTAAACAGATTTATTGGTTCTAAGAGGGAAAAAATGTATTATTTAACTTCAATGCTATTGGATTTTTCTTTTATGTTGGATATAGAAATAGGACAGACGAACAGAGTGGGACGAGAAAATTCCTTCAAGAATAACAGTTGTTGTGGACCCCAAGGTAAGAGACTCTGGCATTTCTCTCAAAGCAGTACGAGTTTGTAAATAAAAGATCATTTTTCTGGCTAAATAAATTATATTGCACAGTTAAGATGCATACATTTTTCGCAAGACCTGAAAGTTCCTGTGGGTGGATTGAACACACCACAGAGATCCCCCAGCATGTCCCACGGGCTCAAGTTCTTTCTTGTGAAGGAATTTTGCCCTGGGCAGAATCCTGTGACTTCTCTGATCCTGGAGCTCCACGTCCCTTCTCTGAGCTGGAATCTCCCCATGTCTCTCACTCGTTGGCTTCTGAGATCAGAAAATACACAAACTGCTGACACACAGAGATGTCTCTCAGTGGGCTACAAACAGGAGCGTGTGGTTGGTGGAAAGAGCCGGGGCCTGCTTCCCCCAGCTCCTCATCCTGGGCCTCCTTAGAAGGGACCTTGGGTTCCATGAGGCATGGCACATTTGGGGTCCTGCAGTCTGTGGGCCTGGTCCTGCATCTGTCTAGGCACCTGTTCTGTGGCCTTGCAACCCACTTCACCCAGGTGTCATCAACTGTCACTCAGAGGCAATCTCAGGTGACCTTGCTGAATCATTACAAACAAAAACTGCTCAGAATGATTCGAAAACATTTTTCAAATGTAAAAGTGCTCTAAAAGCCATGGATGAAAATTTCAAGCCACCACAACCAGCCAAGCCCCTCATCACATTTATTCCTTACAGTTCAGCAGTTTAGGACGGTTTTGTGCTTGTTTCAATAACTGGGCTCTCTCAATTACTTAGGGATGGATTCACTAGGATTCCATATAAAAATAACCCATAAAACTGGTGTTCAGAAACCATCAGGCACTCATGATAGCAAAGGAAGCTCCTGTACAGCCCTCCTCCCCACTCCTTCAACCACACTTCTCCCTACAGCTGCCTGGGCGTTTTCATTCCCATGCCTGCAGGTGATGCAGATTCTGGCACAGAAAAGAGAAAAGCACCAACACTGCTCACTCCGTTCCACACGGTAGTTCTTTCCTCTCTCAGTGATGACTGCGGTCTTCTGGCCAGGCCTGGGGTTCTCTACTTCTAGTCTGGGAGCTAGGAGTAATAAGCATGCCAGAGCAATCTGCACTTTTGTCGAAGAGCTGCATTCTGTTCCAGTGGCTCTGGACTAGAAAATCTCCTTCCCTGTTCAATCAACAAGATGAGGCAAGAGTTGTCTTGGTCATACAACAACATAGGGCATAAAGGGTCTTCCCAGATCGTCATATGCAGTCATCTGTTACACTTTCCTCTCAACCTCCCTTCCCATAGGTACACATGCATGCCTGGACCTCATCCCTTCTACCAACAGAACTCAACAGTCGTCTATTTGAGGACAAGCGGCAGGTCATATTCTATATGCCCACATACGTATCTGGGGAGACTGGCTGGTTGCAAGTGTTTGTAACCATCTTCCAGGGAGATGACAAGATGGAACCTTCTCGACATACACCTCAGTTAAAAGTCAAGTCAATAAAAGCCTGGCTGCATGAAAGAGGACGATGCATAAAGACTGGCTGTATATCTTTGTTTCATCTGAGTAAGAAATGCTTCCATTCAATTAGGCCACTGAGTTTATGATCAAATCTCCTGGTAAAGAATAGAGCACAGAGAAACCCGTATTCTTACCGTGTGACAAATGGGACTGTGAACATGGACCCTTCTTTAAAACTCCAGCTAATTCAGGTTGCAGAATGAAGTGTGCCATGTCATAATTAATCCCTCATGTATTGCAAGCAATTTAATGTCAAAATAATCAACAGGCGCGTTTTTTACCCTTTTGTGAGTACATAATAAATACTGTCATTTAGCTGCAACAAACATTGGGTTTCTTTCCTGGTCTTTGAATAATGTTCCTTGTGAGGTAAACACCAGACCTCCTTCTCCATCTCCCCTTCCCCAAGCCCTACAAACCACACATATAGACACTCTTTAGGAAAATAAATCATGAATATCAAAAGAAAAGTAGTGTGATAATTTCTAGTTGGTACTTGGCATCGTGACTATTCTAGCTCAGAGTCTAAACACCAGCTAATGGCAAACAGCACAGGAGAAGGAAGGAATCCGAGTGGAAAAGGTGCCCTCACACTGTTTGTCATTTATTTTTTTCCTCGTGGATTACTGTCAGTGGCGTGACATTTATTTTTCCAAGGCTAAGTCCTTGCTATTAAATAATCAATGAATTTCTTTGGTTAAACCTGGCTCACTTTTTAAATAAACGGTGTCAGAAGTGGAGTGGCCTAGTGCTGCCTTTTTCCTCTGTAGCAGGGCAGGTGTAGAGGGACCTGGGTATCTGTCTTCTTCTTCAGGCCATACTTCCTCCCCAGAGGTAGCATTTCACAGCCTTTATTGCATCCTCCACTTCCAGGAGACTAGTGTTCCTTTTGCTTTAGATAGAAGCTCTCCTGTTAAATTAATATAGTGATCAAAAAGAGAGCCCAGGAGCAAGCTTCATGTAGATAATTAATCTCCAGTTGCTTTCATTGAGAAATAACTGAGCTAAAATCTAGGCTTTGAGGTGACACTTCGCAACAGGTGGAAAGGCCAAAGCAGGACTCTTCTGCTTTAACTGATCTGTGTGAAAATGATTGTTAAATATTGAAGTGGAAGGCAAGACTCCAAGAAGATCTCCTTCTTGGTGATCACTGTCAAAGATCATGGACCAGACTTTCCCGTGAAATCACATTATGTGTTGTCCTTTGGCATCTGTTCAGCCATTGTTATCAAAGAACACAAGTCCCTCCTTTAGGTATTCACACATGTTTTGTGGATCTGCAAGAAGCTTGCCACTACTTATGTTTCACAGTAATTACAGTTTTCTTTACACCATTATCGATTCTTAATTAACTCATATAAAGTATCTACTTTGCCAAAAGCTTTGGATAGAGGCTCCTGTGATGTGGAGAAAAATAAAACACAATTCAATCGTGCAGGCACACACACACACACAGAGGCATTCACACACAGACATACGCACACATGCACACACACGCTATTCAACAATGACAATAACATTCAATAACCTTCTGGGTGTCAATGCCTCAGAGAACAGGACTGTTTCTCGTTTCTCCATGAATTCATAGTTCCTGGAAAGATGCTTTGCACATTGTGGGCAATCAACCACTGTCCTGGCATGATAATGGTCACCTGGACAGGAAGGGAGGCCTTTTAGGCACAGATGAGGCAGCAGGTCACCTACAGAACACATGAGTGTTGGGGAACTTAAGAAGGCACAACAATCGTTTTGCTCTCCCGGATCTTACCATACCTCTAAGGACGTTGGAATGCAGTCGAAAGGCACATGACATCTTTGAGTGGCAGCGTATAAAAGTGTTGCCAATCAAAATCATTCTTTCGAATGACCTTACTAGATCCAATAACTCAAGTGCATCCTGAGTGGATGGTACAGGTACAATGAGTAGAGAGAGTGCCCTGTGTGAAGAGTTCCGGAACAGCAGGCCCAGGACCCCAGGGACTTCCCAAGACTCCAGAAGTGGGGCGGGCTCTGCCCCCAGGCAGAGGGGCAATAAAGACAAACCTTGCCGACCCACCAGCTTCCCGTGAGCCGACTATTGGCAGTATATCTTTATTACCGGGAAGAATACCTCTGTCCATACAATTCTCTAGTTCCCTATAAAGTGGCTTCAGATGTTCACAGGCGAAAACATAGCTCCAAAAGGTTGGCAGAAGCAGCATTTAAAACCGCCAAATCAATCTCCCCGTGTAGACTTTTCTTTTAAAATGAACTTATCTCTGAAAACTGCCTCCTGAAGCTTTAGCTTTAACAGTAGAGCTTCACTGTTTTATGAGCTAGTGGTAAAATCCTAAAGCCAGCAGCTCCTCTAGGAGATACTAACACACCATTTACAGAAGTACTGCCATGAAAATAATACGTGGCAATGAAGTCACTATAAATTCACAGGCACTCACATGCACACACAATACATCGTATGTGTACCAAAAAAAACCCCTTTTCTACACTGTTTCTTTCTTTAGGATGACATAAAGCAGCACAGACAAAACCCTCTCTGCCTCCCTTCTCACTATTCTTAGCAAATCCATGCCGGACAGAAACCATCAAAAAGCAAAGGTGGCAGGTGCCTGAATGTTTCACTTTGGCACTACTGGCCTGTCTGCACGGTAACAGTAGATGCAAGAATATTTCACCAGTGTCATTGCTTAACGATGTAATATGACAGCATCCATGAAACTGATTAGCATAAATCAACATAATACCCACTTTGCAGCATTAGTATTGAAAACTTTCATCTTGAAATAGTAAGAGGAAAGAGACAATACATGATGAATTGGAACGATTTTGCTGGAATGCTACCAGATGACGATGTAAGAGTACAGGAGAACAGAGCCACACACTAACATGCATATGTCAACATGATCATCCCAAGCAGCTTTCTTTCCATTCTACAAGCTTTACCCAGATATACGCACAGTGTCTTAAATATGGCTAAGAAAAATGAATTAAAATTAACTTCACAATTCAAAACAGGTCGATGACGGGGTAATACAATGTAAAAGTTTCCTGATTTGCCAAATGTACCATTTTGAGAGTCTTAAATGTATTTCCCTGAGGTTCAAACTACAGATAATTGCACCTCACAGGGCCATCACCTAAAATAAAGAAGGAAGCAGAACTGTGTCACGGAATGACATTTTCAATAGTTGATTGATGGGTTCCACTTTTCAGGGTGATAAAGCAAAGGTCATGTGCTCTTCCAACAGCAATAAACACATTTTCCTTCCTTTCCCTCTGTTCACTCAAACCTTCAGTTTTTTAAAAAATTCATCCTAGTATTTTCTGTGAAATTATTCTTTATTTTACCCAACTGAGGAAACCAAAGGACTTGAACATCAGAGTGGTTTTCTTGAACATTCCAGAAAATGGAACTGAACTTGGAGCAGGGCCTGGGCACATCCTTGGGATTTGTTTAGTATTTACCTACCTTGTGATGACACTGTTTACTTTTTCCATGCATCCATTCAAATTGACACATTGTAATCGTACATGTGAATGAGGGTACAGTTTGAGATTTTGATACATATATGTAGTATAATGACCCAGTCAGGGTAATTAATATATCCATCGCCTCATGTGTTCATCATTTCTTTCTGGTTAGAGCATTCACAAGCCTCTCTTCTAGCTGTTTTGTAACCTACAATACCTTACTGTTCACCACTGTCACCCTACTGTGCAACAGAATATCAGAACTTGTTCCCCCTATCGAACTGTAACTTTGTAGCCACTGGCCAATCTTTCCCCATCCTTCCCTCCTCCTCTCCTTCCCCAAACTCTGAAAACCACTGTACTACTCTGTTTCTATTATATCAGCTTTTTTTAAGATTCCACATATGGGTGAGATCATGTGGTATTTATCTTTCCTTGTCTGGTTTATTTCACTTAACATGATTAAAAAAATGGACAGAAGACCTAAATAGACATTTCTCAAAAGAAGACATACAAAGGGCCAACAAGTATATTAAAAATGCTCAACGTCATCAGTCACCAGAGAAATGCAAATCAAAACCACAATGACATATCATCTCACTCCAGTTATGATGGCTGTTATCAAAAAGACAAAAGAAAACAAGCATTGGTGAAGCTGTAGAAATAAAGAGAACTTTTACAGTGTTAGTTGAAACATAAATTAGTGCAGCCATTATGGAAAACAGTATGGAGGCTCCTCGAAAAATTAAAAATAGAACTACCATATGATCCAGCAATCCCACTGCTGTGTATATAGCCAAAGTAAGTGAAATCAGTATGTTGAAGAGATATCTGCACTCCCATGTTACTGCAGCACTATTTACAACAGCCAGATTATGGAATCCACCTAAATGCCCAACAGATGAATGGATAAAGAAGACATGGTGTATACACACAATGGAATACTACACAGCCTTATCAAAGAAAGAAAATCCTGACATTTGCAACAATATGGATGAACCTCATGGACACTATTTACTCTTAATGTATCTAGAGAATGCCAGGATTTAGCTATTGAAAGTAAACCTTATTGGAAGGTGGCATATGATGTGACTCCTGGGGTTACAAAGAGACAGCCACTTGTTTACATGCAGTTTCCCTTGCTGACCCACACATCCTGGGAGCACGTGAACAATTAATAAAGGCAAGGATTTACTTCCAGAGCAACAGTTATGGTACCTTTGTCCATGCATCTTCCCCTCTCCACCATCTGTCTTTTCTACTCCCAGCACCTTGAGCACTGAGAAGAGAAAGATAGTAATGGTACTTCTCCATTGCAACCTCGGCAATAATAAAAGCATTGCTATATATTGAGGCCTTCCGCATCCCAGGCATCATATTCAGTACTCTTACACATAATTTTTTTTTTTTTTTTTTTTTTTTTTTTTTTGAGACGGGAGTGCTCGCTCTGTCACCAGCTGGAGTCAAGTGGCCGGATCTCAGCTCACTGCAAGCTCCGCCTCCCGGGTTTACGCCATTCTCCTGCTCAGCCTCCAAGTAGCTGGACTACAGGCGCCCGCCAACGGTCGCCCGGCTAGTATTTTGTATTTTTTTTTTTAGTAGAAGACGGGTTTCGCCGTGGGTAGCTAGGTTAGGGTCTCCGATCTCCTGACCTCGCGATCCACCCGTCTCGTGCCTCCCAAGTGCTGGGATTACAGGGCTTGAGCACCGCGCCCCCCGGCCCATAATTTTTAATTCTTAAAATAAAATAACCCTTTGACACAGGTGTAAGCCCATCTCATGGATGAGAGACAAAAATGTGGCTTACAGAAGGCAAGTAACTGTTTCCTATTCCCGCAGCACAGAAGCTAGCATTTGGACCTAAGCACAAAAATGACCTGCATACTAGGCACTAAGCAGCATTGTCTTCCCTGTCTGGTGGACTTCTGTGGCTGTCTAGCAACAGTAGGAATTAGGCTAAGAGGTGTAGTCCAATTAATAACTAATTATTGAATGCCAGCTATTTGCTCAAATCTAAAAAGAAAACAAGAGACAAACATTGTTCGCCTTTTTTCTACCTGCTCTTAAAATCTTAGCTTCTTAAAGAGCCACCCTGTGAACAACAGCAAAAATAGATACAGACCCAATGCATTATTCTTTCTCTACTTTGCAATACATCATTGACCGGTTATTTTGGTGGTACATTGATTAAATTTAGCAAAAAGAAATAAAAATATACAAATAGTTTACATATTTTAATTGGATTGCCATTTTTTATTTAATGTAGGTTTATGTCTAAACTGTCTCAGAAAATTAAAAATCTGGCAATTCTGAAAGACAATTGGCCATGAAAAAAAAAAGGTCTCAGATCCCATTAGTGCTCTTGCGTATATGAGGAGAGAGAAGGACTATTGTAAATATGCAACCGTTTTAACTTAAGTGGATCCTTATAGCTTTGACTTTCTGATCCCTGGTTTCAGTCCATGCTTTCTTTCAAGTCATCCATCAATAAGAATTTTGGGTTGTCTTGCAATACAGCAGATACCTCTTCTCTGTACTTAAGTAATGCTTTAAATTGCCTAATGTAACCTAATCAACAATGTGTTTACATTTCCACCACTGAGCTTTCTCATCTTCTTGCTAGGTCTCTGCTATAACAGCAGATCTAGTCAAATCGCCTTTCTGAGTCCTAGGAATTGCTATGTAACACACACAGAAACTGGGATTTATCTTCCAGAGTTGAAATAATCCAGTGGATTTGGATAGGTTCCGATTCAGATGTTTGTGGGCAAACATACTGTCATGATTTTCTGAACAACTATGTGTAAAAGCAGATCAAACAGCATCCAAGGGCTGGAGATAAAATTAATTGTTTTAAATAATTAGGGTAATGTTTTAAACATCCAAAAAGTTTATTATGCCCAAGTTTAGGATTTGTAAAAGTTTTGATGACAGGATTGATAATTTATGGGTTATTGGCTATTATGCAAGGATAATGAAAATAAATGCATTGATTTGAGACTATGTATGCCAGCTTTATGCATATAAATAGACTTTAAAATCCTATTGTGTTTTATGGCTCCACATAAATAACAAAACAACCTCATGACTTGGAAACAGAGCATGTGCATCTTAAACACTCCAATAAGATGGCTTGGTTTCTTCATTTAAACTCTCCTTATTAATGCCCATCTACGCATGAATATATTCCTGCTTGGGAAGATACAGAAGAAAGTAAAATCAGTGCTTCTGAAACATTGATGTGTTCATGAATCAACCAAAAGGAACCCTGTTAAAACATATATTCTGCTTCTGCAGAGAAAGGAAGGGCCTAACAGTCTCTGTTTTTAACAAACTCCTGGATGCTGCTGCTGCTGCTGCTGCTGCTGCTGCTGGTCCAAGGCCCACTCTTTGAGTAGCAAAGCGTTGGACTCCTCAGTGCTCCTAAAAGCTCAACGGTAACTACATCTTTGATGTAATGATTTAGATATAGAAGAAAAGAGTCACAACTCCTATCATAAAGAATACGATACCCGGAGACATCTGCAAAATATATTTTTAGAAGCATAACTTATATAAAGCATTATAAGCAGCTTTTGCAATTGCACAGCTTAATGGCGTTATTTGGTTCTGGGACTTCAATTGTGTGAAGTTCCTTATTCATCTCTTCTCCTCCCTCGAGAAGTGACACTGTATACCCAGATGAAAGACACATGTAAGCAAAGCTGCCTATTCACCTAGCAAAATTAACATACAATATTTGTCACTGAAAGCCAAGTAGAATCTTACACGACATTCAGAAAGGTTTACATCAGTCTCCCTTCTCCTTCTCCTCCTCCTTCATCTTCCCTTCTCTTCCTCCTCCTCTTTCTTCTCCTTCATCCTGTCCTCCTCCTCCACCTCCTCCTCCTCCTCCTCCTCTTGTTTCTTCATCATCTCCTTCTCCTCTTCCTCTTACTGCTTTTATCAGCAAGGAAGTATTAATATTTTGGATTTAAAACCTCTTGTCAGTACTTTTTCTGGAGATATCAGTGTGTAAATTACCAATTATAATTTGCAGCTGACCGTACTTGTATGAGTACTTGAGTGGCTCAAGGCTCACGGTGCCTGGATGGGAGCACAATGGGAGCCCCCTGGATCCTCTTATAAAAACTGGATCACACCATCATCAATTCATGAAGCTCCCCAGCAGAAAAATATGGAATCTATAAACTGGTCAGAACTGTAAATCTATCGATTAGAAGGTCATTTATGAGAATAAAGACATGTGACATTTATGAAATGTTATGCAAGCATCGCCTCATTTAACTGTAAGTCTTTATTCCACATTTTGTTTCAAAATGATTTGCATTGGATTTTCATAAAAGTGTAAATGTTAACATTTTTTTTTTCTATTCCCCAAGTAGAAACCAACTTAACATTAAGGCTATGTTTTTAGGAATCTGTTACCCAAGGCCAGGCAAATAACGTGATTAAAAATGTGTTCATTGGTCTTACTAATTCAAACCTCAGGTCAATATTTTGTGAATTTCTGCAGCTACAAACACTCGAATATGGTATTGCACACCTTCTTTTTTGGACGACAACAACTCTAGTTAGAAAGCCATTTCTAAAGGAAGACATTGCACTAAGCAATTTTAAATTTAAGCAAATTTAAATTTTGAATTCAATTTTAAAGTAGCGATTACTTTATCAGTCCCAAACTTCCAAAACCACTAAAGGAATTGCATTAGTTTAATATTGGCAATACCACATTTTACCCGCAAAATGCACTCACACACTCATAAAGGAATTGAAAATAGAATATAATTTAATATTGACCATATATGAATGAATATAGAAATAAAATTTGCTTAATATTTGAAAGACCTAGAAAAGTGAATAAAGTCGCACTCTACTTTCTTTTAACAAAATATATTTTATTTGTAATCTTAAGTTTTTCCTAGCTCATTGGCAAAGCTTTGTTTCTTTAATATTCTCAAGTATGTTTATTTCATAAAGCTTTTTTTCTAAAAGTCTTCTCTTTTTATCTTAAAATACATGAATGCTAGGAAGTTCCAGTTTTATCTTAGTATTGACTTTTATGTTGATGAATATGCCTGTCTTTTCTTTTTTCTTTGTATAGAAATCACACGATATTGTTTTCCTTTATTTTTGATTAAAATGTTACATTCGATGTTCCAGGAATAAAGTAGCTCACACAAACCGAAGTAAAGATAAAACTTTGAATTTGAATACTAGCCAGAGCGACCACCCAAGCAATATAGAAAAGCACTAAATCAGTAGCACCATAAATCAGTCACACCATTCAAATTCACATTGTAATGACATTTATTTTTGAGACAATTTACAACGATTCCAGCTTCACTATGTATTCAGTGAGGTGGGAGGGGGAACCTGAGTGAAGTTATTACATCTTACTCATTCCTTTATAACTTATCAATTCAGACAGCTTGTAATGTATAAACAATCTCTGCCCTATTATCTAAAGTTGGCAAATTTTTCTGTGGATTCGGACACTGAGTCAGGTGGACTGATGGATTTTTTAGTCCCTTTAATCCCCAGACTCTGTTTTGATTAGAAAGATGCTCTAAGTGGGCAGCAGCGTAACTGAGTCGAATGCAATGTCTACAGTGGCTCTCATTCCCAGAGAGCACGTCCTACTTGGAGAAACCAGAAAACTGCAGGATATTGTTAGAAGACCTTTCTGTTACAGTTGTAGTACAAAACTAAACCTATCATTGTTTTTTTCTTATTAAAGATTAGGTATGTGGTCCTTTTTCTAAATTCAGATCCTACAAAACGATTCCATTGTCCTTCATCCAAGGTCTATCTAGTCAACGTTATTGTACCTAAATGTATGCTCAAATATGTGGAGAGGCATTTCTTCCTTGGAGATAGAGAAACACCAGCTTGGGAGGGAGACCCTCCTGGATGCAGAAATATGGCCCAGATGACTTTGGAAAACAGCTCCTGGATCTATTTCTTTAACCCAGGTTGTCTTTTATTATTTATATTTATTATATATAAAGTTTTCTTAGCAAGACGAAAGCTTAATGCAATGGTGTGCGACCATCTTCTGGGGTTTCTAACAAACTGAATCTACACTATGCTGTTTTGTTCTATCAGTGATATGAAAAAAAGAACTGTTTGGTTTTTAATTATATACGTGTGATAGTTAGTAGGTACTGGAAGTGATATTTTAAGCTCCCTCAGCTTTGTTTCAAGGTTTGAGTGTAATAATTCCTATGCAAATCATTCTGTGGCAGAGTTCACTGTCACACCGATGCTGGAAAAAGAAACTTTCATACAGTGGTTGAAAGGGAGAGGAGAAATTCTGGGAGAATACATGATGGTCAGGAAACCAAATCAAGACAATTCCTTCTAGCACCCTAAATTTTTAATGCAAAATTACATAAAACAGACTCACTGCATAACGGTAGATGTGACTAATGTTGGATAAGAAACACACAGCATGAACCAAATCCTTAGAATCACAGAAAACACTAATGGAGACCCATCGCTCAGAGACTAAGCTAGCCAGGGACTGCTTTCCACTAGGCCAGCCATCCCATCAAGGGGAGCTGGGTTTTTCATTTCTACCATACCTTTTTAGAAGCAAAACAGCTGTTTATGGCAAGATATAGGTAAGTATTTTATTAGACAAAACCACATATACACTGGTCATTAGAAATATGAATACGTGGAGCGCCTTAGGGTGCTGTGAGGTTTAGAGATGTCGCTCATTCATCTCCTACTGCTATTAATCCAAACTCACAGTCTCAACCCAGAATCGGTGGATAAACACATTTTTTGAGCTTTGGAATGACAGCCAGGGTTAAAGTTGTAGCAATGATTCCAGAAGTGTCAAAACACACGTACGTTTCCAGGGCACATCAGGTGGGAGGTGGGGCGTCGAAGGGGTGGAGAGAAAAGGAGAGCAGGGAGGAGGGGAAGCTCCGTCTTTCCGTGCCTGCTTTCTGCCCCCGGAAGCCTTTTCTGCTGAATTCCCTCCTGCAATGGTGGTTGAAAGGAGCTGAAGGCATCTGGTATACCATCTTCCTGCTTCGTAGACTGTAAATCATCTGGAGAATGATGGTTTTCGCGGTACGTAGCACCACTTCTTGAATGTGACCCACAGCTATCTAATCAATTCCCCATTAGTGGCATCTACATTTTCTGAAAACACTTTAAGTTTCCTGGAAACTATTACCAAATGTGTTTACAGAATTACCAAAGTTAAGAATGTTCATACTACCTTGGCTTCTACAAAGAGTTAAAATATTTAGACACCGAATTCTTGATCAATTCTGTTTTCCCTCTCTTTAGAGACCCTCCAGGAGAATATAAAAAGCTCACTGTGTGAGCTACAGCTCTTTTAATGTGGCGTTGCACAAACAAAGCTGCTATACACTCACCCATCATGTGTTTCAGGATTGTCACTTGATTTAGTGCAATGGTGGTCTACACGATGCTGTTTTAAAAAATAGTAATTGTGGGCCGGGTGCGGTGGCTCATACCTGTAATCCCAGCACTTTGGGACGCCAAGGTGAGCAGATCATCTGAAGTCAGGAGTTTGAGACCAGCCTGGCCAACATGGTGAAACTCCGTCTCTACTCAAAATACAAAACTTAGCTGGGCGTGGTGGTGTGTGCCTGTGATCCCAGTTACTCTGGAGGCTGCGGCAGGAGAATCGCTTGAACCCGGGAGGCAGAGATTGCAGTGAGCCAAGATCGTGCCACTGCACTCCAGCCTGTGTGACAGAGTAAGACTCCATCTCAAAAAAAAAAATAGTAATTGTGTTTGTGAAAATAAAATGATTCAGTCCCTTGTGTAAATGCATGTGGCCTCTATTTGGCTGTGACAGTGTAAAAAAACCTTTTCAAATTTCATTTTCTTTTCCAAATGTAATCTGTGACTTTTATGTATTGCTGGAATAAGAAGTGGCTTTTAGAGGCAAAATAAAATATACTTTTTTAAAAGCCATCGGTACTTCCAGGAAATAGCTTGGAAACAAGGATGTAGTTGCTATCTAAGCCATCTATTTCCGGACTTTTACATTTTACTCTGAAAGTTACACTGGAGAAAGCACATTTTCCATTTTAAAGGGGCTACTCGTATTTGGTGACATTGCCTCCACCCAGAGGGTCCCTTCCTGCATGTTTTTCCTGCAACTTCTTTCCTGCCTGGACGTCCGTCCACTGCTTGCCAGGTCAGTACTCGGAAAAGTCAGCATGCAAGGCAATGCCAAAGGGCAACTGGCTGAAATGAGATCCCTGCATGGGTGCAAGGCAAAGCAAGCTTTCCTGAGCACCAGGGGACCTGCCTGAACTCACTGCAGATGGACGTACAAGTGCTAATCACAAGGCCACCGTAAGTCGTGTTAGGTAAGGAGCAAGCGTTCTAAACGAAAGGAAGTAAGGTCACACAATTCCTCCACTGACACTAATGGATCTTAAAGGTTCAGATGTAGAGAGACAGAGATAACAGTTTTAGAAAACATTAATATTTACCATCTACATTCCATATTAGCACCTGTAGGGCAGAATGTTGTGTAAAAAATGGCTACATGTCAATCTAGTAAGTATCAACTTACTGAAATAAATTCTACCATGGAAAGACCTAAGAAAAAAGAAAAGTTTAATAAATTAATCAAAATGATATCAACATAGTTGAACAGAACCCACTGAATAAGTAGCACAGAAATGTCTATTTAGATGCTTGACAGTGTATTAACTTCCGAAGCCCTTATATTTAAAAATTATTATACTTTAATACAAAATAAACATATGATACATATTGAAAAAGAAAATTCTAAAGTGTTATGTTTATAAAAATAAACTAGAAATATATGGCTTTTAAACATTAACTTTTAATTTCAAAACAATTAAAACTAAGTTATTAAATAAAGTCAGTGTAACAAAATTCTCTATTGGTCTTTCGTAATAACTCTCTAGTCAATCAGAATTTACTAATTGATGGTGGAATAATACATTTGTGTCTTTTCTTCTAAGACACATGTAACTAAAATCCAAAGTTACTGTATGTTTTATTGCTTAATTAAAAAGTTGAACCCTAACATGGTTATAATGCAACAATATTATAAATACCATAATAATGTGTGCTGTTCAAATGGGATCTCCTTTTTCACTCATCAGACCCTGGAGGCTTTGGGTTTTGTTTTAGTCAAAATAGTGTTGTAATTTGAGACAGTATGAATAACTAGCAGTTCTCCTCTGCTATGTCCAGGTGTGAACAAGCCATCATTAACATCTGAATGAGCTGTCTGCCCAGAGTGAAGACCTAAGCGAAATCTCTTCCAGAATTCTGAGTTGCAGAGTTGATGCTCAGTGCTTATTTTAGTGCTTCCTGACATGTGCGACATACCTAAAACACATGCACAAATCCAATGTCAGAAATTTTAATTTGGTTTTTCTAAATATTCTCAGGATAATCCAAATCCAAATAAAATTTCTCATTATAATGAACACATTGTTTTCTATACTTTGTTCTCAAATAAATTGAAATGAGTCACTGACTAGAAACAAACCATAGGTTGGCATCAGTTCCAGATGAGCCCCACGGAACTGTATTCTGCCATATCTAGCCTGGTACCTTCCAAAACTTTCAGCATGCCAAACCCGGCAAACTGGGTGACTAGGACATGCTGTCTGGTGAATGCTGGTCTGAATTTAGAGGGAGTGTGTTGGGAGGTAAGGTTGGAGTAGGTAAGGTCCTTGAATGTCCTCATTCAAGAGCCCTTTTTCTGGAGAGTCTTTCCCTGCGGACCTGAGAGCCAGCATCTCCGCCGGCCTTTAGTGCAGCCCTCAGACCCTCTGTTACTCAGGGCTGCCTGGCTGAATTAAGCAAGGGAGAGCTGAGAAGAGTTAACTGTACATTTTGGAGGGAATTTCTCCCACTGTCATTTGTCAACTCATTGCTTTGTCTAGGTGACACTTGTTTATTCACATGGTATTAACACGTTCTCATGGATCTGAAAAAGAAGTCAGTTGTCCAGGGATAAACAGGTAACTCTTTACCCTGAACCCTGGGACCTGATGGGCTTGTGTCTCTGTATGCCCAGGTGCATGGGAAATGCATGTACTGCTGGTGAAGAGTGATGGTCAACAATGCCACCATGAGCTCTCCCACCATGATTCCCTACCTGTTCCCAAAAACCTAAGAACCCGGGCTGTGGCCAGTAGTAAGTGAGCAGAACAAAAGAAAGAAAAAGTCTTTGTAGTATTTATGGTCCATGGCCTAAGTAGAAGGAAATACCAGAAATTTCCAAGAGAGGGACTGTTTCCAGGAGATTTTTCAGACTAATTTTGCATAACCACATTTGCTTATCCAAGAGTCTTAGACAGTTTGAATTAAGCATTTGAACTTCCGGGTGCTCATTTGAACCAAAGTCAAACTTTGAACTTTTCAGGTTTCCCTGTCATTAATCAAAATTTCGAAGATCAATGGCATGTAATGAATCAAGTAGAATAGCCACCATCAATTGCGATAGCAAGGAGCCATACCAGGGGATTACCAGAATGCTATGTTGGATAAAACTCGAGCTGACTTTGAATACCAAGTGAATCGACACTGAGATCTGATACAGAGAGAAGTTGACACCATGGGTGAGAAGCATCTGCCATGGATAAGGACAGGTGGGCTGCCCGGCCGCACCCAGAGCACACCAAACACAGGCTTTGAGGCACTTGCAGGAGGTGGACTTGGAAGGCCTGGAATTCATGTGCTGCTCTGGCATCTCTGAGCCTCCTGGGGCCCCAGAAACTTAACCATGAGCATCCCTGCTCTGGCCACACAGCAAGAAAGACCCCATCCAACTAATTCCCCTATGAGCTGAAACAGCCCCACCCAGTGGGCCCCCCATTGAACTAACAGGTTTCACTTCCCTGCCAGTGCACAGAGTTCTGCACACAATCCCACCTCCCCATGGGAACCGGGGGCACCCCATCTCTTGTTACTACAAAGCCCCTGCTGGTTCTGCTGGAGTCTCTGCTGTTGAGTGCCGTCCCTGTGTGGCCCTGTGTGGCGTGCGATGTCTTCTCCTGAGGCCCTGAGTATGTTTAATTAATAAACTTCTGTTTAATTTTCCCTGTCATGTCTTGGGTGTCCTGTTTCCTGCCATCTCCTACTATTTAGAGTAGGGAATCCTTTCTCTCACAACGGGGTGAAAAAGGGGTGATCAAATGGAGTGGGAGTGTCTGTCGAGGACAATTTTGCAAATATAAGGACATTTGTGGAAGTATTTCAAAAATAAAAGCCAGAGAAAATTATTTACTAAGAAGTATTTAAAACAGGACTCCAAGCTCTCCTTGTGAGAGGTGTGCACACGTCTGTTTATGCTGTGCACACACAAGGGAAACTGCGTTATCGGGAATGGACTCTGAGTCTGGTGCAAGTCTGGTGTATACCTGCATTCCAGGAAGTTATATATCCTGGAACACTGGACCCAGAGGATACTAACAGATGTGTTGAAAAATATATGGTCTGTAGTCAAACAGGCTTGAGAAATGCTGACTTTAACAAACCTAGGTTTATTACTAATGTGCATTCTAAACTATCTCACTTACTTGTAAGGCCAAAATTCCACAACAACCAATGCCAGTCTACTTAATGACTTTTGTGCTTTCAAAGAAAAGTAAAGTAAGTAATCGAACACATTTTTGAACCTGTCCCCATTTTCCCATTTTTCCCCATAAATAATACACTTATTTATTTGGCACAGATAAAAAAGAAAGTAAAATAATTAAGCTTCTGAAGGCATCTTCAACCAGAGCTCATTCCACTGGTCACTCCTCCTCACCAGCATCATCCCCACCACAAACCACAAAACATTCCCCAAATTATGAATGCCTCTTCCTCTTTCTCAGTGCATTTTCCTCATTAATAAGCAGGTGAACACCTTTAGACTCATATTCAGCCCTGCGAAGATAAAAGCTGACTTGTGCAGGAAAATAAAGAGTAGTGTCCAACAAAAACACAATTGCATTTGATATAGAGGCAGACACAAAACACAGCTCCATTAATATTTTAATATTTGTTTTGGAAATGTCAACCCATTGGTATTCAGAATATATAATTCATCATATGGTTTTTGTTTACAGAGTGTACATTTTAAAATCCCTTGATTCTAAAAGTTTTCAGGATAATATTTTGGAGAATTTTCCCACCAAGATAATACTGAAGACACAGATTGATTAAAGACAGAGACAGAGCAAGGGGATAGAGATAATGACAAGCAATGTAGGAAAGAATTAGAACCATGTAAGGTAAGGAAGGTGAGTTTGATATGCTAGACAACAGTGAGATCTACTCATCGACAAAACAAAAAGTATAAAAGACTATTTATCTTAAAGAGCTCTAAGAATTATTTTGTACAAGAATGCTTACATTTAATTTTAGGTGAATGTATTTATTTTTAATGATTAAAGTCCAAATTGACTGTTTTACTTGTTTGCATTCTTACCATCACTGATTAACAGAAAATAATGCATACACCAGCACTATAAAATTCATAGCAGCATTAGTATAGCTAAAATAATTCAGTCATTTGGAAATTATTAAGCAAATACTATTAAACATGTGTTGTACTAGATATTAGAAACAAATGCATGATTCAGACATAGTCCTTGCCCTCAAAGAATTTATAGTCTAGTCACACATTATTAAAAATATCCACCAGGTTTTAATCACATTTGATATTGATTTGAAGGAAAACATCTTTTTTAGAAAATGTAAGCAACCTATACAATTGAAATTACTTTAGCCAATTGTTAAAGTGTTTTATTTTAGTTAGTTGGTTCATACAAAACCATTTCAAATATATGTTTACCTGGAAAAAAAAAAAGCAAAATGTCAAATGCAAGGGATAATATGACTATATCTTTATGCTCCTTGAGTTGTCTCTTGGGTCATAATTATAATAATGAAGTAATCAGCACTAAAACATTCTTTACCCACGGCCCAAGTTGGTATTTCATAAATAATATCTTACTAGAAATAAGTGACTGTACTTCTAAACCTAGATACTTGCCAAATCAATGAGGAGTCGGTGGTTTATTCAAAACATGTTCTTAAGACAATAGACTAATCACAAAGGGACAGAAACGTTAGATGTCTTGTACCTTCAAGGAAAATAAGTTCCAGTTGAATTTTAAGATATCCATGTAAAAGTGAAACCATAAAAATAATAAGAAATTATGGGGTAAATAATTACAAAAGTTTGGAGTGAGGACAAAGTGTCTTTAAATGTGACATCAAAGCCAAAGCTGTAAAGGCAATGACTCAGATGAGACGCATCTCTTTCAAGTCGGCAAGTACCACTAGTGCTTGTCATACAGGAAGTAACACATGACCACAGACTTAATGCCTTAAAAGAACAAAATTTACTCTCTCACAATTTTGTGAGTCATAAATTTGATACATTCCACTTGGGGCCTCTGCTCAGCGTCGCCCCAGGCTGAAATCTTGGTGTTGCCTGGCTGATCCTCATCTTGAAGTTAGACTAGAAAAAAGATCCACTTCTAAGTTCCCGCAGATGGTCGGCAGAATTCACATCCTTGTGGTGTGGCCGAGGCCCCCATTTTCTTACCAGCTGTCATCTAGGAACCCCTCGCTTCCCAGGAGTCTTTCTCAGGTCCTCACTACATGTCCCTCTCTGCAGACAACTCAAACACGGCTGTTTGCTTCTTCAAGGCCAACAGGAGAATCTGTTACTTAGAATCTCTCTTCAGGGAAGACCTGAGCTCTCTTTTAAAGGATTTACCTGATGACGTCAAGCCAACCCAGAGTAAGTCAACTAATTAGGAACCTTAAATACATCTGCAAAAGCCCTTCGTTTTGCCATAAAATATTTGTGGAAGCAAACTTATGTGAGAGTGACAAGCTCCACCCACACTCCAGGGGAGAGGATTATCCAGAACACGTCTTGGGGGGCGAGGATGCTGGGGGCATCTTAGCACTCTGCTTCCACCCAGAAGGAGACCAATAAGTACTTTTAAATAAATGAATGACAAAATAATCCATCAAAAGAAACTTTAAGAGTGAACTTCAAACCCAGAAAAACATTTTGTAACAATACAACTTTTATTTCAGTCCTCTAAGCCATAATTTTAATGTGCAAATAATATGAAAAGAAATTTATACCTTATTTTAAAATATGTTATACGTGATCAATTTCACAAACAATGAAATAAATACAGATAATAATAAGATATTTTAGTAAGAGTTTGTTGAAAACCCTTTTTAAGAGAACACACAGTGTTGATGCAGAAGTGTAAGAAATCATACTTCATACTCCATCATACCTCAAGAAAACAAATTGATATAACTTTTATGGAGAACATTTTAGCAATATGTATCAAACACCTTTAGAGCACTCATCCTTTTGACCTGGAAATTCCATTTTTAGTAATTGATCATAAGGGGGAAAAATTGATAAGAATGCAAAGATGAATGTACCCCATCTGGATCAAAATAGCAGAGTAAGTGCACTCATTTTTGACCCTTTTCATCCAATATCCCACAAAATTCAAAACAAGATAGAGAACAGAGACATGACTAGCAAGTCATAAATTTTGACACATTTTCTGGAGACAGCATCAAAGTCACACAAAATAAATGTTGTCACAAAACTAACCAAAAAAACAGAAAGAGAAGGCAGAGGCAAAGAGAGTTACAGTCCATACTACATTGAAAAAATGTCTTCAGAAAAGATATTTCTCTTGTTTGCCTTGATCCAAACACAGAGATAGCTGTTGGGAGAGCAAGAGTAGGCTGTGGAGAAACGCGTCAGGCTTCAGTATCACTCTTGTCATTAACCTTGTCTTATGAATTTGTTTACATACTGGTCACTCTTGCCCCACAAGACTGTAGGTTCCATGAAGACTTCAAATATTAAAATATCAAATAGTAATAATGAAACTGAACAGTAACAAGAAAAAAAGAAAAGCTTGGGGGGGCAGAGGGAAGACCATGGGAATCAATCTAACTTAAAATCAATCACTTAGATTGTACCAAAGTAATAGATCCATCGTCCAGCACTCCAGGGTCTATCACTGTGTGAGGTCCCACTCCCTGCAGGGGTGTCTGCATTACTGGGAATGAATGGAGCCCAGCCACTTTGGTTCCTGCCTAGACACGGACCTTTGAGAGTGTGAGAATTATATGACGTACCACAGGGAAAGGAATGTCTGGCTCAGCCCATAATTTTTTTTGTTACATCCATTATTGTTCTGGTTGTTATTGTTGCTGTTGTTGTCAGTATTTTAACCTGGTTCTGTGCTTCAGCTACATGTAAACGAAATGCTCCTGAAATGATCTAATTGGCCTCTTGAGCTATTCTTTACCTATTCCATTATCAGAAGAGAATGAGCCTGGGACCCCACGTCTATAAGCTATGAATGCCAGCGGACACTTTTGCTATCATTAGCTGCTCAGGTTATTATCAGTTGTAGGAAAAGTTCGGCAGCATGTTTGTCATATCACTATTCAATAATGACAGGAACAGAAATAAATGCAGGTATCATAATTCCTATCTTGCTATTTGACATAAATTTTGTCAACAGCTATACCCAGACACTCTCACAGTATCCTGACTAATCCAAATTGATTTCGGATACCTTAGTCGACTATTGAATAGATAATAAGGTTTTTAATCTCCCCAGGCAAAAGAAAAACAAAACAAAAATGTGAGTTCATTTCTATGGCTAAAATATATCGTCATTAATTGTATAGAAATGATTTCCGGTAGACCGAAGTCAGGGAAATGGCTGACTAAATAGGAGAGACAACTGAAAAAAAAAATACGTCTAAGTGGATGTATTACGAGAAAGGATGCATAGGAGAAATAAAGGAAGAATAGGTTCATTGCTACAAGCCCAAGCATTTCATCTTAACTCTTTGTTCAGGTTCTCTTTGTTCAGGTTATGGGGGAAATGGACTCCCAGCAGAAGTGGAATCAACTTCCAACTTCATCAGGATTCTGAAGAGAGATTCACATATTAACCATTGCCAGCATTTATTGGGACATCACCACCTGCTGCCACAGCAACATTGAACATTGAACAGAATGTAGAGAGATTTTGTGTATGCCCGCTCCTCCTGCATATACATAGACTGTCCCTAGTCAACGTCCCAAACTGGAGCGGTGAATTTGTCACAGTCAATGAACATACATTGACACATCATTGTCATGCAAATTCCATGGTTTACATTAGAGTTCACTCTTATAAGTTTTATGGGGTTGGACAGATGATTCTAAGTTTTTTATGGTTACTGTAGCCTTGTACTATAGTTTGAAGTTGGGTAACATGATGCCTCCAGCTTTATTTTTTATTCTTAGGGCTGCCTTGGCTATTCGAGTTCTTTTTTTTTATTCCATATGTATTTTAAACTAGCTTTTTTTTTCTAATTTTGTGAAGAATGTCATTGTTAGTTTGAAAGGGCTAGCATTGAATCTGTACATTGCTTTTAAGCAGTATGGCCATTTAAACAATATTGGTTCCTCCTATCCATAAGTATGGAATATTCTTCCAAAATTGAGGAGGAGGGACTCCTTCCTAACTCATTCTATGAGGTCAGCATCGTCTTGATACCAAAACCTGGTAGGACATAAGAATAAAAGAAGACTTGAGGTCAATGTATTTGATGAACATAGATGCAGAAATCCTCAACAAAATACAGCAAACTGAATCCAATAGCACATCAAAAAGCTAATACACCATGATCAAGCAGGCTTTATCTCTGGGATGCAAAGTTGGTTCAACATACACAAATCAATAAATGTGATTCATTATATAAGCAGAACTAAAAAACAAAAACCAAATGATCATCCAATAGATACGGGAAAGGCTTTCAATAAAATTCAACATCTCTTCATGTTAAAAATCCTCAACAAACTAGGCATTGAAGGAACATACCTCAAAATAATAAAAGCCATCTATGACAGACCCACAGCCAGCATCATGGTGAATGGACAGAAGCCAGAAGTATTATGCTTGAAAACCAGAACAAGACAAGGATGCCCCCTCTCACCATTCCTATTCACCATAGTACTAGAAGTCCTAGCCAGAGCTATCAGGCAAGAGAAAGAAATAAAAGGCATCCAAATAGGAAGAGAGGAAGTCAAATTATCTCTTTTGGCAGGCAATATGATTCCATACCTAGAAAACCTGTAGCCTCTGTCCAAAAGCCCCTCGGTGTGATAACAACTTCGACGAATTTTCAGGATACAAAATTAATGTACAAAAATCAACAGCATTTCTACACACCAACAACCTCCAAGCTGAGAGCCAAATCAAGAATGCAATCCCATTCACAATAGCCACAAAAAGAATAAAATACCTAGGAATACAGCTAACCAGGGAGGTGAAAGATCTCTACAAAAAAAAAAAAAAAAATTACAAACACTGCTCAAAGAAATTGGAGATGACACAAACAAGTGGACATCCATGCTCATGAACAGGAAGAATCAACATTGTTATCATGGCCATCTTGTCTGAAGCAATTTAAATATTCAGTGCTATTCCTATCAAACTAACAACGGCATTCTTCACAAAATTAGAAAAAAAAACTATTTTAAAACACGTATAGGACCAAAAAAGAGCTCAAAGCTCAAATAGCCAAGGCAATACCAAGCATGAAGAACAAAGCTGGAGGCATCACGTTACCTGACTTCAAACAATGCTACGACTCTACAGTAACCATAAACATTTAAGAATCAGTTTGTTGACATTCACAAAATAACTTACAGAACTTTGAGATTACATTGAATCTAAAGATCAAATTAGGATGAACTGACATTTTGACATTATTGAGTATTCTTATCCAAGAACATGAAATATCTCTCCATTTATTAGTGCTTCCTTGATTTCTTTCATCAGAGTTTTGTAGTTTTCTTCATAAAGATCTAGCACATAGTTCATTAGGTTTATACCTAAGCATTTTATTTTGAGGGGTGGTGATGTAAATGGTACTATGTTTTTGATTTCAAATTCCAGTTGTTCGTTGCTGATATGTAGGAGAGTGATCAACTTTCTTGTTAACCTGGTGTCCTACAAACTTGCTGTATAATTACTTATAAGTTCCAAGAGTTTTTTTGTTTTTGTTGATTCCTTTGGATTTTCTACATAGACAATCATGTTGTTTGCAAACAAGATAGTTCTTCCTTCTTTCTTTCCAATCAGTATAACTTTTATTTCCTTTTCTATTTTTGTCTTTCTGCATTAGCTACAACTCTAGGCATGATAGTTAAAAAGATGGCTGGGCATGGTGGCTCATGCCTGTAATCCCAGCACTTTTGGAGGCCAAAGCAGGTGGATAACCTGAGGTCAGGAGTTCGAGACCAGCCTGGCCAAGATAGTGAAACCCTGTCTTTACTAAAAATACAAAAATTAGTTGGGCATGATGGCAGGCACCTGTAATCCCAGCAACTTGGGAGGCTGAGGCAAGAGGATCACTTGAACCCAGGAGGTGGAGGTTACAGTGAGCTGAAATCACGCCATTGCACTCCAGCCTGGGCAACAACAGCAAGACTCCATCTAAAAAAAAAAAAAAAAAAAAAAAAAAGAGTAGTGAGAGGGAACATCCTTGCGTTGTTCCTGATCTTAGTGTGAAATTTTCTAGTTTCTCACCATTAAGTAAGTTCTCTGTAGGTTTTTTGTAGATGTTCTTTATCAAGGTGAGGAAGTTCCCTTCTTCTATTTCTAGTTTTCTGAGAGGTTTCTTTCTTTTTTTTTTTTTTTTTTTTTTGAGTGTTGGATTTTGTCAAATACCTTTTTGGCATCTACAAATATGATCATGTGATTTTTGATGTGATGGATCTAATTGATTGATTTTCAAATGCTGAACCAACCTTGCTACTGGATAAACCCACTTGGCTGTGGTGTATAATTCTTTCTATATAGTGTTGGATTTGCTTTGCAAATATTTTGCTGAGGATTTTTGTATCTGTGTTCAGAATATATATTGTTCTGTCTTATTTTCTTATCATGTCTTTGTCTGCTTTTGGTATTAGGGTACTGCTGAAAGTATTTCTTATCTTTACTAATGTGCCTTTTTCTTCTGGCTTCTTGCAAGACTTTTTATTCACTTTTGATTTTCTGCAGTTTGAATATGGTATATTTAGGTGTAGTTTTCTGGGGGATTTATCTTGCTTTGTCTTCTCTGAGCTTTCTGAATCTACCGTTTGCTCTCTGACATTAATTTAGGGAGACTCTGTGTTGAATGTCTTCAAGTATTTATTCTGTTTCTTTCTCTCTTTCTTCTGCTTCTGGTATTTCCATTACACACATGCTACTTCTGCTTCTGGTATTTCCATTACACACATGCTACTTCTTCTGTAATTGCCCCCACGGTTCCCTGACATTGTGCTCCAATTCTTTTCTAGTCTTTTTTTCTCTTTGCTACTGTTGCAGTTTTCTTGCTCCTTAGTTCAGCTAGGTCTGAGTTCTTGTCCCATGACCAAGAAGAATAAGGCACACAGACATTGGAGAGTGGCTAAGGCAGAGCAGAGTTTTATTAAGCAAAGAAAAGCTCTTAGCAATGAGAGGAGACCTGAAGAGCGTTGCCAGAAATGAAGAAAGTTCTGGATCTTCTATGCGGCAAAGACAAGAAAGCCTCCTGTGGGTTTTACCCTAAGGGGAGGTGTAAAGTTGCATCTGCGCATACCTGGGGTTGGTCATAGCTACTCCGTCTTGGTTACTACCCATGAATGCCTAAGTGAAACCCACAGCAGGGCTAAAACCATAATGCTAATTTCTTGTGAATGATATTATAATGAGTTAGGTTAAGTTAAGGATATTCAAGTTGATTTATTGCACCTGCACCTGGGTCGGACAGTCCCTTCTGAGCAAACATCCTGGCATTAGGGGAAGCTCTTTACCACATTTCTTTCTTCTAGCTGCAGGTGTGGTCCTGTGAGTGTTTTTCCTCTCGGGAGACCCTCCCTCTCTATCCACCTAACTGGCTTCTAACTGCCCCCTCTCTCACTCTCTCATTTTGGAAGTTTCTGTTGACATTTTCAAGCTCAAACATTATTTCCTTCAGCCATGTTCAGTCTACTAATGAGCCCATCAAAGGCATTCTTCATTTCTGGTATGTTGTTTTTTGACCTCTGATATTTCTTTTCTAGAATTTCTGTCTCTCTCTTTACATTTCCCACCTCCTCTTGCATGCTGTCTGCTTTATCTATCAGATCCCTTATCATATTAATCATAGTTGTTTTAAATGCCTGCTCTAAAAATTCCAACATCCCTGCCTTATCTGAATTGGGCTCTGATGCTTGCTTTGCCTCTTCAAACTGTATTTTTCTGCTTTTTAGTATGCCTTGTAATTTTTTTCTTGATAGCCAGAGATGATATTCTAATTAAAAGGAACTATTGTTAATTAAAAAAACCCTTTAGTAATGTGGTGGTAAAGTGTGTGGGGAGGTGAAGTATTCTATAGTCCTATGATTAAGTCTCTGTCTTTCAGCCAGCTTAGGCCTCTAGACTATGAACTTCACAAGTGTTTCCTAGTAGCCCCCCACCTCCTGGCCATGTGAGACAGGATGGCTGGAGTGAGTTAGTTGGGTAATTTTTCTTCTCCCACATGGAAGGCTAAAGGGAGACAGAGTTGGGCATTTTTTTTCCCCAAAGGCGGCTAGGGTCTAAAACATCAAAACAAAAAAAGAAAACCACAGTAGTTTAGGCTCTTGTAAAATTGTCTCTCCTGAGGGCAGTCCTTGCTAAGAACAGAATGTTCTGACATATTTCAAAATGGTTACTTTTTTTCTCCCCCTGCTAGAAGCACAAAAGGATTTTTCTGTGAAAGCCTGATCAAGCTCCTGGAGGTAAACCTCACAAATACCAGGAGAAGGGGCATTCTCTGTAACTGGGTCCCCCTGGAGTTTTTAACTCTCAGCCTTGTCCACATTGAGCCTCCAGCACTTCTTCAATTGCGGGTTAGGTTTCCCTCCCTGGGCTCTGGTTCCCACGGAGGTTTCTGCTCATGAGTTTCTGCTCCAGTCACATGATTCTCTGTATTTACCTGTCTGCCTCTCTACTTTGGAGGCAGTCTGTTTGCTCAGTTACCTCACTTTTCTAAAAGATCTAATGAATCATTGATTGTGCCATTTGTTCAGCTTTTTCTTATTGTTAGAATGGAGTGACGACTTTCAAGCTCCTCGCATACCAGGCCAGAATCCAGAAGATCCAGAATCACTTTCTATTCTCATAATCATCCCATGAATTAAGCATTATCATCCTCATATTATGAATGAGGAAACTGAGGTTGAAAAGGTCAGATGACTTCACAAGGACACACAAGGTGGTAAAAAGTATTCTAACCCTGGTGTCCCCCATGTACCAGAGGGTTCTTACAGCATAAGTACAGTGGGTTGAGTTAGCAGGAGACAGAAGTGAGGAAATTGCATATGACTCTGAGAGGTATACCAAACCCCTACAGAGGGAATATCAATAAAAAGGGGCACTTTTTTGCAGAAATTGATAAGTTGACCTTAAAATTCCTATAGAAATGCAAAGGACCAAGAATAGCTAAATCAATGCTAAAAAAAAAAAAAAAAAAAAAAAGAAAAAAAAAATTTTTTTTAAATTCTCCCATTTTAAAACCTATTACAAAGCCATAATAATTAAAGCAATGTGGTACTGGCATGAAGACAGACACATAGATGAATGGAATAAAGTTAAAAGCCCAAAAAGAAAACCTTAAACTTATAGTCAATTAATTTTCCATAAAGATACCAGGATACCAGTGGGGGGAAAGAGTTTCTTCAACAAATGTGCTGAGATTACTAAATATCCACATGCACAAGGCTTTACTTGGCCCCCTCCCTTATGCCATACATGAACTAAACTCAAAATGGATCACAGACCTAACGGTTTTTACCAATAAAACTCTTGTAAAAAGACATAGAAGTAAATCTCTGTGACCTGTGGGAACTTTAGGTTAGGCAGTGATTGCTTAAATATGACACCAATAGCAGAAGCAATAAAGGGCAAAATTGATGAATTAGACTTCATCAGAATTAAAAACTTTTATGAGTCAAACAATATCATCAAGTGATTGGAATATCAGCCCATAAAATTAGAGAAAATATTATATATCTGCTAAAAGACTTGTATCCAAAGTATATGAAAGCAAATTCATACAACACAGTAATGATAAGAATAACCCAGTCATAAAACAGGCAAATGATTTGAACAGACATTTCTCCAAAGAAGATATACAAATGGTGAAAAAGCACATGAAAAGATATTCAATGTCCTTACTCATTAGGGAAATGCGAATCAAAACTACAATAAGCTACCACTGCACATCCAGTAGAACAGCTGTAATAAAAAAGCCAATAGCAAAGGTTGGTAAGGATGTGATGAAACTGGAACCCACCTTTGCTGATGGGAATGTAAAAAGGTGCAGAAACACTGGAGAATATTTGGGCAGTTCCTCAATATGTTAAATATAGAGTTACCATATGTCCCAGAAATTCCACTCCTAAGTAACTACCCAAGGAAAATAAGAACATATGTCCCTGCAAAGACTCCTGGATGAAGACCGAGGGCAGCTACTTCTCGTAACAGTCAAAAAGTGTAAACAACCCAAATGTCCTTCAGCTGATAAATGGATAAACAAAATGTGGTATGCCCATACAATGGAATACTATTTGGCAAAAAAAGATGAATTACTTATACATGCTAAAACAAGGATAAACCTCAAATATTATGCCATGAAACAAAGCCAATCACAAAAGATCAAATATTACTATTCCATTTATATTACATGTCCAGAAAAGGTAAATTCATGGAGGCAAAAGTGGATAAGTGACCTTCAGAGGCTGGGGCTGAAGACTGATGGGGGTGATAGGGAGTGACTTTTAATGGGTATGAGGTTGAAGATTGAGGGGGGTGATAGGAAGTGACACCTCATAAATACGGGATTTCTTTTGGAGGTGATGAAAACTGTTCTAAAATCAGATCATGATTGTTACACAACTCTGTAAATATATTAAAAGCATTGAACTGTATACTTTAAGTGGGAGAATTTTATGGTATGTAAATTACATCTCAATAAAGCCGTTTAAAAAAAGTGTTCAGATGCAAAAAGGAGGTTGCTAAAAACAGTCCTTCTTCCTATAGATCAGGCATCTTTTTTTTATCAAGCTCACTACATCATATGCTTCTCCAGATGCTTGGTTTGGTTTCTCTACTTGGGGGTTCTTACAATAAAACCCATTTCTCTATAGCCTCTAAGACTTTATGTAGATTCTATATGATATTCTTGAATCATAAAGAGGATTGATGTCTCTCTTATTTGAAGGAGATGGGTAGCGCTTCCTCATAACCCTACACACACAACATTTTCAGTGTTTCTGCTGACGACCTGATGAAACAATAGGACCTCAATAGTTAATGCGCTTGTTTTGTCCCTTTAGGACAATAGCTTTAGTTATGGAAATGTCCTCTGCTGTACTTTTCCCAAAAAAAAAATGCATTCAAAAGACTTGCGAAATGTATGTTAAATAAATCTTTTTCACTATGCTGAAAGTTTAAGCGATTTAATAAAAATAGAATCCAACGTTTTACAACTTGAACAAGCCTTCAAATGCGGCATTACTAAACTCCATTCTTCCCATGACGGCATCACCTGGCAGTTCAGTGTGAGACAGGTTCGCCTCCTACGTAGCTCCAGAGCAACTGTGTGGGAGGTGAGCCTGGCCCTGTAACCTGGTAAGGCCATAAAAGCTTAATTAATTTTCAGAAAACAAAGTTACTTGTATGGTCTAATTAGCCTACATTTCTTAAACAAACCCAACACAAAGCTGGGTGATATCATTTTATGCAAACAAACAATAAAACCTAATCACTCCCCACACTTAGACACCACCATTATTATAGTTGTTCAACCTTTTTAACTCTCCATTGCTTGGAATAATAATAACCTGTTAGAACTTTGAAATGAAAATCTTTCCACTTGACAAATCCTGATGTTTTTAAGCATTTCAAAAGCCAATGTCAAACAGGCGGGCTTTTGATTTTCATCTTGGTCTGTGCAGGAGCATTAGAGAAATTAACAAGAACGAAGGGCCTGAGATTAGCCCCTCCTACATAATTCCCTAACGTCAATCAGTAGGGGGAGCTCTCCTATTATTTAAGTGTCCACAAACAAAGCACAGAAGCATTTTTATTGACTCTCCTGGGGACAATGGTGAGGTTTTTTAAAATGGATGTTATAACCTGAAGATCATTAAGACAATGGTTTGTTCAAAGTTAGAGATGTACCTCATTCAGCACTGAGAACATATTTTCTAAAACAGCCTTGCAAATTAACGAGGGTGTAAAAGTTGCAGGCCTGTAGAAAATTATCCCATTCCAAGAAGGAATCAAGTACCTGTCACTTACAGTGGAATAAAACTTAATTGCATCAGAATTCTAATGGCCATAATGGGCTTCATCATCTCTTTAATATGTCAGAATGTTTGGAAAGGTTATAAAAGGAAAAAATAGACTAACAGATTTTTAGACTTTGAGAAAGGTGGCTTTAAGCTATAAATTATAATGTGAAAGGCACAAAATGAAAAGAGCTTCAGAAAGTATTAGACTCTTTGAGATTTTATAGTTAAGTTAAATAAAATATCATGGTAAGGAAATGAATGGTATAACCCATAAGCTTTTCATGTAATTAGCTAAAATAATACTTCCACAATTAGAGATTTGCATGATTCTTTTTATTATTATTTTTTGTAAAGATTGGGTCTCCCTATGTTGCCCAGACTGGTCTCAAACTCCTGGCCTCAAGTGATTCTCCCGCCTTGACCTCCCAAAGTGTTGGGATTACAAGTGTGAGCCACTGTACCCAGCCTGCATGATTCTTTATTGGAGCTTTTGAGTGAAAGTAACAAAGTCCTTATATATATACACAGTATATATCACAATATGGTCACAATATGGTAAACTGAAGATCAGAAAATACAGAGTGAAGTTATCAACAGGCAACAACAGCAAGACTTATGTATCCTCTATGAGTACATCACATTGCTAAGTGTGGCAGAAACTGCCGATGTCCCCAAGTTGCTCCCACTCTCTCTTGATAATACAGTTACCAATTTTAATCTGGGCATATGGCTTCTCATGGGAAAAACTACAGTTCCCAGCCTTCCTTGCAGCCAGTAGCAGTGAGGTGACTGCATTCTGGCTGATGGGGTAAGAACAGATGGACTGTGCAGAGCTGCAGTGCACAAGAGAAAGAGGAACATGCTCTTACTAATGCCACTTCCCCTTCCCACTGGCTAGAATGTGGATATGATGGTGAGTCATCTGGGGCCATGTGGAGAGGACAAGAAGTCAGGAGAGTGAGGCAAAAAAGTGGGAAGAGCTTGAGCCCGTCATAACTTTGCAAAGCGAAACCACCAAACCAGATGTGATTTGGCTGTGAGCGAGGACTAAGTCTCCAGGTTGTTCAGACTAGTCTCCATTTGTCTTTCTGTCTCCACAGTTTAACCAGTATCCTATACTAATAATATTATAGGAAACCTAAAATAACACCTAAACCTTATTCTTTCTGTTGTGGAATTATCTAGGAGCTTAGAAAGTGAGCCCAGCATTGGGCTAGCATCAAAAATTTATGAGACTGACTGACTGGCAATTCAGTGTTTGCATTTGGGAGACAGATAATAGATAGGTAGGTAGGTAGGTAGGTAGGTAGATAGATAGATAGATAGATAGATAGATAGATAGACAGCTAGACAGACAGACAGATAGATAGA
>NW_016841755.1:1560785-1571130 GCF_001698545.2 Rhinopithecus bieti | reverse complement strand
ATAGATAGATAGATAGACAGACAGACAGACAGACAGATAGATAGATAGACAGACAGACAGATAGACAGACAGACAGACAGACAGACAGACAGACAGATAGATAGATAGATAGATAGACAGATAGACAGACAGATAGACAGACAGATAGATAGATAGATAGATAGACAGATAGACAGACAGATAGACAGACAGACAGACAGACAGATAGATAGATAGATAGACAGACAGACAGACAGACAGACAGACAGATAGATAGATAGATAGATAGATAGATAGACAGACAGACATATACTTCCCCTATGGACAGGCAGTAGCAAGAACAGAATAAGAAGGGGGATGGGGAAGAGGAGGAAGAAGAAGAAGTAGAACAAGGAGGAGAGCGGGGTGAGAGAGGAGGAAAGAAAGGACCATCTCCTTCTTGGCTGGAATCGTCCCAGTTACATCCATGGTGTGACATTGTTAACGTGCCTTTCTACTCTCCAAAGTGCCCTGACTTGAACAATAGCTTACATGGCTCTTGGTGTCCTTTCAATAATCCCAAACGGCCTCACATAGCTGGAGCTTGACACTGAAAGTGTATCATACGCGGTAGAGCGTGGGCATGCTCTGAACTGGGCCTCTATATAAGAAATGCCAGTATAGATACTAAAACTAAAAGAATACAAAATGCAAAAGTCTAAGAAAAAGATCACTGCAGGTGAAACAATGAAAAGTATTTGGTTTTATTGAATCAAATTTAGAAGAGAAAATTGTGGTAGGAATGATTTCCATAAGCTGGAAGAAGAAGAGAAAAATAACATCGAGAAAGCAGCCCAAGAAGATAGGAAGAGCCTGGTCAAGGGATGAGACGCTGAGGACTAGAAGGGAGATCTCAGCAGCAAGGATCAGCAGAAGCGATCTTTAGCATGAATGTTTTGCTGCTATGTTCTAAATGTTTTCATATAACTGGTAATAAAGGTGTGACAGGTGTTCAGAAAACACGTCACTCCTACCCATGGCCTTTCAGTGGCACCCCCCCCATCACTCATGCCTCACATAGGACAGTGCAGAAGTATTAGAAGAGCATGCAGTGGTGGGAGTCAGCCTTTCAGAGACATGTATCAATGGGTTTCTTTTTTTTTTTAAAGAAAAGAGATACATCCTGAGGCTAACAGTACATCTGTTTATTTCTTATAAGTTTACAAAATGGCAGGGCTTCCCATGAAAATTAATATTTGCCTAGTGGATCCATGATTAGCCTATTTCATCAGACCCCAAATATGCCCGTGTCTTACCCCTGTTCCCCACCCACCCACCCCAAAACAGGAAACACCCAACAAATCATTACCAATACACTCCCAACAAGAACAAAATTAGCCTCAAAACCTCTATATATAATTGGTGCCTGTCCCCAAATAAGCATAGGATGTAAAGGAGAAAAACTACAGACAAGCAGCAGCCACATTAACCAAAATATAGCCCTATTGCATATAAAAAGAGTAAAACACTCATTGTGATCTCTTATAGGCGAGGAAACAATACCGGCAGACGGGTAAAACAAAGCCATAAAACCACCACCTATTACATAGTCCTTCAAAGACCGAGAATACAATAGAGGGAAAAAAGTTAGAGGTAAGAAAGTGCTTCAAACCCAAACATAATGTACACATCTACAAATCTTGACAAAATGTTCACAGACACAGCAAATCACTTACTAAGATGTTCTTTAGCCTCAAGTGTCAGGATAATTTTACAGTTTTAAGTCTGTACTTTAAGTACTCAGTACTGTTAGAATTTTCTCTAAAATCCATGAATATCAATGTGTTTACATAGTTGGGTATTATCTTCACAGATTTAATGGAGAATATAACATTTATAAATTTTAACAGAAATGTACAGAAGATGAAATTTATTCATAGTAGTCATTTTCTTTTCATTTGTTTGTTTTTGTCTTTCACGTTTTTTTTTTATTTGTTTGTTTGTTTTGTTTTGTTTATAACATCTGCTTGTTTAACTTCTGGAAGCACTAGAAAGCTAGATGAGGTAGGGGTGGAGTCTAGGGAAAGGAAAGATGTCTATTTTGAATATTTTGTACAGCTAGAAACGGATCCAAGAGATCACAACGAAGTGGTTTCCTAATGAGAAACATTTTCCTTCACACAGATTGGATTGAGAGGATGGGATCAACTCACATGCCATAGTTGCATGTGAAAACACAACCATAGTTTTCATTGTGATTTAAAGCAGTAACCCAAAAGACTAGTGTGTTTGCTGGCCAGGACAGAAGTGAGTGGGAAGCGTTTGGCTTACGATGTTGGGGGAAAATAAACTGACTTAATAGTTGGAAGTCTGCAGAACAGAGGCCACAATGTTAAGGCAGGTGAAAATTTTAAGGGATGCTAATTTTTGCTATTGGTAAAGGACTCAAAGTTTTAAAGACTCCATTCCCAAGAAGAAACGCACATTCAATGACAACTTGGATAGTGGCGTGTGACTCCTCAGCCCAATATTATAACATGTCAAGTCTTTTCCAAAAGCCACCCACTCTGCTCTATAAACAGATGAATCCTGGCTGAAGAAAGCTTCACTAACTTTGAAGATTTGAAAGGCATACAAACCTTAGGGAAACAAATCGTGACCAATAAAAGTTGAAGAGCATCTGTAAGACAGTATTACAAAGCTGGCTGACTTCCATGACTGGAGAATAGTATTAGGAAAGTGACTCAACAAGATTCTTTAAGAAAAAAAAAAAAGCTGAGTTATTGGGTCAAAACATCATTGGTTCATTTTGAGGCATTACAGATATTGGGAAAATAAGACCAAAGTCTTATCATCATGACAAAGCAGGCTGGTGACGAGATCGCAGAACTGGTTACCAGTTTAATCAGCTTAGTAGTTTCCTCTCACCCTGATTTATTTTTTTTTAAGAGTGATCAATAAAAACATTAATTTTCAGGAAGCAATAAACACAGAGCTATGTGGTAGGAAGAATAAGAGCAGACATAATTTTTTTGTCTTAGACACATAGAGGAAGACGTCATCATAGGTATAAATTTCTTACATGATGTTCACATAGTTACGTCTTATTTCAAAGGCATTAGGACTCCATCCTAGAAATTACACAGAAAAAAATGACACATCCAGTTGACCCCATCCACAGGGCCTCTACATCTTTAGCAATTGTTGTGTGGTCTGGTAGCCAAGTGTCTCCTAAGGAGCGGTTGAATGCAATCGCATTCACGGGTCGAGCATGGTGTCTGTGTGGCTCACATTCTCCATGAACCTGTGGGGCCACTCTTGTTGTTGAGTTGCTGCTGCTGTTATGGTTATGATCATTACGTGTCCCTTACAAAGAGTTCTGGGATAAGGATGTCTATATAAGGGTGTCTATGTTGATTATTTTATTTATCTAACATCATGTAAATTATTTTATTGTTAATGCTAAAATGTAAGTAAATCTCACCTAATTCATTCATTTTTCTTCACTTATCCTATTACTAAGCGCATTTGTCAACAATTCACAGAAAATACACAGTGGGTTTTATCATGTTTTAAAATAACTGCCCACATGTTTGGTCCCACTGTTTTCTGATGCAATTCTTGGTCCTCTAATGGGCTTGCCAGTTGGCTCCTTAGCCTTCCAGGCCAGCTTTCCCTACTACTGAGGAGCATCTCAGAAGCACCTTGATTCAGAGGTAGACATAAAGCTGGCTGAGTAGAGTACTCGTGATTGAACGTGTTTTGTTGTTGCTTACATTAATAAAATACAAATAAAGTGCCAAACTCAGAATTTGCCCCTCAAAGTGAGATGCTATGTGTTTATGGTCTTCTGGGGAAGAAATAAGGTGGCTGGTTTTTCATGGCTTGACTATTCCCACGGAGCAGGCATCATTCTTCTCTTGCAACTGCAATATTTTTTTTTTTCTATTTTCCTTCAATTTCTCACAAGATCTTTTCTCGTTAATGTCTAAACCAGGAAAAGTTTTGACTCTTAATTTTTTCACTTAACCAAAATGTATCTTGATTACTTATAGAGTTTTTAAAATTTAGTCTTTGAAGTGTAATACAATTAAATAGATTTGTTTCAGAATTTTCCAAAATGAAGTTTTGGGAGAAGATGGAAAATATGGAAATATTTTCCTAAGAATTTATTTACTTTCATTTCTTTTCTCTTCCTTTTTTTTTTTGTTTTAGTAAACATTAAGAGAGAAATAAAGTTTCACAATTCCATCGTGCCAGAAACATCTATCAAATTGAATAGGAGTGAAAATATTCACCCTCAATATTACATTCTACATGTGTGTTGAATATATTTGTCTGTTAGGCATATAGGACCCTTGGTCTTCTAGAGAATTCTAGGACTGTCAGAAATGGTTACAGTGGAAAACTTTTCTTTTCAGGAAGCAAAAATATGCTAATACCAAATCAGTTGCATTCTTTTCAAATCCATTCAAGCAGGAAAGGAAATCTCTACCTGAAATTCAGACCCACTTTTACCAGATCTCATTCTTAATTATCTAGACAAATATGGCAACTTCCAGCTCACTTTTTCTGAAGATATCTAACTTTGGACTAACTTTCAAAAGCAGCTAACCTTAACAAGGATGTGGCAGCTGTTGGACAACTCACAGGCACATTCCACTGTAATTAGAGCCAAGAAACACTGGAGAACCATGTCCAATTGAATCCGAAAAGAGAACATTAGTCAGCCGGAACATCTTTACTGGAAATAGAATATAACAACAACAAAAAAACTGGTCAGTAAACTTTAAGATTTTATTTTTCAAAAAATGCCTACCAAAATAATTACCTACCCTAGAGAGAAAAATTGCCCATTAACTTTGAATGACATCTTCTAATGATTTTATCAGGTTTTCACGTACACGAAATTATCTCTATTGTTTGAAACCACCAGGCATCTCAGCTTATATTTAGAGGGAGAGGCAAAAGTAGTTTGTGAAAGGCATGTCTTGCTCTACAACCTGACCTCTGAGTGGACCTGGAGGAAGGGACCAGGTAAAACATACCTGTGGGCAGAGGCCCAGGAACACCTTGCCAGGCCTTCGGCAAGGTCAGTCCTCCTGTGTGGGGATCCTGAGACCACACCCAAAGGAGGTGTACCCTGCAGAGGAGAGAAATGCTGGCCAGATCCAGGATGCGGAGTCAGAATTCGAGGAGACAGAAAAATAGCTCAATTGTGTGTTAAATTTTGGACAGCATGGTCCCAAACAGTCAAAGGGACAGTGAGGCGATGCATGTCTGTGGCATCCTTGTGTAGAAGATGAGAGAGCACTGCGTCAGGGTGAGAAGGAGCCCACAGGGCGGGCGTGCAGCCCCTCGTGCTGCCAGTCCAGTGCCTTGCACCTCTAAATAGCACTCACAGTAGGATTCTGGTTTGCGTTCTCTGGTTTCCATGGTGCACCATTCCACAGACAGTTCTGGTTGTTTTACTGACAGGTGGACCTTATCTTACATCACTTTCCTATATTTCTCAGTTCAACTCTGACCACACAGACATGAACACTTTGTGGTAAAGACACAGTTTAGTCAGAAGAGCCGATGGCACCTGGACCAGTGCAGAAGAAGAGTAAGAGCTGGTGCATCCCCCAGCCACCAGGGACAGCTTCTGACTGCAGAGTGCTGGTGACTGCAGCAGGACCGTGGGCAGGTCACTTCTCTATGGGTCTCAGTGTCTTCAACAATAAAATAAAAACATTGAATTAATATCTCTTTGACCTTAAAAAGTCATCGTCTTCATTATTCTTGTGGAATTTAATATCAAGAATCCCAGAAAGCCAGCGGCCTCCATCTGCACTTACTCCTCAGATTCAGCTGCTGAGTCCCTGCCCACCAACTCTCGAGTTGTACAGCATGTCCCTGACTGCATGTGAGAAGCCTTTCTCCAGACTCCAGCAAAAGAGCCTTCAGGAGGAGAGTGAGGGCTCCCAATCACACTTCTCAGTCTATAGAGGTGGAAGTGTTTAGAAAAGAAACAGAAAAAGGAAAACTCACTATGCATGGAGAAAAGCCCTGAAGGACCCCTCAGGCAGCTGTGCAGGCCCCCACTAAGGATGCCGAGGGCGCTTGCACAGGGTTCCACTGCAGGTGTGTCCTGTCTGCAGCCCGTGCCATTCAGGACCCCTTGGCTGGGCTCTAGGTCTCTCAGAGGCCCCTCTGTCCTTAGCGTAGACGCCTGTCTTCTCAAGGAATGCGAGGGAGGCCAGCAGCACATGAATGCCCACACCGTGCTTTATGACACGGAAGATGCTTACAAGCAAATGGGAATTCTATGAATCTAATGTTAATAAAAATTGATTTTTGAAAATGCAACATCCTTCTTACACTACTTGCAGGTTAGATAAATAAGCCACATGGTGATAAATGCCTACTCTTTGCAGTTATAATTGGCCAAATATTCTTTTACTTATTTTGGTCCCTGTTTTACTATGGCCAAAATAATAGTAAATAGATCAATTAGCAGGTTTGAGATATGACCTGGGAACTTATATTTATGAGAACTAGGCCAAAATGCTCTCCCCCTCGTCAATAAGTTGTTGGGTCTCCCCCTCCTTGCCCCGCTTCCCGCATCCGAGGAAGGGCTGAGATCCAAATAGTTGTCGCACAATGGATGGCATTCCTTCTTCATGACCTACCACACTCACATGATTTAAGCCATGGTTTGGGATGTTGTTGATGATTTATTGTATGAAAAATGTAAATGATCTGGATGGCAGATGTTTTATATTTTCTGACCATTCATTTTCAGTGGGAATGTAATTAAAATTTATGAAGTGTATCTGCTGAATTGCATTGGCAATTGATGATCTCCTGCAGGGCTGTCTATCCACAGATGATGAGTAATTGTGGACAGAGACGTGTGGTGACAAGGGCAGGATGTGATGTTTCCGCCAGAGTGAAGCGACCTGCACAAAGGACGGAATTCCTTTGCCTTTGTCCCCAGACCCCAGCCCAACCCAGCCCCACCCAGCCCCACCCAGCCTACACCGTGAAGAAAGGTAGAACAGTGTCTGCTCTTTTCTTTCCAGAGTTTTAAAACTATCTGCCAGGCTCCTGTGTCTTCACATGGCCTGTAGACCTTCTCCTGAAAGGCATGTTAGAGGCCCACCACAGAGATCCAGGGAGACGATGTCACCCTTCAGAGAAAACCCACAGAAGAGTCTTCGGCAAATCCCAAATTCTCCAGAGAGCTGTCATTGTTGGGCCTTGCAGATCATGTTTTCAAGCATCGAAGTTACCATGAGAGGATCAAGTCAAAAGAGTATCTATAATCCTATCTATGTGCATCCACTAGATGAAATGTGATTGTGCAATTATCAGTTGATGTGTCTACCTCCCTACTAAGCACAGAGCTTCTTGAGGTCGCAATTCTCTCTGTCTCTAAAACCTGGCCGGCATCTGACAGCAGAGCCTGCCACACAACCACTTCTTGCACTTGGTTAAGCTGTGCAGAGGAAGCTACACCTGAGGAAGAGGAATGCCAAAGAGCCAGAACATGCCACACCATAGTGTTATTGGCATGGTTTTTCAGTACCTTATGACATCTTGTGAGACCTTTTGTGAAGATGCCAAACTCTCATCATTGATAGCATCACTGTCCTGCAAAGTCCCCAGAGCATTCCTTTAAGTTCCCACGTTCCCAGTCCCAGCAGGCCACAGAACTGGATGGCCTGGGTGAAGGAGGTCATAAGATGCCCAAGCTGCAGCATCGATGGTGTGGACACTCTGTGAGTGCAGAAACTTGCACTTTGCTTCTGCTTCTTTTGCACCTAAATGTTTACTTTAAATTCCACAAGTCAACTTGTGTGTGGTTCTGATGCGCGTGTGACCGAAAAGTGCTATGAGTAAAACTCACTAACACTGGAGCTCAAATGAAGACTGATGACCATGGCAACCAACAGAAGTCTCTTTGTGTCAAGCAGTTTCTGTTATCACCTCATCTTTCTCCATGGAACACCCTTTTTTATTTCTCTTCTCCCTTCTGTTGATCTTCATCACCAGCCCACACACCTATTGTTTAATCAGGTACCCTCCAAGCCATTCATTCTATTTCATACAATCAGCAGGATGGAGTCTTTGATAGCTAGTACTTCTCACTAAAACAGAAAAAAAGGTAAAAATACTGAAATAACTTATTTTTATTTCATCAGACCCAGATGATCACTGTGTTTACTGAGATGCCTGGACACTCAGGAGGTCTTTAAGAAGCATTCACAACTCATGGGAAGATAGAATTCCTGAGCCAAAGGGCACCTCAAATTCTTTAGCACAAGCCCTTTATTTTATAGAAGGGGAAAAAAAGGCTCAGTGAGCTGAGGAGTGGCAGCTCTGGGGCTGTGATTCAGAACTCTGATGGATCCACATTGCAAGCCCGACTTCTGTGCATAGTCTGATTTTGTTTTGAGATACCAGCTATTTTCTTTCATTTATTCTCTTGGTGCTTCAAAGTCACAGTAAAACAGCAACTTAGCACTGCATGAACCGGGGCTCCAGGTGCAGCTGTGAGGATGAGAACCTGAGTGCAGCGTTTACAAGAACACACTGTGTGCCAGGCCAGTGTCTGGACAGCAACGCTACCACAAGTTGTGTGATTACTCCCATTCTACAGGGAGGCAACCTGGCAATTTCCACTTTAACTTTTCATTTCTTCTTCTTTGCCCTATAATTCCCTTCAAGAAAACTACACTTACAATCTATAATCAGTACCAAAATTTGGTACAAGGATGTTCATTGCAATATATTAAACGTCAGAAGATGAAAAGATGGTTAAATAAATTATGGTAAGGCCAAGCATGGTGGTTCACGTCCACACTTTGGGAGGCTGAGGCAAGTGGATCACTTGAGGTCAGGAGTTCAAGACTAGCCTGGTCAACATGGAGAAACCCCATCTCTACTAAAAATACAAAAATTAGCTCGGTGTGGTGGTGTGCGCCTGTAGTCCTAGCTACTCAGGAGGCTGAGGCAGGAGAATTGCTTGAACCTGGTGGGTGGAGGTTGCAGTGAGCTGAGATCACACCACTGCACTCCAGCCTGGGTGACAGAGCAAGACTCTGTCTTAATTAAAAAAATAAAAATAATAAATAAATTATGATAGAGCCATATAATTGAGTATCTCCTGAATGTAAGAAAATCATGTCTTTATCCTTTGACCATAAAATTCTACTTCTACTATTTAGGAAATAAATAATGAAGGGTATCCATAAATATTTAGCTAAAAGTTATGTTTATAGCTTCATTATAAATCACAGATTAACAGCTACATAAGTATCTGATAGGAGTTTATTTGTGAAGTAAACTATGATACATTTATGTTGTGGAACACCATACACCTAATAAAAATTATCACACAGACTATTACTCAAAACATTCATGTAATATACTATTTATTATACAGTTAAATCATTATGTTACCAAGCAATGTAGACACAGTGAAATTATACTGTTTTCATTCAAATTGAACATAAATAGATAGAAACCAAAAAACTAAAATGTTAACAGCAGTCATTTCTAAGTGAGGGGATTATTACTGATTTTATTTTCTTATCTATCTTTTCTATATTTTTTATTTTTCTCATAAAGAATGTAAGCACTTACATAGTAAAGAGAAATAAAGGCAATGCAAGTCCCTCATTTGAAAGTCATAATATTAAGAGAAGAAATCAGAATACATCTCTCTATCTAAAGTGTTATCCAAATTTTGTTTTTAAACATTCGAACTGTAATACACACGCTTCAGAACGCCTCGGAAATATACGCAGGATTAGTCCCATGGCTTAGAACTACAGGTGATTTTTGTTTTATTCTTCATATCTCTGTTTTGCCA
This sequence comes from Rhinopithecus bieti, assembly GCF_001698545.2. Classification (NCBI taxonomy): domain Eukaryota; kingdom Metazoa; phylum Chordata; class Mammalia; order Primates; family Cercopithecidae; genus Rhinopithecus; species Rhinopithecus bieti. Next base: position 1,561,310 of record NW_016841755.1, on the reverse strand, counting down.
AGTTTTCTGCTGCAAACATGTATTTTATAACCAGAGAAAACAACAACAATCATAGAACACATAGAAGTCGACCGCGGTGGCTCAAGCCTGTAATCCCAGCACTTTGGGAGGCCGAGACGGGCGGATCACGAGGTCAGGAGATCGAGACCATCCTGGCTAACACAGTGAAACCCCGTCTCTACTAAAAAAAAAGGCAAAAAACTAGCCGGGCGAGGTGGCGGGCGCCTGTAGTCCCAGCTACTCGGGAGGCTGAGGCAGGAGAATGGCGCAAACCCGGGAGGCGGAGCTTGCAGTGAGCTGAGATCCGGCCACTGCACTCCAGCCTGGGCAACACAGCGAGACTCCGTCTCAAAAAAAAAAGAAAAAAAAAAAAAAAAAAGAAGTCGAATCCGAGTTTTCTTATTTTAGTTAAAATACTAAAAAATAAAGCAGAATATTGAGTGTATCTGGGGAAATTAGAAGGAAAGTGAATACTTCTCTTTCTTTCCTTTAAACTTTATTTTTAAGTGGCTTCCTGACTGCCAT
>NW_016841755.1:1551676-1559227 GCF_001698545.2 Rhinopithecus bieti | reverse complement strand
TTTTTTGAGACACGGTTTCACTCTGTTGCCCAGAAAGAGTGCAGTGGTATGATCTCAGCTCACTACAGCCTCAACCTCCTGGGCTAAAGCGATCCTCCCATCTCTGCTTCCTGGGTAGTTTGGATTACAGGCACATGCCACCATGCCCAGTTGATTTTTGATTTTTCATAGAGCTGGGGGTCTCACTATGTTGCCAGGCTAGGCTTGAACTCCTGGATGCAAGTGATCCTTTCATCTTAGCCTCCCAAAGTGCCGGGATCCCCACACCTGGCCTTGTACATCCTTCCATAAGCTCCCATGTATTCTCTCAGATGTGTCTTGCTTCTTGGTTGTGGTCCCTAACCTGCCCCTGTGCTCTTGAGTCTTCCCAGAAAACCAAGAGCTGCAGACACAGCATTAGCAGCATAGATGGTGGTGAGTGCTCTCCACTGAGTGCCTGCTCTGTGGTGGGCAATGAACGAAGATCCTTGATGACTTTCCTTAATTTAGTCCTCGTCATATCCACTGCCAGGTGACAGCCCATAAGCTGATAAAGGCAGGATCCAGACTGAGGCATGTGCAGCTCCAGATGCAAAGCTCCTCACCCAGGTGCTAGCCCACCTGCCTGGTCAGGGAACCAGAGCCAACACTGCCCTCTGCTCCCTTCCCCCTGGGGCCCCTCCCACAACCTTCTGCAAAACCAGCTTGCACAAAACCAGGTGCCTTTCACCTGCCAGGTTTCATCTCAGGCCCTGCACTCTTAATGATCACCGTAGATTTCCCACTGGGAACCTGGCCCATCTTCTTTGTCACAAGATAGCCCGTTGAAATGAACACAGACGCAGGCCATTGGGACCATCATGCCCCGCTCATAGCCTGGGGGAGAGCTCTGCAGTGGCTTCCAAAGTCTGCCCTCTCCACCACGCTTCTTTTCTTCTCTGAAGCGTCGCCGCTCCCGCCACACCCGCGACCTCTTCTCTCTAAATTTCCGTAACTGTCCTTCACTGGGCCCACACCCAGGACATAGGAAGATGGAGGTGGTGACTCACACAGGGCCTGCTGTCTAAGGGGAAACGGGGACATTCAATCAGAAATCTCAATAATATGTGAAGAGATTTAGGATTGAAAATGTGCAAGAAACACCTAAAGGAAAGGAATCTTGGTCTGGGAGCCTCTGGCCTCCTTTTCTACACCACAAGCGTGAGCATCTCCACGCATACTCTCTCACCTCTTGCACTGGCTGCTCAGTGAATGTTCTTCTGGGTCTTCTGGGTGGAACCGCAGTTTGTTCAGCTCTCTCTCTCTGCACACCCCGGCGGGCCTAGTGCAGAGTCTGGCATTGCCTAGGTGCACGGCTCAGCACCTTCGTGCGGAAGAACTTCAAGGGTCTGGGAGCTACTGCTGCATCACAAACCTCCCCAGGCCCAAAGGCTCACAGTTCAAAATGTTACCCATTACTCCTCACACAGTTGCGAGTCAATTGTGCAGTTCTGGCGATCCTGGGTGGGGGCCTCATCCCTCTGCAGGCGGCTATGGGCTCTGCTGGGATGGCTGATGGGGTATGGCCTTGAGGACACACTCAGGTCTCCTCTGGCATCTGTTCCTCCCGCAAGCAGGCCAGCATGCTCCTGGTAGTAGCAGTCTCCAGGACAGCAAGTGGAAACACAAAAGCATATTTTTAAAGCCGGCAAGTATGGATGTGACTCCTGTCCCCTTGACCAGGACAAGTCGCTGGCCCAAGGCCAGTATGCATACGGAAAGGCACAGGCCTGAGAGGCCAAGGAGCATGAAAGTAGGGGACTCTGAATGTCGGGGGTCCAGTGTACCTCATCCCACTGCAGAGGAAGCCTGCATCCAGCCAACCCAAATCCTCCACACTTCCATTTTAACGGGTTTCACACTGAAATAAATGAATGTTTCTCAAGGCAACAATACATCCAATTCTGCCAGTGCAGAGTCCTACGCCCTCTGTGTGGGCTGGGCAGAGTCCTGCAAGGCCCCTGGTAGACGAAAGATGGGCCATGAGAAGCGGGTCCCATGTGAGGATGACGAGAGGGTGGGAAGTGCCAACACAGATCCCACTTGCAACTTCATCTTCTCCAAAGAATGTCAAATTTTGAGTGGAAAGGGGAAAAAAGGGGGGAGCCCCAAACGTAGCACAACACTCTGAAGTCAGTTCTTTTTCTCTCTTGACTAATTAAGCTTAACCAGAATGGTGGGGCTGTCAGGCGTGGGGAACCTTTCCCGAGAGAAGAAAGGAGCCGCTCTCCAGGTGGGTTCCCGACTCTGGCTGGCTCCCACCACAACATACATTTGGCATCCATGACAGCACCGTCAAAAATAATAGCGAGAAAGCTCACTGTCTGTCACAACGGAATAATTATGTATGGGCTTTCCTTACACTCAAGATGGATTAGATATTTCATTGAGGAAAATATATGTGGCTTTTAAAAAGAATGTAATGTATTGAGGGCACTGCTGAGATTAATAGCCAAATAATTTTTTTAAAAAAAAGTTCTGTGTGTATGTGTCTGTGTGCGTGTGAACATGTCACTCATGAAGAGATGGGAGATGTCATTCCTAAGCTGGTTAATTACAAAATGCATTAATGTTTTATTATACCCTTATCAGTAATTAATCACCCACTTTGATGTAAAGTTCAGCCTCAGAAAAGTATCATGAATTTGTCCTTCATGTATGAATGAGGATTTTTAGGGGTGAACAAAGACCATGACAAAGATAGAAGAAGTGTATTCCCCCTGGAAGGAGGGCAGGGATTAGCCTTGTGTCTATCTTACGCTGCGTATGTTATCCTTGGGGTGTTTATGAGGCCAGAACCAAAGGAAGCAAGAGAGAAAGAGAAACAGACAGAGCAAGGAAAGAGAGAAGACAGAGATAGAGAGAGAGAGAAGCGAGAGAGAGAGAGGTGTCTCCACAACAGCGGGATGGGGAGCTTTCCTTAGTGGTGTTCTTCAGGTGCAGAGTTTGAATCAAAATGCAAAACAGGATGCTCCCATTCAGTAAATATTATCGTTTTTATTCACTCATTAATTAAGTTGCTTAATTGCTGCTGTCAAAAGACTCTTGAGTTTGTGACTGGGGCTGCTGCACTGTTTTGATAGGAGCTGAAGGAGAGAAAGGCAATATCGCTTGCTCGCTTGGCTTTCTGAAGGAAGCCTCAGTGAGGCAGATCAGAAAGGATCCAAGAGGGTGATGTTGAGAGGGAACACTGCTTCTGGGGGGAAGCGGCCAGTTGCAGGACTCCTGTAGGAGGCTATTTCATTACTGTGATGGATGCCTATCACCAGCTTATTATCATTTCAGTCATTATTCTGTGAAAATCACTTTTATGCAAAGTATTTCCCCCTTTAATCTAACTTCCCAAGAGGGGCAGGAATGGAAATAGACTCCGGCCTTGTCAGTCAACACAATCGTGCATCCCTTTGTATCCGCTGCAGAGGAATGACTCTGGGCTGTTTTGGAACACATCCTGTCCACTGCACTCCATCTGCAAATTCCCAGCACTTCCAGAGCCTCCCATGCATAATGCTCCACGTTTCTTCACACTGGGGTGATCACATGTCCCAGGGAGCCTAAGCCAGACTGCCGCTCAGCAAACACATGCCAGAAATAGCCTACAAAGTGTCTTGGTGCTGACATTTGATTAATGTTCCCTGGCCTTTCCATGCTCAAATATTCTTTATTTGAAATATTTGAATAACCTTTGAGCACACCCTTCCTAATTTGTCACCCTGTGCACACCCAAAAATAATAGACAGGCTAATCCTGCAGTCACTGCACCCTCTTGCCCAGGAAGAGACGACTCCCGCCATGTCTAAGCACACTGGGCTTCCCAAGAGGGGCGGCTCCACCCCATCTACCAACGAAGTGTGGAAAAACAATGAAGAACAACAACACGGACCCACTGACATCACCCTCAATGGGAAAAGTGACGGTGGATCTGCACAGTAAACATGGGTGTGTGTATCTGACCTTCCCCAGAGTCTCAGGTAGAGGGGAGCTCCATCCAAGTTAACTCTGCTTCCCCACCTGAGGGCAACTAAATGTTTTTCTTCTGCCTTTCACAATGTAGCTACTCCTCCATCCAGTGGAGCCAAGGGCATCTATGTGTGCATGCATAGGCCACGTATACATTGCCTGCATATCGGGTGCATGTATAGGTTGTTGCATATGTGTGCATGTGTGGATTATTGCATATGTGTGCATGTGTGGATGGCTGCATATGTGTGCATGTGTCCATGTTCTCTATACTTTCTCAATGACCTCAATTGCATGCTTGTTGGGTGCCTGGTTGATAGTTTATCTGAGAGGAGCTGCCACGTGGTGAGCCTCACCTGCAGGCTGGAAAACCAAGCCATACAGATAATATGATGAGGGGCTAGGAGGGCAGGCCAGTTAGCTAATGTTACTTGAATCTTTATTTTTTTGTTAACATACAGCTAGACATGTTGGAATCCTGATGTCAAATCGCTATGAATTTTCTGCCAAAAAAAAAAAATCTTCATTTTCAGAGCTGCCATGGACTTTGCTTGCATATGCTGGGAAATTACTCTCTCCTTTGCCATGAGGAAGGTAGGAAGAAAGAAGGGAGGGAGGGAGGGAGAGAAGGAAGGAGGGAGGGAAGGTTGAGAAGCATGTCAGTTCATAGCATTATTCTCACCCTCTTCAATTTTCTGAGAAATTCATTTGCATTTAGGACAAGGTGACTTGCTTCTGTTTTCCACTACCTTCATGAAGGAAGGTGGGGAATAGTTGTTACAATTTTCTAACACTTACCTTACAAATCTAATGGTTTTATTTGACTATCAAACCCAACTCTGTGAAATATATTTAAATGCCTTGGTATCTTGCATCTATGGGTATTGATTAGGTAAGATACTAACCATGGGGACTATCAAATTCCTATAATGGCCTGAATGTGTCCCCCCAAAATTCATATGTTGAAATCCTAACCCTAATGTGATCTTATCAGGAGGTGGGACCTTTGCGAGGTGATTAGGTCATGAGGGTGAAGCCCTCATAATTGGAATTCCTATCCTTATAAAAAGACACCAGAGAGCCCCCTCGCCCCTTTTGCCATGTGAAGACACAGTGAGGAAGCAGGGCCTCACCAGGCACTGTACCCAGCCTCCAGAATTGTGAGAAATTAATTTCTGTAGGTTATAAGCCACACAGTCTATGGCCTTTTGTTATAGCAGCCCAAATGGACTAAGACAGGGGCCATTATGTCCTGTGATTGGTAGACAGAGATGCTGAAGTTTGTATAGACCAGGAAACCCAGGAGCTCAAATCACAAGGAATCTGGAGCAGAGGGAGGGGAGGGTGGAAACGGGAGACTACTGGCGCAAGAGCTCTAACGCGATCATGCTACAAATTCAGGATGAGTTAGAGGAAGCCAACACCATGTCTTCATCACTACACTTCCAATCACATTAAATGATTTAGATGATCTCAAACTTCTGAAAATAGCAGCATAAACACAAGTGTTGATCTAAAACAGGAAGATTACAAGCATATCACAGATATATGAAATATTTTCCAGGAAAAGAAAAAAAGCCGCCAGGGAAATATGGTTTTACGTGTTATTATTCTCGTCATGTTTGCGAGCATTCATGTAGACAGTCTTTGTCTGAGTAGGAAATGACACAACTTTATGCAATATGAACAATACTCTGGAACAAGATTCTAAAAAATTTAAAATTTTAGTTTTTGACATCTAAAGCCAAATTTTCTAAAAAAAATGAAGAAATAATTATTTCACTTACTGCTTATATTGGCTTTCTATTACCACTATAAAAAAATTACCACAAACTTACAGACTTGAAACAGCATAAAGTTATCATCTTGCTGTACCGTGGGTCAGAAATCAAACATGGGTCTCCCTGAGCTAAGATCAAGGTGTAGGCAGGGTGTGTTTCTTTGTCTGCTGGAGAGGAGAATCCATGCCTTCCTTTTCCAGCTTCTAGAGGTCACCCACCATCTTTGGTTGGCAGACCCTTCCTCCATCTTCAATTCTGTCTTCTGATTTAAGTACCCTGTCAATCTCTTTAACTACCCTCTTCTACTTTTAAGAACCCTCATGATTACACTAGATCCACCTGGATAGCCTCCGTATTTTAAAGTCCACTGATTAGCAAACATAACTCCATATGCTCCCTTAATTCCTCTTTGCCATGTAACTCACATATTCCTATGTTCCAGGACTAGGATGTGGACATCTTTGGGGGCCATCATTCTGCCTACCACACTGCTTTTAAGGTAAGCAAGAATAACATGAAGAGTTGAAGGAAAGTCCCAGTAGGCAGGGATTACCACACTGAGCTGGCCAAACACTGTTAAGATATGCCATGGAAAGTGCAGAAGGTTGTATGATGAGATCAATCTGGGAAACGTGAGATCATCGCATCTTTTTCCTAGAGTTTCGTATGGTTCCTGTGTCTGCTCTAACAAAGTACCACAGACAGGTGGCTTAAAACAATAGAGACTTATTCTCTCACAGTTCTGTAGGCTAGAAGTCTGAGATCAGAAATCAAGATGTCAATACAGCCCGGCTCCATCTGAAGCTGATGTGGTTTGTTTGGCTGTCCCTACCCAAATCTCAAATTGAAGTGTAATTCCCATAACTCCTACCTGTGGCGGGAGGGACCGGATGAGAGGTAATTGAATCATGGGGGTGGTTGCCTTCATGCTTTTCTGGTGATAGTGGTGTGTTCTCATGAGATCTGATGGTTTTATAGGGGTTTTCTGCCCCTTCTCTCTGCACTTCTCCTTCCTGCCATCGTGTAAAGAACGACATGTTTGCTTCCCCTTCCACCATGATTGTAAGTTTCCTGAACTGTGAGTCGATTAAACTTCTTTCCCTTATAAATTACCCAGTCTCAGATATGTCTTTTATGAGTAGCATGAGAAGAAACTGATACAAAAACCTACAGAGGAATCCTTCCTTGTCTCTTTTGGCCTCTGGTGTTTGCCAGCTATTCTTGGCCCTCCTTGACTTATACATGCATCACTCCCATCTCTGCCTCCATCATCACGTGGGCATCCTCTCCCTGGTCTCTCTCTCACTGTCTCTATCCTACTCTTACAAGGACACCAGTCATATAGGATGAAGGGCCCATCTTAAATCCAGTATGACCTTAACTAATTACATCTGCAAAACCCTTATATCCAATTAAGATCACATCAACAGATACGAGGACTTCAACCTACCTTTTTGGGGAGGTAGAATTCAACCCAAAACAAGGCCGACACTAAGGATTAGCATTTTACAGAGTCTGAGAAGTACTAGGGAAGAAATCCTATTTAACTTGGTTTAACCTACAGCTTCCCAAATTTATGACCATAGAATCGTTTTGCATAGAATGCCTTTTAATATGCCAAACAACACATTGTGGGGAAATGTAACTCTAAGGAATAATTAATACTGCAATTCTATCATTCAACACATTCTTTGATTTTGAAATTCTTACCTTTATCTGATTCCTTGTCTTTAAAAAATCACTCCATTTATTCTTTTTTTTTTTTTTTTTTTTTTTTTTTTTTTTTTTTTTT
>NW_016841755.1:1487464-1551459 GCF_001698545.2 Rhinopithecus bieti | reverse complement strand
TTTTTTGAGACGGAGTCTCGCTCTGTCGCCCAGGCTGGAGTGCAGTGGCCGGATCTCAGCTCACTGCAAGCTCCGCCTCCCAGGTTCACGCCATTCTCCTGCCTCAGCCTCCGAGTAGCTGGGACTACAGGCACCCGCCACCTCGCCCGGCTAGTTTTTTGTATTTTTTTAGTAGAGACGGGGTTTCACTGTGTTAGCCAGGATGGTCTTGATCTCCTGACTTTGTGATCCGCCCGTCTCAGCCTCCCAAAGTGCTGGGATTACAGGCTTGAGCCACTGCAGTTTTCTGACATAGCATATTCCACAAGAACTCCAGAATTCCTCTTTTGTTATATTATGACTTCTATATGACTTTCTTTTTTCATATATCATATTGAGGAATGAATGGCTTACATACAGTGAAATGCACGAATATTAAGCATGCAGTTCAATGAGTTTTACAAATGCATACACTTGTAAAACCCACACTTCTATCAAGATACAGGAATATCTTTTATGCCCCTTCCCATTAAATCTTCCTACCAGAAGTACTCCCAGTTCTGATTTAAGTTACCATGGATTAATTTTACCTGTTCCAGAACCTCAGATCAAAGAAACTATATTGTGTGTACTCTTTCATGTCTGGCTTCATGGCTATTCATCATGATGTTTTTCAGATCCATCCATCCATCTATCCATCCATCCATCCATGAGGTGTATCAGGAGTTTATAGTTTTTTATTGATGAGTAGTATTCCACTGGATGGATAAACAAAATTGGATTATCTTTTCTCCTGTTTTTAGATAGCTGGTTTGATTTCATTTTTGTTATTATGCATAAAGCTGCTGTGAACATTTTGGTATAAGGCCTTTTGTGGACATACATTTTTATTGCTCTTGGATAAATACCTACAAGTGGAATTGCTGGGCCATAAGGTATAAAACCTAAGTATGGTTAACTTGTTAAGAAACTGCAGCAGTTTTCTCAAGTGAATGCACAATTTCACACTCCCACCAGTGAGGTATGAGAGTTTCAGTTGCTCCATACTCCCACCAACGTTTGACATTGTTAGTCTTTTTCACTTTATATGATGATTTCTTTACCTTTTAATAAGCCCTCCTATGCCTAAGATAGAACCACGAGTAAAATCCTAAAGCAGGATCTTGTTTATGTTTTCATTTTAAAGCACAGATAGTTTAAGCTTAAGGAAGAGCCTATTCTCTTTTGGCCTTAGATCTAGGAAGATTGTGAAATTCAATCTATTCTAGGAAGATTGTGAAATTCAAATATATTTATGTATTTTAAAATACTATATTGCTAGCCACCAATGACTCAAAACAAATAATTTTTAAACAACAATAATCAAATTAATGAAGTTTATAATTTGTTATTTCATAAATTTGAACTGGAATGCAACACGTGGATAAAAAAATGAAGCTATATTTTATACCTATGTCAAATTATTGAATTATAAATACTGAGCTAGAAAGTGTTAAAGACTAATTATGTCCCCAATATACCCACATTCACGATGGTTATAACAGAGCAAATCCAGTACAATGTAACTTATAATATTATCATAATTTGAGACCTTAAGGGGACTGAAATATGCTCACGTTTATGGAAACTAAATTGTGAAATGACTCTAGAATTCACGTGTGGGCAGTGGTTTAAGGAAGCTTGCCAGTGATTAGTATACACCAATACATACATCAGTCATGCTGCACTAGGAGCTTTGGTGTGATGGTTTATTTTTACGCAGGAATTTCGTTTCCTAGAAGCTGTAAGCTCTCATAGGAGAGCCCTCCTATGGAGTGCGTGGACTTTCTGGGGCTTTGTAACCCCTCAGGCTCTGCCCTGACAACAGTGCCGAGCACCATGCCCACCTAGACGTGCTCTTGGCAAAAAGCCCTTCTGCCCAGGAGACTCAGCGGGAAGCCCCAGGCCTGACCACAGCAGCCCTGAGAGTCCTTCTTCAACTTCCCGGGAGATGCTTTCAGGGGCAGGAAAGGGGTCAGGAGCCAGGCAGCCTCAATGCTTCAGCCCTGACCCAGGCCCCAAAGTCGTCAGGGCACCAGCAGCTCCCCTCTGTAAGCCTCTCTATGGAAAATTTTAACCTAAAATAATTTTCTCTCTTTCTCTCTTTGCAACTGAAGAAAAGTACTGCTCAGAGCGAGCTTAACTACCTACCTTCAATGTTTCATTGTCAGGGAAAGCGATACAAATCAACGTGTTTAAGTAGCTCCTTTACAGCGTTGATAGAATCCTAAAATCGTCCTAAAGAAGTGTCTTTGGTAAGGAATGAAATCGTATCTGGAACGTCCAACTGCAAAGCCCATTGCACGGCGAGGCTGTCTGGCGATGCTGCAGTCCTGGAAACAGGAAGCCTTGTCCTAAAGTCAACAGGGGTCAGAAAAGTACAGAAACCGAAGCCAGCTCTGCAAGTCCGTTTCCAGAGTCACATTTTCGGCCTGGGGTGGGTTGGGGCGGGGAAGCACGCATGACCCATCGCCTCAAATAGTCACGGTTAGGAACATTTCAGGGCTCTGTTACTTCTGAATAATTTGTCTGCTCGCTTTGATCCAGGCTGGGGGGGTGGGGCGTGGGCAGCAGGGAGGCAGCAAAACCCTACAGGCGGGCCTTTCATTTCAGGAGCCGGGAGTTCTCTTTAAAACACGTGTGGAAATCCACTGGAAAAAGCCACAGGTCCTCCTCTTCAAAGTCACGTAGAGCAGAAGTGACCCCGACCCTAAAATCCCGGGCCCTGTACAACTTGACCTTTCTTAGTCGCTGATGTTTTCTTCCTCCTCAAGGGATTAGACAGAAGTTGCACATAAAAGCACTTTTAGAGTGAGCCTGCCATTAGCCTCTCCCTATGAAATTTCTAGCGTGGTCATTACCGCTCACTTAGCAACGCTCTGGCGGGGCAGAAAGTTGCCTTTTGCTCCCACAAAAGCAAACACTTTTTCCGGGCAGGCGATGCATTATACATTATAGAGTCAGTTCTCCTGCGCTTGGGCCGATCAATAACCGAGTCGGGGCCCCCCGACCCAGACCCGAGCCCAGCCCCGCGCTCGCGGGTTCCCGGGTGCCCGGTCCGGCCCATCCATCACGCGGCCACCGCTGCGCGCAACCCGGGCGGGACGAGCCCCCGCGATCCGTCTTCGCCGTGAACTCCGCGTCGCCTCCTGACCTCGCGCTCAACCCGGACACACCCGGAGGTGTGAAGCGGCCTCCCCGGGCCCGGCCCGCCCCCCGCCGCACATCAAACGCTCGCGCTGACCCGGGCGCCGCCGGGTCCCTGCACGTGCCAGCGCAGCCGCGAGCTCCCGGGTCCCCAGGCCCCGCGGCCGACAGGGCCCCTCAGTGTGCAGCCGGGGCTGGGAAGGGAAGTCGGCTGGGCCTGCGCAGCTTCCCAGGCCGTCCCTGCGCAGAGGCGGGCCCGGGCCTCCTAGGAAAGGAGCTGTCCCCGCGTATCCCGGCCGGGTGAGCGCAAGGCGGGTGCTGTCTGACTTTCAACAGTCCCAGCGATAATATCCTAGGAAACTAAACAACTTTTTTAACTGTCTTTCCAGAGAATTAGGATGCTAAGAAGTCACCCAGCTCCTGGAGGACTGACCGGAAAGGCACCTGGCCTTGGCCTGGGCGGCTCTCCATTCGTTCCTCGCTGCGCCCCCTCATCCCCACTCCCCGGGCCCTGCAGGGAGCCCCGTGGTGCCGACCATGGCATTGCCTCGACCCATCAACTCGTAAAACACACGAGCCTTAGCAGAGAGACAATTTCATTCCTCACCAGAGGCCCTTGAGATTTTAGGATTCTATCCACTCTAGTAAAGGAACTACTTAAACACGTTGCTTTGTACCACTCTCCCGGACTATCAAACGTTAAAGGTAGGTAGTTAAGTTCGCTCTAAGAAGTACTTTTCTTCAGTTGTAAAGAGAGAAAATTATTTTAGATTAACATTCCCCATAGAGAGGTTCACAGAGGGCAGCTGCTGGTGCCCTGACAGCTCTGAGGCCTGGGTCAGGGCTGAAGCACCCACTGAGGCTGCCTGGCTCCTGACCCCTGCCCTGCCCCTGAAAGCGTCTCGGGGAAGGTGAAGATGGACTCTGGAAATGGAGACAAAACGCAAAGGGTCTTGGTAACGCCAAAAACGGGAAACATGAGCCAGCAGAGGCTTTGTCAGGGTGCATCAGTGGGCAGCCGGGAGTTAGCAATAAGGGCACAGAACGTGGCAGCCTCCCCCTGTTCCGGGGCAGGCGAGGATTCTGGGTCCTTTTTCCTCTCCTCGCCCTGAGGTCAGGGAGACAGCTGCAAATGCCATTTTTCCAGAGGCTGAAGGGGAGCTGAGAAGTGTGAGGCCACTGAATCATGAGCGATGAAGTTTTGACTTGGCAGAGAAACAAGCACGGACCTTCCTTCGCAGCTTCGTTGCATTATCATGCTTGATTCCATTTCAAATGTGCCTTACCCGCGGCAGAATATTTATTGTATTTTCAAATTCCAAGGTCCTTGGGAATTTCTCCAAAAGTTTGAATGCTTTTCAAGTAACGCTACCTATAAATGATGATTTGATTGGGTATTTTTCAAAACAAGAGCAATGTAAACATCGAAATAGATGCAACATTTGATTCTTATACGGTAAAAATGTGCACCGTTCTGCAAAAGGAAAGATTTTAATGTTTATTAAAAGTTTAGATATGAAGATAACTTGGGGGTTGATGTCTGGAGATTTAGAATTGCTTACACATCACTTTTTCTGCTTCTCTGCTTCTATCATTTTCTCCATTTTAAAACATCCTTCTTGAGTTTCTATATTCCCCAAGGAAAAGTGTTTTGATTTCATTTATTCATTCAACAAACTTCTTTTAAGCAAGTGTTACATGCTAAAGAGTAGCAATGTGAAGATATAAAAGTTAATAAGTACCAGAAATTAATGAACAGCAAAACAGAAGTTCCTTGGAATGACTAATAAAATAGACAATAAACTAATCTGAGGGAAAGAATATAACTCTACATTACAACAATAAAATAGGAAAATAGGATAATAAACAGGTAACCATAAAAATGTTAGAATCCTAACAAATAACATGCATAGTATCATGCCAATCATTAGAACATACAAACCAAATGAAATAAAAGACTTTTAGGAAGCATCTTCACCAAACTTATCTCCAAAAAGTCGGAGACAATGAAAAACCTATTATATCAATCATTTTAAAAGAAATTTAAAAGCGTATCAAATGTCTATCACAAAAAGGTTTCAGGCCCGGATTATTTATCAACTTAAAAAAATACATAGTTTTTTCTGTCATTTCAACTCTTACAGCGTAGAAAAATATGGGAAACCTTCCAAATAAATGTGTGAAGCAAACGTAGTACTAAAAACAAAGCCGGATAAATGTAGGAAAACTGAAAAGTATAGTTTTACCTCACTTATTAACATCGGTTAAAGAAATTCTAAGTATTAACATATTGAATCTGACAAAGTAAAGGAAGGACAATACTCTGAAAAAGTGAGTTTATTCCACACTAAATAAATCAAATCTAGGATGTCTGTTAACATGATTTATTATATTGGGTGTTAAAAAGAGAAAATTCACATAAGAATTTCAACAGATGCAAAAAAGAAGAGCACTAAATAGAATCTAATAGCTTTTCCTGTTTTTAATAATATATAGCAAATTAGGCTAGTAAGAAATTTCCTAAACAGTTCGGGGAATATCTTCCAAAACTCACACCAAATATTTTATGTAAATAGTGAAATACTAAAGATAACTCCAGTGAAGTCAAGAATAAGGTAGAATGACCAAATTAATCTGTTTGTTGTTTCCAGTATCACTCTGGAATCCCAAATAAATGAAATAAGATAACAATATATGCAGAATACAATTATTAGAAAGGAATATATGAAATTATCATTAGTTGGAGATTATTTTTACTGTATAAAAAATCAAGTTAAGATGGTTTAGTAAAGTGATTAAATAAAAATTAAAATAATATATCAGTAGGTGTTTGTTTTATGCCAGGACAACAAATTAGAAAATAAAATGGAAATGAAAATCCTACTTTAAAAAATCAAGCAGGGGCAATCCAATTGGGAAAGATTTTCAACAAATGATGCTGAAACAATTGGATATCTATATGGAAAATGGTGGATTTTGGTAGACCCTTGCCTCACACCACACACGAAAATTAATTCAAAATGTAAGAGCTAAGGCTCTAAAACTCCTTAAAGAAACATAGGAGTAAATATTTGTGACCTTGTTTAAGCAAAGATTTATTAGATAAACAACAAAAGCACAAGTGATAAAGAAAAACTTGACAAATTGAACTTAGTCAAAACTAAAATCTTTTCACTTCCAAATGTATACCATTAATAGAGTAAAAAGATAAGCCACAGACTGGGAGAAAATATTTGCAAATCATATATTCTAAAAAAGATTTGTATCCAGAGTATCTAAAAGCATATAAAAATCTCATAACTTACTACTAAGAAGATAAATAGTTCAATTAAAATTAGGTAAAAGGGCCAGGCACAGTGGCTCATACCTTCTAATCCTAGACTTTAACTGGTTGAGTCAGAAGGGTCGCTTGATCCCAGGAGTCCTAGATGAGGCTGGGCAACATAGTGAGACTTTGTCTCTACAAAAAATTTGAAAAATTAGCTAAGCATGCTACTGCCTGCTTGTAGTCTCAGCTAATCTGGAGGCTGAGGTGGGAGCATCTCTTGAGTCCAGGAGATCGCGACTGCAGCGAGCTATGATTGCACCACTGCACTCCAGCCTGGGCCACAAAGTGAGATCCTGTCAAAAAAAAAAAAAAAAAAAAAAAAAAAAAAAAAAAAAAAAAAAAAAAAAGCTAAAATATTCAAATAGAAATTTACCCCCCAAAAGATAACAAAATGGTCAATAAACACATGAAGAGATGCTCAATATTATTAATCATTAGGTCAATATAAATTAAAACTATAGTGAGGTACCATTTCATGCCGTCTAAGATCACTATGGTTGAAAAGTCAGATAATACCATGTTTGGGTGAGAATATGGAGAAATTGATACTTTTGCACATTGCTGGTGGGAGTGCAACATGGTTCAGCCACTTTGAAAAAGAGTTTAGCATTTTCTGAAAAAGTTAAAAGTATATTTATCTTCTGATCCAGAAATTCTACTCCTAGGTATTCACTCAAGGAAAATAAAAAGATATGTTCACACAAATACTTACTTGTGCACCAATGTTCATAGCAGCATTATCCATAACCAAAATGTGGAAGCAATCCAAATGTCCATCAGTTGATGAATGCATAAACAAAATATTGTATATCCATACAATAAAGACTATTTGGCAATAAAAAGAAACAAAAGTATTGACACATGCTATTAAGTAGATGAACCTCAAAAATACACTAAGTGAAAGAACCCAGTCACAACAGACCACATATTGGTATGACTGCATTTATATGAAAAGTCTAGAAAGGGCAAATCTCTAGAGACAGAAAAAGTATTAATAAATAAGTGGTTGTGTGAGGCTATGATAGAAACGAAGATTAACTGTAAAGGGGCATTAAAATGCATGGGGGTGAAGAAAATGTTCTAAAACTGGATCATAGTTATGGTTGCATAATTCGGTAAATATACTAAAAATTATTGAATTGTATACTTAAACAAGCGAACTTTATGTTACGTAAATTATGCACCTATAAAGCTGTTATATAAAATGGCAATGAAACTCTACTTTCAGCCATGATTGCATAGTTTGTGGAAGATCAGTGGTCTCACTGCACACAAATAGGAAATCTCGATTAATTTTTTAAAAATGCTTGTTGGACTTGCCAGGACTCAAGGGGCCATGACCTTGGAGAGAAGAGAAACTCAGCGAAAGAAGTGAAGGCTGCATTTGCCAATTGTTGATGCCAAGGAAGAGACTGAGAATCCAAGCAGAAGGCTGCAGCTGAGGTTCGTATCATTCAGTAGAGAATTTGGTTGTCACTTCACAATGCTGGAGAGAAAAAATTGACTTTGGAACACAAGTGAATCTTAAAAGGTCAAGATATTGAAATAATAAAACTCAGAGAAAATGCTCAAAATGCAGAGGATTCCCACTCAAGGCATTTGCTGAACTCTATTTTATATATTAACTTCTAATTTTGAAATAATTTAGACTCACAAAAAGTTTCAAAAATAGTGCAGATAGTTCACATATACCTTTCACTCAGCTTCCCCCAGCAGCATCTGTGGCTTCTATTTCTTAGATGTTAGTAGCACCCTCCCCAGTCATGAAGATCAGAATGTCTGCACTCATTGCAAAATGTCCCCTGGAAGGCAAAATTACTCTTGGTTGAAACACCATTGCCCTAACATTAACAACTTATATGAACATAGTGCTCTTATTAAAACCAGGACATTAGCATTGGTATAATATAATTAACTAAAATGCTGACCTTGTACAAATTTCCCCGATGTCCATTTTCTGCTCCTGGACCCACCCAGGAATTCACATTGCACTGAGTTGTGACTCCCTGAACAGCACCACTCGGTGATGGTTCCTCAGTCTTTCCTCATCTTTCAAGACCTTGAGTTGTTTGATGAGACCCAGTTAATTTGTTGAATCTCTCCTGATTTTATTCCTCTGAAGTTTGCTTATGATTAGATTGGGGTTATACATTTTCGGCAAGAATTCAACAGAAGTGGTGTGCTCTTTCCAGTGTGCTGTATCAGGAGATATATAATGTCAATTTCTCTCTCTCTTTTTATTTATTTGTTTATTTTGAGATGGAGTCTCACTGGAGTGCAATGGTGCAGTCTCTGCTCACTGCAACATCTGCCTCCCAGGTTCAAGCCATCCTCCAACCTCAGCCTGCCAAGTAGCTGGGAACACAGATGTGTGCCACCATGCCTGACTAATTTTTGTATGTTTTGTTGATATGGGGTTTCACCATGTTGCCCAGGCTGACCTCAAACTCCCAAGCTCAAGCAATCCCTCCACTACGGCCTCCCAAAGTGCTGGGATTACAGGCTTGAGCCACCATGCCCAGCCCTAGTGTCAATATCTCTTATTACTGATGGTGTTGATTTGATCACTTGGTTAAGGTGTTGTCTACCATATTTCTCAACTGCAAAATTATAATTTATCTCTTGGTAGTTGATAAATATCTTGGGAAAGAGTTTTTGAGTATATACAAATATTCTGTTTCTCTTCCAACTTTTGCCCAAGTGTTCAGTATCCATCAATGGTTATTCCCTGCATTAATTATTACTTTGAGGTTTGCCTAAGGGTCATTTTTATTTCCCTCACTTCTTCTACGTGTATTGATTTTAATTCTTCTATAAGGAAGAGTTGTCACTTCTCTCCAACTTATTAATTTATTCATTTTTGTAACAGCATAGTCTCATTAATATTTATTTTATTTTGTGGATTGTAATTTAATACGTCATTTTTTATTTTGTTGCTCAAATTATTCCAGTGTTAACCATTGAGAGCTTTGACGGACGAGTTCTGTGCCCCTTTTGACATGTTTCCACCACTTTTCAAGCTCTTCCTTATTTTCTTGGTGCGTAAGGTGTTCCAGGCTTACATGATGCCTCTGCTTCACTTCTGAAATCAATCACTTTTCCAAGAAGCCATGGTACTTTTTACTGGAGATGGTGTTTAGAAAGCAAGATCTAGACCCTGTGTGCTCAGTGCTATTGAGTTGTAATTTCTTCTCCTCGTAGCAGACAGAGCTACAAAATACATGTATACATATTATATATGTACATATATATGTAGATGATATATATACATCTACATTATATCTACCTGTATAAATATTTAAAATCATAAATTCATAATCAAAAACCATACATTTTTAGTCTTCCCCATTTCTTTATTTGTACCTTTTTCCCCTCACTGTGGTAAGCCTGGTTCTCCCCATCTACAATATATATATACTTATTTGTTCAAACCTAATATTCACATAAAGTAGTTACAGAATTTCTAACCTACACCCTCTGGAAAAAAAAGATTTACTAACAATGGTATTTTGTAAAGATTTTATCTTTAGCTTTATATCATAAGGGAAAAATACTATTTTCCAAAGTTATTAATGTTAGTTTATTTTCTTCACCATTAATTTCAGTGTTGTTTACTTACTCATTTACAGTACAGTTGGGTCCATATGTTACTGTCTGTATTCTATTTTGAGTTCCTCCTATATTCTGATTAATTTGATATATTCACTTACTCATTTATTTGGGGAATATGTAAAACATTACTATGGTTCTAAGAGTCAAAACTATGCAAAAATGTACATCTAGAGACAAGCAACTTCCTCCTCATTTCTAATCATTTGCTGAATTCTTAAACTTCATAAGGCAAAGATCTGAGAAGCTAAGCAGAAAACTGCTGAATGGAAAAGGGGAATGTAGAGCAGTTTCATGATTCTGAGAAGATAGCAATTGAAATTCAGAGCCTGCCAGGAAGAAACATCCCTAGTGAAAAATCCCAAGATTTCCATTCCTATCTCTGGAGGTATTTCTGCCACCATTTGATTCAGTTCCTGATTAGATTAAGATAAACTTCCCCAACTCTCTACCCGCCAAAAAAGATAGAGTGAATGCTCTCTGAAGGAAAATGACATTATCCACAGCCTCAATAATTTTTTAGATGTAATGTCTAACATTCAATCAAAATTAGTAGACATACTAGAAACAGAACCAAGAAAAAATAGACAATAAAAATAGACCCTTATAATAATTTGTAAATGTCTTATTAATTTCTTCTATGAAAGCAGATTTATTGTTAAACTAATGACACAAGTTTCTGGGTGCCTCACTTGCACAAATCTTTCTAAGACTTGGGAGGAGCCCTACACATGTGCACTTAAGGTCGCATTTGCAAAACTTGCAACAATAACCAGAAACAGATTTGTTCCAAGTACAATCAGTTAAGACCGTTTTTTCTTTCTATTTTTACTTTATCTCTGTCTTAGTCCATCTTAGTTCCTATTACAAAAATGCCGTTAAACACACTCAAACACACACACATTTATTTCTCAGTTCTGGAGGCTGCAAAGTCCAAGATCAAGGCTCTAGCAGATTTGGTGTCTGCTGAGGGCTTGCTTCCTCACAGACAGCTATCTTCTTACCTCAAATGGTGAAAGGGTAGAAATATCTCTTTGGGGTATCTTTTATAAGGATACCTGTAAGGTTAATTTTAGGTGTCAACTTGACTAGATTAAGGAATACCTAGATCACTGGTAAAACATTATTTCCAGGTATGTCTACAAAGGCAAATTCTATCTAAGATACCCTTCTTCTACCACCATTAAACATCAGAACTCCAGGTTTTCTGGCCTTTGGACTCTCGAAATTACACCAGCAGCCCCCAGGTTCTCAGGACTTTGGCTGCAGACTGAGAGTTACAGTGTCTGCTGCCCCAGTTTTCAGGCTTCAGGACTTGGACTGAGCCAGACCACAGGCTTCCCTGACTCTCGAGTGTGTAGACAACCTATCATGGTACTTCTCAACCTCCATAGTCACATGAGACAATTGCCCTAATAAACCCCCCTCATCTTTCTATATAGATATATATCCTATATATATCCTATTGGCTCTGTTTCTCTGGAGAACCCTAACATAGGTGCTAATCCAGTTCATGAGGGCCCCACCTTCATGATCTAAGCACATCCCAAAGTCTCCACCTCCTAAAACACCACCTTGGCTATTAGGATTTCAACATATGAATTATTGGGTTGGGGGATGGTGAATAAACATTAAGTGTATTGAACTCTGACACATTCTCCTCATATCAGATGGCAAGCTTCTCAGGTGATTGAGTGTCACAGGCATTTTGGAAATCTAACCAGAGGGAATTTGAATTGAGGGTCTATGTGGTTTAGGATTAATGGAATATATTTATGTAGTTCACAGTCACTTCCAAGCATAAGTTACTGCTAACTCTCTCAATGTTCATTGGCTTCTAGGGATACATTACTTGCCTCTGTTGATGCAGGCCCAGCACCCATAATTATGACCTGGATATGCGAGTAAGGTCCATGAACCATGAAGTTCATGAAGCATAAGTTTTGAGGCCCTCATTTTCATTTTCACGAGTCCTTTTCCAGGTCTCTTACTTAATTTTGTATCTGTAAATGTATTTCCTTTGCCTTAAAATGAGACTCAAAATTACAATCCTCAAGTCTCACAAATGTTATAAAATTGTAATTTTTGTGATGTCTATTATTTCTAAATAAAGATTCACGTTTGGTGCCTAAACTTTCATAATTTTGTGGGTTTTTTTTTTCTTAAAGTTGGCTTTAAAATTGTTAATAAGCTGAAAGATAAATTTGAAGAACTGTTAATAACATCTTATTAGATACACTTTCCAATATTAACATTTACAAAAGCAAACATCTTAAAATCAGATTCTACAGTTTTCAGTTCTTTTGTGAGCAATCTTATTCTCTTTTCTGCTTTATTCAGCTTTTGCAGTTATGGGTTAGAAAAAGCTGGAAGTAACTTTTATAATGTAGGTACAATTTCTTTCTAAACTATAAGTCACCATATAACTTTAAGATATTGCTGCACTTTAAAACACGTTCCTTATCATATTAAATGTCATTATAGAAATAATGCATAGGTGTGGCTGCAATGCCTAATAATACAAAAGGGTATAAAATGCTGATTTGTCCATTTTAGAGTTTATCAAGTCACTTCTGTAATGAAAGATGAGGAATTCAATGTATTCGCCAAGCTTCCACCTGTCCTCTATCCCCTCCACTTTCAATTTTGGGGGGAATATTATTGGAGTAACTTTTAAAGATAAAGTAAACTTTTTGAGTTTTTTATAATTGGAAGGTGTTTTATACTCTCATTCTTAATTACTGCTTTTACTTGTATGATATTTTAAGTTCAATTTTCTTTCCTCACAATTTTGAAGATATTGTCCTCAGCACTTAGTATCCAGTCATGCTAATTAGGAAATTATACATCAATTTGAGTGTTTTTTTTTTCAAAAAAAACAAAAACTTGTTCCAATTCATTATATTTTATTCTTTGCCATTGGAGGCCTTATCAAAACAAGCCAACTTAAATGATTAGCCTTAATAACTAAATGGCATAAAACATAAATAATATGGCTCTTTTTTTTTTTTTTGCTCTAGTTAACAAAATATTTTTACTCAAAAGACATGCTCAAAATTTTTTTTTATCAAGTCTGTTCCTCTATCAAAACGCAGTAGAAATCTTGTTATCAAATACAACGAGGTCATTAGAGGAAGTTGGGTAAAGAGGAAAACTATTACAATACTATGTAACCTAAACATCTTTAAAGTTTAAAAGTTTAATCAAAACTTATTAATATATACTCATACTCTTTAACCAACAAAGACGAGCGCTTCTCTTTGAGGCTGGATCCATCAATGATTTGCTTTCTTTTTTTTTTTTTTTGTATAAACCACATCCCTTTTTCATCCACTGTGTTTTCTTCTATATATTCTTTTAAAGCAGAAAGAGGAGGAAAGGAATTGGGAAGCAATTTAAGTGCAGAATCCTAGACTTTTCAGGCTTTCCCCCCAAACATTACTAGCTTTCTTGTTCACAATTAAGTCATCAGCAATTTATCAACTTGACTTTATTAAGTCTTTTCAAAGAATTCAACTTACTTTTCATAAAAACAATAACTTTATTTGATTCATATAGCATTTTATTATATACCCTAATTATGATAAAAAGGATGAGTGGCATAACTGCTTTAAATATACTTTTATAACCTCATCTCCAAAACAACCTGCTAATGGGTTTTTGAAATAGAAACTTGTTTTTCTTTTACTTTCTTTTGTGTGTGTGTTTGTTTTTGTTTGTTTGTTTGTTTAGACAGGGTCTTACTCTGTCATGCAAGCTAGAGTTCAGTCATGGCTCATTGCAGCCTCGACCTGCTTGGGCTCAAGTGATCCTCCCACGTCAGCCTCCAGAGTAGCTGGGATTACAAGCATGTGCCATCACATCTGGATAATGTTTGTAGATGGGTTTTCACCACGTTGCCCAGGCTTTTCTCAAACTCTTGGGCTCAAGAGATCTACTCACCTTGGTCTCCCAAAGTGCTGGGATTACAGTAGTGAGCCACCACACCCAGTCAGAAACTTATTTGTAATGTTTTAAAATCAATTCTCAGGCTTTACATGAAGTAGCCAGACATTCAAATATTTAAATGTACCAGTTCCTAAGTGGTTAACAATGGATTAATTTCCTACTGCTCTCACTCCTGCCCAAGCAGGTACCATACTACTGATGGAAATATCCAACTCTGTATAATGTGTCAGTAATTAAACTGCTGCACTTGAACGCTTCCCATAAATATATTTAACATCAATTTGTGATCACTGTCAACAAATTCAAGCTTTCTGAAGGTTTCACATATAGTGACAGGAACATTCGCGATACAGTTATATTGTTTATGAAATAGTCATTTTCTACTCTATGTATTCAATTGCAGCTATTTATGATTGATTTTTATTAAACTTATTATTAGAATAAGCTTCTAGGGACTCCTCATAATACAGCCTTGTATTCCCTAGCAGTAGACGTGTTTATTCATTCACTGTATAATATCATTCATTTATTAACTCATAATCCATGAATGGACCATATATTTTCTATGTATCTGGCACTGTTCTTTGGGTTATTGTTAAAATAATTCAAATACCATAGGAATTCTCCATTCCTTCTCTCTGTCCTTGTGTACTTCAGTGTCTTCCTATTGGGAGGAAACTCATTTGTAAAAGGCAACTGGCATTATATTGGGGTCATGTGGAAAAGGGAACCTGCTGGTTACCTCTTAATATGAGGAAAGTCCAAAAGTGAAATAGGAAAGGGCTGGGGTACTGCACTAGGGTGGGGAGGCTGTTTGGAGGAGAAAAGAAGAAAGGCATGAGGAAATCTGAGGTCAGAACATCCAGACAGAGACAGGAAGCACAAAGACTGCAGCTGCAACAGGCTTGACAAGTTTCAGAAGCAGAACAAAGCCCAGGCTAGACGTGCAGCCTTGACCTCCTTGGGCTCGAGCAATCCTCCCACCTCAGCCTCCAGAGTAGCTGGGACTACAAGTGCCTGCCACCATGCCAGGCTAACTTTTATAGATTTTGTAAAGACGAGGTTTCACGATGTTGTCCAGGCTGGTCTCAGACTCCTGGGCTCTAGCAATCTGCCCACTTTAACCTCCCAAAGGACTGGGAGCAAAGGCAGAGAGGCATGAGGTGAGCTGAAGAAACAGACCCTACGAGAACATGGAGGGCTTTACAGACCGAGATTCCACACAGGAAAGCAGTAGGGAAATGCTTTAAGAGATAAGCATGCAGACTTTGTAGTTTAACATTTCAACATGACCACTAAAATTGTGGGAGACATTCACAAAAAACAACAAAAGAAACCCAGATATCTTCCTTTCATAAAATGTTTATTTACTATTTATACAATTATGAGATTTTTTAGAAAATTAAATTTTTGTCAAGAAAGAATACTCATAGACCTCTAGCTCTTTGTCTTTCCTTCCACCTCTATTTTTTTATGGCATTTGGGAAGATTTGTTATTTTCATAATACACAGTTTAGGTTTGAAATATTTTCTTTAATTTCCATATTCCAAAAATTCTCAATACTATTCATGTGGGCACATCACTACCAATATGACTCCATGTCACATAAATAGTCATGTAACTTTTTATGTTGTCTCCTGGCTATGTGGGGGAGGTTTCAGAAACCCTATATTATGGGCTTGCTCTAGGCTGCTCCTGTTCTGGGGCTGGTACCGTAATATGTGAATTGAATCCTGCTACTCTGATGCTCTTGTCAGCCTGAAAGCTTGCCTTCCAGTTTGTATCAAACCATGGTATATAATAAATCAGCACATGTGTCTGAACAGCTATATATTCTTTCTGTGGCTTTAAATATTTTTATAATCACGGGTGCGATATAGGACTCAGGGGACTTTTAAAACCAGCATTTCAAAGCAGCTGAATGGAGACTCAGAAAACCTGTATGCTATTGGACTAAATTGCAGGAAAACTTCTCTGAACCTTTGATGCATGTGAGGTTTAGTTTTCCTGGGAACCACGTTTAATTCTGCAATGATTAATTTCTGCAGTAAGAGCTATTCCTGCAGTTCACTGAAGGCTAGGATATGGAATGTGGGATGACCTTCCTTCTTCCTACACCTTTGAAATCGGGAGCAAATGCATAATTCACATTAGACGGCAAACCAGCCCTTGACCTCAAACAGACAATATAACAGCTCAGCCAACCCAAGCAGGCATAGGACAATTCTCCTTAATAAATCCAGCAAACTTCACCACGCTGGATATAGCTTCCTTGAAACTGGACACTGGAAAAAAAGCTCTGCCGTGAAACCAGTTCCCTCGATTCCCATGAAAGGGACAGTGCCCGTTTGATTATTCTTAATATCTAACTAAAGGAAATTAACTTTGGGAAAGTAGGAACTAGTTCGAAACAGAACCCGCACGACCAGAACTCTGCTGGTCTCTGGGTCTTGAAGTGGCCAGATGATGACTTGAAGTTGGCACTGGAAAATGTGGGAGACCAGTCATGGGAGTGAAGTGGCAGAAAAATCCTGGTGGTTGGTTATTCTGAATTCACAGGGAAGATCTTAATAGGTCATTTGTTATTGAACAATATTAAATTAGGACTCCTGAGACATTTTAAATGTGTATCCTCAGAAACTCGTCCTTGCCGGCCTCCTGGGCCCGTCCCCACCCACTGTGTGCACCAAGACACATGCCACACATTGATTGCCCTGCTGTGGGGTCCAACATGAAGCCCCCCAAACTGGCTCCTGTGGAATATGTCTGAAAACATGCACTAATGTGTTCCTTGGCACTCTGGGAAAGCAGAATATTTCAATGACCCAGTTTTCTCCACGGGAAATTATTCTGTTGGAGTGTGTAAAATAACGAGTAGCAAAGTTGCATGTAGCAAAATGTAATTGCACTGATACTTAAATCCAGGAGGTGTATTGCTAGACCTTTATGATTTATGAAGGTTTTCCTATGTGGTTTTCAAGGAAAATCATTTTTCCATTTTTGGTATAATATGGTTCTACTTCCAACAACTTCCCTGTGGGTTTATTTTGATCACTTTTCATAGGGTGAGGCTTGTTTGTGCAGAGGCCATCACGGCAGTGGGAGAACTGGTGACTGAATTGCAAAAGCAGATAACTCTCTGAAAGAAAATGTAGGAACATTCCACACAAATGTGGTTTTACAGACACAATTCTGAATTCTGGAGGCTTCTGCAACTCCTCAGGCCCTTTCAACAGTGTGTAAGTCAGCTGCAATGCTGCTCGTTTTCAGAATGCTGTTACCAAAGGTCCACATAAGGTGGAAAGTAGCATCATATGCCTCAAAGTAGCTCTGCCAGACGTGCTATGCGCTGGGCCAGCCTCCAGCTAAGAGTGAGCCACGCGCGTCCCATTCGATCCCAGTGGAGGGGAGAAAACCTTCCTTCCTTCTCAGTTCCATCAGTGTAGCCAATGCAGTCTCCCTCCTATCCTAGCTTTTTGATACTTTGCCCAGGAAGCCAAATAAACGCATAATTCTAACTAGCTATAATTGCATTTCCCAGCTCACCTATCAAAACGGTGTTTCTATTGTTGCTGACTTTTGTTAACAGCTGCAGCAGTCTCCTGCCGCCTCCTCCCTACACCGGCACTCAAAGACGAAGCTCTCTGGGGATTGACAGAAAATGACCTGCCGCTTTGGGTATTTCGTGGCTCCGTGTGTGTATGTTTTGTTTTTTCTATCCGTGATTAAAACTACAAATTTAGTTAATGTACAGCACAGACTTTGTAAATAAATCTACACACACACACACACAGCTCTGTAATTGCTTTTAAATGCTGGAACCAAGGCTGTCATCTACTCTCCAGACACTGAACTCCCCTCTGCAACCCTCCATCCCTCCCTCGCCACACCTCCCACCCTGGTCCCACACCAACCTTTTGTTCTGATGGCAAATCAAAAATCCCACAGCTTTTCCCAGCCAGACCTGGTATAAAGTAGACAAATTTTCTGTGTGGCCAGCCTCTTTAGTTGCATTTTGGCAGATTAAAACAAAAGATATGACCAATAATACTCATAAAATATTGTGCTGGCTTGATGTTCCCCCTTAGGTTCGCTGCAGAGACACAACTGTCCAACCATTTATCACACAGAAATGTTTTACTGATCTTCTGGAAATATGTCATCATTTAGGAGTATTATATATCTTTCTAAAATCACTCAAGATTTATGGTGGTGACTTGAATTCCTTTGGAGCTATCTGCTTCACACGTTTGAACACCAAAGGAAGACAAAAGATTGTATTTTAAGAAATTTAGACCAATGATTATGAAGAAGCCAGAGACCAGAACATATCCTGAGATTAGACACAAACAAATGAGAAAAGATGATTGCTGCAAGCGATGGGAGCCTTCTAGGATTTGGCAGAACCCCACCCTACCAGTCTCCCACCCTGTATCCAATCATTCCTCGCAGGTAATGAGCCGTGGAAGTCCAGTTTTTACCTAATCAGTTCTATCACTCATTGGCTCATCCTACCTTGAGATCCCTAAAGGTTCTGGGGAATGGTGATTTCAAACTAAATCGTTTACCAAGGCTGATTTTTGAATTACTAAGAAGGCACAGAACTGTGGAGGGATGTGCCTCTTGGATGGATAAATCTTCCGGGTAAATGGAAGGAATATGTAGAAAGGTTTCATGACAGACAAATCTGCAATAACCTATCTGAAAGAGTGAGTAAGCTCCTTAGAAATGACCCTGGCGTGAGACCTGTGTCAATGTTAGCAGCGCCACCATCCCCGTTACTCCTCCAGCAGAACACTTTCCTGGAAGCCCTGAGGAGCATCCATCAAAACACATGGGCTGCTTTCTTTGGTGGGGGGATGCTGCCACCTTTGGAGTCCAAGACACACGTATTTTCCCCTGTGACATGAAGCGGTACAAAGAACGGTTGCCACCATTCGTGACCAACAACCCACAAGGTTCAAAGTGTTCGCACAGGATAAGAATGTTGACAGCATCCTTAGAACAAAACCAAGCTAACTGGCCTTGGAATTGAATGGAGTTAGCCTCATCAGCAAGAACCAAGAAAACTCACCAGCCTCTGAATTGATCAAGGTCTTTGCTCAAGGAGAGATTCTTAAAATGCAAAGAAAAAAAACCATGATTTTCTTTTCCAGGATGGGTAGCTGGGTTCTCATTTGAGCCCAGGCTTCTGACAGAGGAACATGAATAAAGTCCCCTCCCTCTTGAGAGCAGCTGATGCCCATATAAGGGCAGTTTTCTTCTGGAGAAAGCCCCAGGGGACCATCCATTACCCCCAGGACAGTCACTTCTGTTTAACATGTATGCAAGGCTGCTCAGGGGATAATAGGACACTTGGGGATGCATGCCATCAATAAAACTAGGATGTTCAACCCTGGATTTCACTTTCCCTTCTTGCCCAGTTACTTATTTTCCCAGTTCCCTGGTGAGACTAATGTTAGCCTAGTTCAACAGGGGCAGAAGGAAGGCAGCGCTGAAGGTGAAGACAATGTTCAGTGCGTTTGTCCCTGCAATTCAGCACAGATACCTGCTTAGATGGAAAAATACGGTTAGTGTTTGTGCCTCCAGAGTGTCAGGGAACATTTTCAACTTAACCTGTTCAGTACTTCACATTGCATCTTGCATCCGTGTATATTTGTTTCACTGTGAAGGTTAAGGGAGACAGATGAACATCTGCAGACAGACATTCACATGCCAACATTGTGAGCCAACATCCAGACTCCCAAGAAAAGAACGTGGAAAAACTGGCAAACTCTAGAATTATTCTCAATGTGGGTGAGCCCTCAGCAGGACCCTGAACTGGGTGACTCAGTGACTGAGGGGCTCACCTCTGGCAGCTGGCGTTTGCTGGGGTGACCCCCTAGAGAGGCTCTATTTGGGGATTGTAGATGATTCAGGGATTTCCCTGTTGACAACTCAAATGCCCTCCCATCTCTCTCTAACGCTTTCCCCTGCTCGGGAGGCACCTCTATCTAGAAATACAAGTGTGGTGCCCAGGGATCAACTTAACATTCTTGATTCCAGTGTTTTTTGACTCCAGTCCTTGTGATAGGAGCAGTCTTGAAAAGTCAGCTCCAGGTGCCTGCAATTAGGATGGAGTCTGTCTCAGCCAGAGGCAGTGATTCAAGTCTGCTCCCTTTTCCCTGTGGCCGTCCCCACTCTTTGGCCTGGATGTTCCCATGAACACTGCTGGTAAGTGGGCATCATGGCCACCATTGGCCTGCTCAGACCTCAGTCTCTGAGTCTTTTCCTTTCTAGCGAGACCTGCCCTGTCAACCATCTCCTACAGTCCCATATCTCTAAGTAGTGTTTACATGCTGATGCCTCCCAAACACGTATCTTCAGCCTGATTCCCCACCCTAAACTCCAGACTTAAAAAATCAAACTATGGCCTTGACATCTCATGAGGATATTTAATAGGCCCTCAAGCTTCACATTTCCCCAGCTGAGCTCCTGGTATCCTCCCTCACAGCCTTCCCTATTGCAGCAAATGCCAACTTCGCGCTTGCAGTTACTCAGGCAGGCCAAGCACCTTGTTATCCTCCTTGGCTCTTCTCTTTCACTCCCAACGTGCATTGAGTCAATCCACAGATCTTGTTTACTCTTCCTTCAAAGTACACACAGAGCCCAACCACTTCTTGCCACTTGGATCTCTCCTACCCTGGTCCAAGCCACCAACATTGTGGCTCAAATTGTGGCAGTGGCTTCGTGGCATTCTCCCTGCTTCCTCCGGCGAATCTCTCTCGTTTACTCTCCTGCGTCAGATCAAGCCATTCCTCTGCTCCAGACGCCTCCGCTGGCTTCCCATCTCATCCAGAGAAAATACGGAGTACCTCTATGATCCCCGAGGGCTCACTGCTCCACTCACGTCTCCCCGATCGCCTCTCCACCCCACCCCACACCCACCTCCTGGCTGGTTTTGACCAAGTCAGGCAGCCTCCTGCTCAGGGACCTCTGCTCTTGCTGTTTCTTACCTGGCCTTCCACGTGGCCCCTTTCTCTTCACCTTCATAATTTTAACTTCAAGGTCACACTCCCCTGACCACTCTCAAATGTACCCAACTTCTTTACCAATGTTTTTTCATGCTCCTTTCCTGTCTTGCTTTTCTCCTTTTCACCCTCTAACCTAGTCAACGTTTAATTTTTGTGGGTACATACGAGGTGTACATATTTATGGGGCACAAGAGATGTTCTGATACTGGCATGCAATGCATAATAATCACATCATGGAAACAGGGGTATCCATGCCCTCAAGCATTTATCCTTCATATTACAAACAATCCAGGTATACTTTTTAAGTTATTTTTAAATGTACTATTACATTACTGTTGACTATAGTCACCCTGTTGTGCTGTTGAATAGTATGTCTTACTCATTCTTTCTAATATTTTTGTACCCATTAACCATCCCCATCTCCCCCTTCCCCTCCCCTATTACCCTTTGCAGCCTCTGGTAACCATCCTTCTACTGTCTGTCCCCTTGAATTCAATTGTTTTGATTTTGAGCTCCCACAAATAAGTGAGGACTCATGATGTGCGTCTTTCTGTGCCTGGCTGATTCCACTTAACATAATGACATTCAGTTTCATCCATGCTGTTGCAAATGACTGAGTCTCATTCTTTTTCATGGCTGAATAATACTCCATTGTGTATATGTACCACATGATCTTTATTTATTCTTCTGTTGATGGACACTGAGGTTACTTCCAAATCCTGGCTTTTGGGAATAGTGCTGCAATAAACATGGGAGTGCAGATATCTCTTCAATATACTGATTTCCTTTCTTTTGGGTGGGTCCCTAGCAGTGAGATCACTGGATCATATGGTACCTCTATTTTTAATTTTTCAAAGAATCTCCAAACTGTTCCCCATAGTGGACCACCTAACCTATTGTTTATTTTTTTATTGTTCAGCTCTCTCATTAAATAGAAATTCCATACGGATGAAGATATTTTTCCGTTGTGTTCTCTGCTGAATCCCTGGAGCCTAGCATGTGTAAGAAGACACAGAATGCATATTCACTGTGTGAGTACCTTTTATCTTGTGGCATCAATGATCCAGGGCCAGAGGAGCATCCAGAAAAGGACAGCAGAGCCTCAGGTGCTCACCAGTGTCAAGGAAGGTATGCGAATAGCTTTGATGCAAACTGTTCATCTTCATTACTGGCACCTTTTGTGCCAACTACTAGAGGTACTTGTTACTTATTAGCAGAGTGACTTTACACACTTCAGATAAATTAATGCTGCTTAATACCTGATGCAGTTGGTAGAAGTGAGATAGTCACATGCCAATCAAGTATGGAAGGGGAAAAACGGAGGAAGATGAAAGCGCAAAGAGAAAGAATTTAGCATTCATGATATGGAGATCTGTGTCTCACTTTTTAAAAATTTTGTATGTAAATATTTTATTTTGAATGGTTCAGAGCAAATTGTGATTAATTTTAGGTACTTCAAAATGCATGCATTCGCAAATTTTTAGGACATTCTAGTTAATTTTCTAAATTAACTAGATGGGAGGGAACTAAGAGGATCTACAAGACAAAAGAATAAAAAATATTTTTTTCAAACAATGTGAGAACAATTTTGAAAGACAAGGTGATTCCTAAGCTGAAGAGAGACAAATTGTCAAGAAAGGACTTCATTGTGTCAAAATAGCAGGTGAGAAGAAGACAAACTTGGAAGTCATTGGTTTTAGCAATGAAGGATCTCAAATAAAATAAATTATTTATGCCTCTTTATAACATTTTAATTTTAATATGAATGCAAATTTATAGAAAATTTGCAACAACATAAGAAACATTCAATGTTATTATTTATTTATTTATTTTAGATGGAGTCTTTCTCTGTCACCCAGGCTGGAGTGCAGTGGCACAATCTCCACTCACTGCAACCTCTGCTTCCCACGTTCAAGTGATTCTCCTGCCTCAGCCTCCCGAGTAGCTGGGATTACAGGTGCCCGCCACCACACCCGGCTAATTTTTGTATTTTTAGTAGAGACAGGGTTTCACCATATTGACCAGGCTGGTCTTGAACTCCTGACCTCGTGATCCATCTGCCCTGGCCTCCCAAAGTACTGGGATTATAGGCGTTAGCCACCGCGCCCGGCCCATTCATCATTATTTACCCAGATTCACCAGTTTATATTTTACTATACATTTGCTTTATCAGTTGAAAGAAAGAGACAGGGAGAGATAGAAAGGGAAAGAAATGGAAATAAAAGTAATTTGTCAACATTGGGTTCCTTTACCCCTAAATACCTGAGTGTGCATTCAACAAGAACAAGGGTTTTCTCTTATATGACCAAGGTACAAGTATCCAAAGCAGAACATTTTAACATAGGAACAATATGATTATCTAATCCACAGCCTAGATGCAAATTGTGTCAACTGCCCCAGTGATGTCCTTAAAACTGCCCCCTCCAGCCCAGGAACAGGCCAGATCCCACATGCATCTGCTTGTCACGTCTACTTCGTCTCCTTGCATCTGGAACTGTTGCTCAGCCTCTGTCTTTCTTCATCTTAACATTTGAAAAGTACAGGCCACTTACTCTGTAGATGTCTCTTCATTGGGGGTTGCTGAGGTTTCCTCCTGACTAGATTCCGGTTCTGCACTAGGGCAGGAATTAGACAGAAACGCATCCTTCCCATTGCAGCACATGAGGAGGGCCAGGATGTCACTGTCCCAATATTAGTGA
The DNA here is from genome assembly GCF_001698545.2 of Rhinopithecus bieti. Classification (NCBI taxonomy): domain Eukaryota; kingdom Metazoa; phylum Chordata; class Mammalia; order Primates; family Cercopithecidae; genus Rhinopithecus; species Rhinopithecus bieti. The sequence goes on along the minus strand of NW_016841755.1, from coordinate 1,527,696 downwards.
TGTTAACTTGGATCACTTATTTAAAATGAAATTCACCAGGTTTCTGAGCTGTAAGGTTCTACTTTTCCATTTGTAATTAACAAGTAATTTATGGGGACAAAACTTGAGACCTATTCCTCGTTTAACTTTCACCCACTACTTTTAGGATCTATTGCTAATTTTCTCATTCCATCACTGCTTTGATCCATCCAGAAATCATTTGTATTTCAACACCGCACTTTTCCATTTTAGAATTTCCATTTATTTTTACAACTTCTATTTCTCTGCTGAGATTCCTGGTCTGTCCACTTAGAATAACCACTTTTTCCCTTAAGTCCTTGAACATACTTATAAATGTTGTTTCAAAAGTCCTTGACTGCTAAATCCAACATCTAGATCAAATCAATGTCCACGTCTCTTGGCTCTGGGTAAAATCTTGTGGTTCCTGTGCATGTGTAATCATTTCTTATTAGACTACACACTGTGGATGCATACTCTAGAGACTTTGGATTCTGTTGTGTTCTTCTAAAGCACATTAGTTTTTGCTCTAGCAGCCATTTAACTTGACTGAAAAACTCCAAACTGTCCTCCCTGCAGTAGGCAGGAGGGGACACTGCTGAGTCTCTAGCCTTGCAGCTGTTGCTTTCCGCAGGGGAATGTGGGGGCTTCCCCACGCACATGCAGTCCAGTGGTTACCCAGGGGCAGGAAAAAGTGCCTGCACAGATTTCTTTGCTATCCTTTCTGTACCCTTGATTCTGGAACTCCCCCTCCACCTTTGAGCTGCTATCAGCTTCAAACTATGCCCGGTGACTTCTCAAGCACATAAGGGTACCAAGTTCTTCTTGAGTTCTACCCATGCACAGCATGGTAGAACCCAAGAAGTTTTGGGAGTGCCTTAAGGCAAGAAAAACAAGAAGAAGAAATGCAAATGGTACCCAATGAATTCCCATCTTTCAAGGGTTGCCTCCCCAGTTGCTGCCTCCCTTTCATCATTCTCCAATGCTTTTGAACAGTTGGTTTTTATATCTTGTCCAGACTTTGTAATTGTTATCTGTGGGAAGGTTATTCTGGGGCAAGCTTCTCCACTATTATCAGAAGCAGAGCCTCTCTAATCATCTTTTTAAATCTAGAAATTCTCATGGTTTCTTAGAGCTTCAGGCTTCCTGTCAGTATTTTACATGACACTGTAAACTTTCCATCCACATTATTATTCTTTCTATGATATAGAATCCAGCCTTTATTCTTGAATTTCTTCTTACCACTTACCTGGGCGAAGCATCTCTGCATAAATTCTAAAAGCATATTTCCAGTGGTTCAAGCTGAAGTCATCTTCTTTAGCAAATGGGAAATCTAACAGGTATTGCAAATCACATAATTGGGGCTATGCAAACTTGGGTGTTAGAAAAAATGAACATCTCAGAAGGAAATCTCTCTCATCATATAACATATGCATATTCATATATATGTATAGATAATTTAGGAAAGCTGAGTTTATATAGCTGCAAGTCTATATGCCTAAGGAGAGTGTTAACTGAACTTTGTGCCAAAACTTTAAATACACCCGAGATACTTTTCCAAGTGTCTCCACTCTATTCTGTCAAAGCTACACAAATTTTTAAATAACAGTCCAAATATGCACTGTCCTCTTTTTACGTTTTCCTCAAAGCGCAGTTCACTGCCCCAAACCTTCCTGGAGGCAGATGAGTGCATGCATTGAAAGTGTACCCCGACCTGTGTGTGCATTTCTTGCTTAGTGCTTCCATTTTGTCAAAAGTAACATGACTCCTGCGTCCTCTTCCTTCCCCAGATCATTTAGTCCTGGGCTACTGAGAGAAAAAGCCAGCTCCACCTTCTATTGGTCCCCTACTGTTGGGTGAATAGTCCTCCAAATGCTGGCAGGAAGGGGACTGACTGCTAAGGAAGGAAATCTCAGGCACTTCCTGTATCTGAAAGGCACAGGAAAAGCCTCAGGATGGAACCCAGACTGGATGAAACTGGGAAGATTTTGCTAGACAGAAATTAGAAACACTCCTACAAAGAAACTGAAGTTCCATGAACACTCTGTTGCCACCCTGCAATTTAGTGTCATACTCTACTTGTAACTCTAACCTAACAATGTGTCATCTTTACTTTTTATGTTATTTATTTACAAGTGCATTTTCAGTATCAACCCCTTCATTCATTAATCCTAATGTGGCCTGTTCCAATGTCTACTTACCATTTTAAATACTTACTATAATTTACAGGGCTTTCTTGAACACATCCAAGGTATATTATATGAGGCTAGCTTAATGGAAAGTCTTGTATACCAAAGCAGGAAAAAAAAAAACACATTTAATTTATGATGGCTTTGAATTTTGATCATAATTTACTCATGGAGACCTATTCATACAAAGCAATACCAATACAATTTTTCAGAAGCAATGAAAACATAAAACAATAAATGTTGATCTTATTAGTTTTTTCCTGAAAGTTCAGACATATTCCATTCTGGGATTATGCAAATTATGCTTAATTGGAGAATACTTAGGTTATTATAATTTCTCTTGGGCTAATTCTATTAGCTTAACTTTTGGAAGCATTTTAGCTACTAGAATTTTCAAATTTATGTGTTTTTCTTTTCTCCTTAAAGAAATTATCAAGGGCTTGCCCCAGTTCGAGGTCTTAAAACACCAGAAGAGATAGATGTACACGGAATTAAGAAAAAATATCACTCAAAAAAATTATGAGCAAAGAAGAATGATGTTTTGTAAATTCTTTCACGTCACCTCCGAATTTTAATCCACAAATTGGAGTCTGATTAAAAATAGGAGAAAACTCTTAATAAGGATTTTTGTAGAGTACGTAATACATATAAAACTCCCCTCATGGAAGCCAGGCAGTCTTTCTTCCAACAAGATGAAATCAATCATTTTTTAGGGCTCACCATAGTAAAGCAAGTTCATACAGTAAGTGAAAGATACATACATTAAGAAGACAAGGTTCTTGACTCAATGGGCTTGGAGTTGAAAGGAAGATGAGACTTCTAAGAAGACAAATCACTCCTGGGCAGCTAGAGGCTACAGCAAGTACCTCCAGGACACTCTACTCAGCGGGCAGGCTGGGGAAGCCCGGAGGAAAAAGAGTCTCCTCAAACACCAAGAAAGGCTTCTTGAAGGAGACTGTGTTTGAGCTGGGATTTGGTCAGGAGAATTGACTGTCCCAGAGTGAAGGACTCACATAAGCAAAGGACACAAAAGGGGAAACATTAAGGGACAGTCCCCAGGACCAGAGGGAGGCTGTATAAGGTGAAAGGTTTGGCACAGCTACAAGTAGATTAGGATGGGGAATATGGGGCCTAGCCAATACTTTGAAATGTTTGGGCTTCCTTTTGCAACCTGCGAGCACTCCTGGAAGGTAGAGGGTTGGCTGAGTGTGAGAGTAACATGATTTAGACATGGGCGTTAGGCCATGCTATGGAGATAGCTGGGCCGCTGAGTGACCATTGCAGCCATGTGTGCCCTCCATCAGCAAATGAGGGTCCAGATTAGTGCAGAACTCTGGGATATTAAAGCGGGGTGGGAAGGGTACATGAAGCCAGAACCAGCAGGGGTGGGAGGAAGGGGATGGCTAACAATGACAGCGGCTAACTAGATGGCTGGTGACACCATTCAACAGGAGCAGGGAAATCACAAAAAGGTGGAGGTGGAGGTTTGCCAGGCAAATGGAGTGCCTGGGGGTGCCAGCGGCTCTGAGGCTGACTAGGAGAAGCTCTATGCGCGGTCTGCAGGCAGATGATCACGAATCTGAAGGTAGTGAATAAAACACAAAAGGGAATGTAGAAGACATCATACGACAGTCAAGAACAGATGCAGGGGAGTCCATTGTTCAAGAGGAAGAGCAGAGAACAAGGAGACAAAACAGCGAAAGCGGGGTCCCACAGACAGGGTCACAGTGCAGAGAGGGGTGCACACGGTCTGAGAGTCTGGGGGAACAGAATGCTACTGACATAGTGTATGGCTTCTTAACAGCCTCACCGCATGGCTGCCACAGAGGCAGGGCAGAGTCCTCCCAACAGTGAACATGTGTCTGTGTGTGCCTGGGGCCTGCATGGGAACTTGAGACTTGGAGCTGGAACTAGGTAGCAGAACTCAGAAAATGGAGTCAGGCGTGAAGCTCACAGTAAGGACTAGACAATCCAAGGAGGACTGAGATCCAGAAAGAGAACCCAAGAGCAGGGATGCACTTCATGAGCAAGCCTAATGAAGAGGCTCCGAAAGCCAGGAAGTGACGAAAAGGGAAGGGATGCAAGCCAGGTTCTTTCTGGCAACGTGCAGCCTCCAAACCCTGCTTCATGAAAGGACCAGCTTTACTGTCTGATGCACATTCTTCGAATTTAGCAATAACCTCTACCAACCAACCTCCGTTTCCAGGGATGATGCTGGCTGTTCCTTCAGAGGCGTTGAACCGATGTCCTGTACTCCTCTGCACTGACTGGGACACCGCAGGCCCCTCAGAGGGAAGGAATCCTGCCTTTTCATTCCAGATGCGGTGTATGCTGACAGCTCTCTTCACAAGTCCAAAGTTGAAATCACTTCTATGGGCTTGAAAAGTCTCCTTTTCTATGACAGATTAAAGAAAAAATTTTCTTCCATCAGAAAAAAAAAAAAAATAGGGCTTACACTCTATTTTAGGGGCAAAATAGCAGCAGCAGCTGAAAGTAAAACCTTTGGACTCTCACAATCCCATAAATAAAGCAATAAGATTCTCTAATAGAGCGGGTTAATGGGATAAACTAGATCAAGTCTCTAAATACCGAAGACCCATGGAGGGAACAGGTTCGTTTAACTAAGACTCTAATCAGAGGCCACTGATTAATCTTAATCCTACAAATCATCCACTGCAACTCAGCCCATAAACTGCAGGATCTTTCATTCTCATGCCTCATAATAGGTGTGGGAGGAGCCCAACTGACATAAGAAGACTGTGGCATGACATCATAAAAATCACCAAGTGGCATTGTTAAACACCCACACACGGTTATGATGCCACGCTGCTATGCTGAGCACAGCACACACACGCAGGAGTGCTCTCTCCACTGCTTCTCTGCTGCGTGGGTCACAAGGCTTTTCATTAGTTATCCAAGTCCTCGTCTAATCACCAATGCTTCAGTCAAAAACCAGGGCATGTGAGAGTTTATATAGGAAACAGGACATCTAAACCTGGAATGAGGGAAGGGAGGAAAAGGAGGGAGGAGTGGGGAAGGTAAGACTCATCTTATTCATTTTGTTTTCTATCACCTGGTACTTCCCCTGGTCTTAGCGGGCCCACGTTGCGCTGGCACATGCTTCAGGCTGTAGCCCAAGGCTGGTTTAACCTACTACAGGGTTTAAGTTTTCAAAAAGAATTTTCAGCAGATGCACTAAATATGGTCAACTATTTCAGTGTTGTTCCTAATTATTTGAAGTTAACTATCTAAAATCCACTGACTACAGATTACCTTCACCCAGGTATTCAGCCCCAGCTGATTCATAGGGCTGTTTAGAATTAAAACCCAATTTTCCTTCCTTAATCCACAGACAACCCCAACCACACTTAAAGGACAGCTAAGAAGCCGCAATCCCTTCCCAGCAAATAGTGCTTATTATCTTACAGAGCAGGTTCACAACTTGTCACTTCACTTTGACCTCCTGGTTATCCTGCCTATTTTGTAAGAAAGGAAACTGGGGCCTACAAAGGTTGGGTCAATTGCCCTAGATCATGTGGAGGGCAGTTGGTGCAACCAGAATTTAAACCACCTTGGCTCTGTCTCTGGTCCTCATAGCTTCTCTACCAGAACTACAGGACAGGAAGAGCTAGAAAAACCATTCCAGAGCTCAACTGTAACTGAGCATAAACTCTGAGCTCATTAGAAAACTAGAAAATTACATCCTTTTGCTCTTGTTCACAACTTTTAAGTTGTACTTATCCATAAAGAGGAATTACCATGTGCATAGATTGTTGTAACCTGATTTGCGTATGATTATCAGGAAAATATACATGATTATGGTTGTTTTTCCCCCTCTAAGTCTAGTTGGCAGAGAGAAACTTCATCCTTCCTTGGCACCCATCTCAACTGTCAGAGACAAAGCTGTCCCTCCGAGATGAGGTCTCTTTCCACCCCCCACACCCCACTGTCTTTTAGCAGCTGGAAGTTTGAGGCCTGTAGGAAATTGAGGATTAATTTTTAGTCTGTGTTTTTTTTTCCTTTAAATCACCAACTCTGAGATTTCTAGGTGTTACTCTGCACGTGTGTGCTTCACAATATCAACTTTCACAACTTGGGATCTGCTAGAAAATGGGCTTCCGAGCTCCCTTCCTGTCTCTCCACGCAGGTCTCAAGCCTCCTCTGTCTCTGCTCCCTCTGCATGTTTCTGCCTTTCCCTTGTCCACGGCCTTGGTGGGACCCGCCATTGTTTGCTCTTCTTTCTAGAGAATGAGTCTTGTTTCCAGCTAGATGGGAGAAACCGCTCAGGACAAGACCATCGGAACAGCAGTCGGTTACTGATTTGTATGCTGTGCATATGTTCACTGTTCACATAATAACAGATATTTTATGAGTCATACTGTATGTCAAGCACAGCACAGACTGTCCTGGGCATTTACTCAACACCAGCACTGTGGAGCACCCATCATGAGTTTCTGTGGGCCGGGACTCACAACTCTGTGCATCTCTCTTCATCAGGCACCTTGTCAAAAGACATCCACAGTATGGGGGTAACGCAGCAAGTATCTGGTGAACGTGTGTGTATTAAGTACCACTGAATTTTCCCCTCACTGAACACCATTTACAAACAGACGAAGATCTGTGAAACTTCCCATGAGGCAGTGCAGAAGCATCCAGAGGCCACCGCACATGTCTCGTGGCCACTCTCCACCCTGTGATGGCGGTCTGCACAGGGCTTCTTCCTGGGGTGGCTCCCAAGTAACGTCCCTTCAGCTTTCCCCCTGCTGTTCTGTGGTGCTTGTCTTCCAGCAGAATCTCTCTCACTTTAACAATTAAATGGACAACCCAGGAAACCTACACTTGGAATTCAAAGAAATGTTAGACTCCTATGGAGTGTCTCATTAGGTTAAAGGAAATTTACGGAAAAGTCTGATGGGAAAATAAGTTTCTACATTTTGCTTAGGGCCCAAGAAGAATCCCAGATTTTGTTTCCATTCAAGTGCATCTAGTAGTATTTATTTTGATTCAGGGAGATGCAGTTCGTTTTTAGCATTCACAAAAGCTTCTTGACATCAGATCCAAAGCCTGTGCCGTGGAGATATGGTTAAACATTCTCACGCAGCATCACTGAGACGGAGAGCAACCTGAGAAACCTGAGAACTCTACGTGTGGGAAGATTCCATCCGGCTTCATAAAATACTACCTGGACCTGAGAACTCTATGTGCAGGAAGATTCCATCTGGCTTTATAAAATAATACCTGGATCTTCAAGGTTGGCAAAGAAGAGAAAAGCTCCTTGGGAACTTAGTTACTAGGTCTCACAGCACAAGTTCTGTGTCCTCAGAGTCGCCGCCATCAAGGAGCCCTCTCACTGGTCACTGCTGCGGCCCCTACGTGGACCAGCGTGTGTCCACAGCTCCTCCCCGATTCCCCATAGCACAACTGGGAACATTTAAACAAAACTCTGCAGGAAAGGGAGGGATACTCAAGGGGAATTTGCTGCAGAAGGAAGCACCTACCACTGTGAGTTTATGGATCTTTAACAGAAGTATCACTGCAGAGCTATGGCCCTACAAAGCACTCTTTTGCCCCAATCTCCTGTGAGTGTGCTGTCTCTCAAACCCAGATTCTATGAAGTTTAAGATGAGACGTCAATCCAGAGCTCATTCTTTCTCAGTTCTGACCAAGACAACCTCTCAATTCTAGTTCCCAATCTGAGGAAGAGCTGCCCCTTTCAGAAAAGGTACTGGGCCCTCCCCTTGGGCATTACATCAGTATACAGGCCAATGAGTCAATGATCTCTCCCCTACACAGAGAGCCTCTTAACACAGATGCAAGGATGCCTCCAAATGCTTTAAGCCTAGGTGCACCTGCAACAGCTACAAACTCAACGTACCCAGGCAAATTCAATACTGCACTCCTAGAAGAAAGTTTATTTTCCTTCATTACAGGACAGAAGCAAAAGTTGCAACAAATTTCACCACTCATGAACCATTTTCCAATGTGCCAGCAACAGACGCTGTTGATAGACACCCCATTTGCAGAGGTGATGGGGTGATCAATGGCTTCTGAAAAGGAAGTTTAGGACCCAGTCATATATCAGAAAGGTTAAAGTCCTAAGACAAAATTTCTGGAACATCTTCTCCTGTAGCACAGGGTTCCTCTTAGTGTTTCTGACTGTGAAGAGGAGATGGATGGGAGCAGGCAGGTAGCATCTCCTTCCTCCGTTCTGATGTCCACCGCTGCTTCTTTATTTCCTTTTCCTTTTTCCATTTCTTTTTTTCTTTTTTACATTTTAAAAGTAATGGTCTTAAAGTTCTTCAGTCTTAAACAAATCATAGAAGGCTTTAAAAGTTGGTTTTGTGCATTTTGTATGTCATAGTTATAAGTGGATTTGAAGTCCTTATAATACTTTATAAATTTCATCAATCAACATCCAGGTAGGTAGAATCTTAGATACATGATGATGGTTATGAATTCATACTAGGCCGGTGTGTGCTGGGTTTGTCTCCAGGCCTTGGGTGAAGGCTGCCATGGGGTGCATGATATGACTCAGGAAGCACTGGGGAAATCAGGAGAGGCAATGGTGACACAGCACCTCAAACATCTCAGGGCAGCTGGTCTACACCAGGTATACAGTAGGCATGAGGAGTGCAAAGATGGGAGAGGCAGGGGCCCTCACCTCAGGGAGCACATGGATACAGAGACCGTCCCTGTCCCCTCCATCCTCAAGTCTTGATTTCTTCCGTCTTTCTCAGGTTGGAGGTTAACTTGCTGCTGAAGAGATTTCAACAGCATGGGAATTTACATATAATCTGAATAATCGAAAGTAAAAGAGTTCATCTTCTGGGTCCTACTTCTGCTGTTTTCATCCACTGCTTCCTACCCATGTGCTAAGCATTTTCATGCAGCCTTATCTGTCTTTTCAATAAGAAAGCCAGTTGATAACTAATTCACACTTAGGTGGGCTGTTAAACCATAAAATGTTGACGAGGAAAACAACACTTAATAATAAATCATATCATGGTAACGTTTCTGTAGCCAGTAGGAAAATGGTTTCAGGTGTGAATAATTCTCACTACTTCATGGATCACACAACATAGATACTGTTCATTAATGACTCTAAAGTCAATACAGGGCGTGAAACTGTAAGGAATTTCTTCCTACTATTGTCCAGGCAGTGAAATGGGACTTTTTTTCATTTTGGCCAGTGTTCACTAGTTCCACTACGTTTCTGATCAGATCTTCACATTTAATTTCTTCTTAGGTATTCATGCATCTGGGAGTTCTTATTTACTGGAAACTCAGTATCTCCTGTTTGCAGGCAGTGACTGGGTGTTCAGTGAGTCCAGATATCTCTGGATGGATGCTGTGGATAAGCTTGGTGTCCAGTGGAATCTGTCTCATGCACAGAAGACGAAAATCCGAAAGCTCACATGGGTTCCAGCACAACAGATAGCCTGTCCCACTAGAGTTGTGTTAGGCGAGGTGTGCACATTTGTATCATCTGTCACAACTATTGACCCCTCTCTTTTCTCAGTAACAGCAGATACACTTGCCTATCGCCACGTGACTTGGGGGAGCTGATCCACTACCAGGCTTGGCCTGTGGCTTGCTTTGCCCACAACAGCGTGAGCAGTGTGATGTGCAGCATATCTGAGCAGAAGCTTTAAAAGCAATTGTGTGGTTTGGTTCTTCCCCTTGTACTTCTCATCTTCCATGAAAAGGGCCTGTTCCCCCAGATCTCTGCTCCTTAGCCTGAGTCCTGGAATGAAAAGACACAGTGTCACAGTAGTGAGATATTTTAAACAAGAAAGAAATATTCGTTGTTATAAATCGCTGAGATTGGGGGGTTGTTGTCACTACAACACACCTACTACAACATGCTATGGGCACCAGGACAAGGGACATGCATTTCATCCCTTGTCACAATGATTTTAAAAATCCATTACTATGCACAGGACTTGGCGTGATACAGGCATCAGGCAGACAGGACAACAAGTGCACTGGGATGCTTCCAAAGTTTTTAGGGATTTCAACAGTCCTTTCAGTTGAAGGAAGACTGATCCTCCACCCCATGCAAGAACATTATTAGTGTGAAACTCTCAAGTGCTGTATCCTAAACACACCCCCTTAATAACAGAAAGAAATCCTCCCTCCTCTGAATTAAATAAACCATACGTTATTCATCAGATTTCTATATAATATTGCTCCTACTTGTATGTGTAATCATAAAATAATTCATAAAGTTTCAGGTCAAGGAAAGAAAAGTAAATATTCCATTTTTAGTCCTGACATGGACACCCCTAATAAAATGTATTGACTAGTAAGAATCTTGTCGATTGTATTTGCTACTTATTTTTAAGTGTCAGTGGATTAATACTATAACATGGTTTTTCTTGGTTGATCAGAAATGATACCTGTACATTCAGAGAAGTCATAACCAAATAGCTAGAAGTGTCAGATTACGGCTATGGGTGGTCTTCTCTTTTGTACTGTTGAATGAAGAAGAGACAAAATGGTCAAACCTTCTTGAAGTAATGCGTTGCAAAGAACAGTTCAACCTGAGTGGTAGATTTGAGAACTAAAGGATAAAGCAGCTACAGACAACAACTAACAGACTGACTGTGTTCTGCCTGCATTCCAAAAACATGTCACTAAAATGACAGTGTCTTTGCTGATTAAGGCTATTAGAAAAAAAAAAATGGACTTAAGTCTCTTGTACACTCGAAATTTACAGGTGATGGGTGAATTTCACTTATCACAGTAGAAACACTCGAGCCAATCAAAACAGAGGTGTACACAGCACAAGTAATTTATTAATTCACTGTTCTTTCCTGAAATGGGCTTGAGACAGTGCTATTGGCTCCATATTTTCTGGTTGCAAACTTTAAAGATAAGGGCACGAGAACCATGAGACGTCCCTGAGACCAGAGCCCCATCCCATCACCTTCTCGCTGTTTGCTCATAAGCAAAGTGACTTCTCCAAACCTCTTCATGCTACACAGGACATCCCGCTGGCCTCACAGCCTGGCTGGAAAGATGAGGGGTGTGGTGTGATCACATCTGGCACAGCCCTCACCCCAGGGAGGGTCATTGGGGCTGCCTCCCTCTTCAGGTCCCTTTAAATTAAATGTTTCTGTTCTGTAGAAAGACATTCATCTCCTAATTCTATTTCCAAGGTGTTTCTCTTTCCACATGAATCAGTAAAGCCTCTTTTTACTCTTAAAGTTAAAAGGACAACCTCTCTAACTGATTTCTCTAGGACACTAAGAGAGCCACACCAAATGCTCTGAGATTGCAGAGGTGCAGGGAGCAGCTGTTTTTGGTTGAACCCTCACCGGACATAATGACATACGTGTAAAACCTCTGGGAAGTCCTGTAGGAAAAAAGATTGATTAATTTGTGGGGCGGGGGGGATTTGCAAGAAAAGTGTAGCATTATTTTTAGTATAGCATTTTAATTTTCATAACTGATCTGATCTCACAGTAAAACTTATTGAGCTCAGTTAGTGAGAACTCAAGTTTTTTACTGAATTCTCAAGTCCTATTTTGATAAACTAAGGACAAAATATTTCTACATAACATATAGAGATATAATTTACATACTGTAAAATGTAGCCTCAAGTGTCCAATTCAGTGGTTTTTAATATACTCACAGAATTGTGAAACCATTACCATAACTAATTTTAGAATATTTTTATAACCCCATAAAGAAACCTCATGCCCATCAGGGGTCACTCCTTCCTCCCCATCCCTACAGACCCTGACAACCACCATCCTGTTTCTATGACTTTACCTATTCTGGAAATGTCAGATAAATTGAATCATACAACATGTGGTCTTTTGTGACTGGCTCTCACTAAGTATAATGTTTTCCAGTTCAGCATGTGTTGCAGCATGTGTCTGCCTTCACTCCTTTTTGTGGCTGACTAATATTCCACTCTACAGATTTATCAAATTTTGATTATCTATTTATCACTTGGTGAACTTTTGGGTCATTTCCACCTTTTGACTATTAAGAGTAATGTCGCTCTGAACATTTGCGTACAAGTTTCTTTGTGGACATACGTTTTTACTTCTCTTGGGTATATCTCTGTGAGCAGAATGGCTATGCTGTATGATAACCCTATTTAATATTTTGAAGAGCTGTCAGTCTTTTTCAAAGTGTGCCAGCTCAGTTTCTTTTGATTAAAAAAAAAAAAAAAAAACAAAACTGGAGGTTAAATGTTCAGTCGATGCAAAGCCCTGCCAAAGATGTTCAGTGACTCAGATGACACAGTCTTTGAGGTGCTCATTGAGTCAAATTCCTGTCTCCCTGCTTCCCCATATCCCTCTCCAGGATGCCCCCCTGTCTCAGGAATAAGGGGTCTCAGGCTCCCAAAGCACCCTATGAATGCCCACTGGCCTCTCTTACACAGTTGTTATGCTGACTTCTGGGCTGGTGGCCCTGCTGGGTGGGTGGCTTTGGCTGGACTGTTGGGGGTCAAGCCAGTCCCCAAGGAGTCCAGACTCTGGCTGTCCAGTTGTGAAGGCTCTGTTGTCTCTTTGTCTCAACCCCAATCACTGTCATATTGGTTTTCAAAGTGTAATCTGGGAGTCCCTGAGGTGTTTTCAGGGATCTAAAAGCTCCAAATTACTTGTATGATAATACTAAGACATTAGTATTATGTGCAGTGGGGTTTTCCAGAGCCTGCATGAGGTTAGGTATTTTGAAAGACTCAGTGCAGAAGCAGATAAGAAAACCCGGTTGCCTTCTATTAAGCTGGGCATTATAGAGGTTTGCAAAAATGTGAAATAGTCCCACTCGTCTCACAATTTTACTTTCTTTTTTTTTTTTTTTTGAGACGGAGTCTCGCTCGTCGCCCAGGCTGGAGTGCAGTGGCCGGATCTCAGCTCACTGCAAGCTCCGCCTCCCGGGTTCAGGCCATTCTCCTGCCTCAGCCTCCCGAGTAGCTGGGACTACAGGCGCCCGCCATCTCGCCCGGCTAATTTTTTGTATTTTTTAAGTGGAGACGGGGTTTCACTGTGTTAGCCAGGATGGTCTCGACCTCCTGACCTTGTGATCCGCCCGCCTAGGCCTCCCAAAGTGCTGGGATTACAGGCTTGAGCCACCGCGCCCGGCCAATTTTACTTTCTTCTGGACATGGAGTTGAGCTGAACAAAGGCTTCTCCCACAGGCTTGCAGCCTTCCCCAAGCTACACATGGAAGTTGGGCAGCTAGTCCCAAAGTTACTGGGTATCTTACATTATTCTGACATTCCTGTCATGTTCCCCACCCTGACCCCACAGAGCTCCACGTGGCAGAAACACTAGGATGAAATCTTTCACTTTTCTGACCCTCCCTGATCCCAGAGACCTTGCACACGCCACCTCCTCCGCTCCCTCCACTCCTCACTTGTGGCCACTGCAGATGTCCTGCCAGCCGGACTCATATCTCATGGTGGGAGCCATAGGAGAGTCTGCAGCTCAGAATCATAGAGGGGAAAGATTTGGTTTCAGCGCCCCCCAAATACCGTCACTGTGCACTTCGTTTATCAAGTGCTTCCCAAATTCATACAACCTCCTTTCTTAAAAATAACCTGTTAATATCTTGGGGTTCCAGGTTTATGCAGAATGCTGTAGAAAGCATTGCCATTAGGAATTACACTTGTTCCTTAGTGACTACAGACTTTAGATATTTCTGGAAGTTCCTCATGGGACCTAAAGCTGGTTTTGGTTTTGTATTTGTTCTACTTAAGTTAGTCACATTTATAGGAAAACTGCTTCACGATCAACCCAAATAGAACAAAATAATCTCCAAATTCAGACTCTAGAGAAGTCCAGGTGCTTCCACGCACTTCACACATTATGAAATCCTAATTGGGAGAAGAATATTGTTCATGCTCTTAGATTCCCGTTAAGAATGGCTCACTGGCTTCTAATTTTCCTGTGGAAGTACTTCTGTCTCACTACTAGCAGTGGTGGCATTTGTGGAATATCACAAATACCTGTGGATCCCCAGGCCAGTGGATCTCCAGGCAGGGCCCGAGGATCCTACAACTGGAGGATCCTGGAATAAGGGCCCAGGAAAGCTCCCAATATTTCTTTCTGCTCCATCGTTTCCAACTCAGTTTTATTGTGTTAATGCCTGGATAACAGCCCCAAACAACTCCTTGGCTTCAAACGTAGGACAAGCATAGAAGTAAAGAAGGAATGGAGACCCAGTACTCCAGTGACTTTCTTTAGTCACTTACTCCTCAGCCCAGTGAGGAAGCGCCCAGGTTTCCACCCAAGCAAATGCCTCCTGATGGCCCTTTTGCAACATTAAAACATCATTTAATCAAGCAGTACAGATCTAAGTGTATTTTATTCAAACCTAATTATTTAAAAATCCTTACTCTCTCCAAATGATGCACAGAGTAGCTCTCTAATGATGTTGTATGTTGAAGACCACTTTGAATCTAAAAAAAGAGAGACAGAGACCCTGATTTCGTAGTGAAGATGCAATGACATATATTTCAACAATAATTAAATCCACCAATTCCACTTCTTTATAACTGGAATAAAGACTGTAGAAGCATTAAGAAGTCCCATCTTTCTCCTTTTCCTTCTTGACTTCTTCAAGGCTAGAGGCCTATTAGCTGGCAGACTATTAGAAAGCAAATACGATACAGCCCAATTAGCTCCAGCTTTGAAACAGAAGGGTGGGTAAGTACCTGCTCTCTCTCAATGCAATACTCCAGCAGCAAGGCTAGTCCAGTTTCTCCCATCAACAGTCAAGCCCTGACCCTAAGCTTGACTACTTTCAGCTCCATCCTACATTCTTCAATGGTGCCTAGCCCTATTTTACCAGTACATGGATGCTGGGATTGGGGGAAGGGAGCTGGAAGAACCAATCTAATTAAAACAACTTTTGCTTCATCTAGTTAACAGCAGGTAACACTGAGTTCTCTCCTTCCCACGTATAACATGAAAGAGGCATCGTCCTTCCCGGTGAACACATTCTGGAACCAGAGAGAGCCACCAGCCACAGAAAGGATAAGGCCCCATATTAACTATTTTCTCATTTGTTAGCTTAAGGAAATCATTTTCTTCCATTTTTCCACTTCTTGAAAGTATATCTACAAGTTTTTAGCCAAGAATTTTCGGATATAGTTGGTTTGGGGATCACATATTTAATTTGCTATGTGTTTATTTTTTTTTCTTTCTGAGAAAGAAGAAGAATGCTAAATAAACCTCAACTTCAGGGCTCCTGTTATTCCAATGGCCATCACCTTGACTAGATTTATTTTCATTGATTTTGTTTATGGTCTTTCAGCCAATTATCAGTCAAGATGCTTTCATAAAAGACTGTGAAATTCAGAATAAAAGGCACAAAACTTATTGCTATGAATTGTAACCTCTGATAAACCAATGATATATGGCATGATTTGAGAAAAATTTTGTTGGCACATTGTCAAATGTATTTTTGACCACTAAAAAAAATCAGTCAGTGATGTATATGCTCAAATCACAGTGGAACACTGAAGTCATACTGGTCACAGATATCTTTGATAATTCACTGGGCTTTTACTTAGTGTATTTAAAAGCCATGAGAAACCTGAGAAATGATCCAATCTGGCACCCTCAAGTTAATAGGGAACTCGGTTTCATAGAATTCTCTGTGAATCTGCTTTTAATTTACATTGATACTTCAAATTCTACATGGCAGATCTGAAGAGTTGTTTTAGATGCATTACCTTTTCCCCAACTAATTTTATAACTCAATAAAAACCATAGTTCTGGTTTTACTTCTGAAACATGACCTTAAATATATAAACTTATTTATCTTAAACAAAATTAATTGTTTGACAAAGAGTTAGCTGCTTGTAGCATGAAGCTTGAAAAGCCAGACACTGTAAATAGTAGCTGTAATTATTTCCTTTTTCAGTCTGAAAATGAACATCATATTCATGTTTGTTCACATTGCTGGTTCTCTTCCATGTGACAGTGTTGCTGAGGAATCATAGCAGGATACAAGGGGTTTCTGAAGACTGGAAAAAGGCAAACAGCATATTTTGAAAGTAGGTAAACAATAACCTTAGCCGTCAAAAAAAAATGCTACATATTTCAAAAGTGGGTAAACAATAACCTTAGCAGTTAAAAAAAAAATACTAGAACATTCATCAAGCAATCAATCTGTAGCCACCTAGGAGAGGGTGCATGCTGGGTAGCTATCAAATTACTTTGTAAAAAGGAAATTAGGCCAGAGGAAATTAAAATCCATCCATGATAGAGCACGGGGCCACACAGACAGACAGAGTGAACCACGTATACTGCAGCGACCTCCTTCTATCTGAGGTCGCTCCATGAAACAGGATGAGCACTTCGTCAGCGAGAGCCTGCAAATCTCTAATCGCCTCTGAGAGCCAGTGACATGGGACCTTGTGATAGGTAAGCCATTTCATAATGAGTCCCTCCTGCTCTTTTAGTAAATAACTCTCTTGGGAAGAAGGCCAAGAAATCTCAGCCCTTCTTTGAGTTTATTTCTAGAGTGATTCCAGTTGTGCTTGGCTAATGTCTCTATGTATCAACAGATAGGTGTACAATAGGCTGGAAACGTTTTCAGAGGCTTATATTTAAACTGGAAGGCACATTAATTTTATTTTTCTTTCCACAGGTAAAAAACTCCTTCTTTCTCCCACTGTAGGCTTTTGTGTTTTCAACATACCCAGCCTCACTTGGAAAATAAAATAAAATAAAGCACCCACTCACATGAGCAGCCAAGTTTCAGATACCAGCAGGCACGCGCTCTTCCAAACGTCTCCTGCTCTGGAGATGTTCGCAGTCCTCAAATCAAAACTGAAACAGACAAGCAAATAAAAAAAATAGAAAACTGACTACCAAATATCCTAGGAATAAGACTTAAACTCTATTTGGAAATTGAATTTCTTCCATAGTCAATCAATATTTAATAAAGAGAGAAAAGGAGCTCATTACAAAGACCATCTTGTTTCTCCACAAGTCATCTATGTGAGATTCCAGAATTTCAGGGCGATAAGTTCTTAATTGGAACATTACATATTCTCTTTGCAGCCAGTAAGCACGCATCACTTCATGAGAAAGCACCGCGGCCAACATTTCTCCTGGTCTGCTCCGGGTTTCAGTGAAGGGCAGGCCTGGAAGCACCTTGGGAAACGAGGTAGAGCCAAGCTAACCCCGGAGAGCCGCTGAGCTTACGGAGAGTTGAGTGATTACGCAGGCATAGTCTTGAGTTTTATTTTCAGTGTGAGTACTGCTAACTAGTCTGTACAGTCACAGGCTTACTGGAGGGAGTGTATTCTACATCAGCTATATTCTGTCTTCCTTAGCAGCACTTAATGAGTCGACTAGAAAGCTGTTCCCAGCCAAGCCAATATCCTATGAGTTATAAATGACATTTCATGCTCATATGCAGATTTCCTGCACTGAAGTGAATTATTTACAAGATTGGGCTTATGGATTCCAACAATCAGCTGCCTGAGATTTACACCCACCCGTTCTCTCTGCTCTCTTGCCGGGAGACTGTGACGTTTCCCCCTGCCTTTTAACATCTGAAGCTTTCACGGGAGCTGCCCTTCCTGAGGCAGGTGCTCCCTCGCTTGAGATGGCAACTGGAAAGGCCATGCACCCCAGGAGCTGGAAGGTAAACTAAGGCTCTCCTTGAGTTGCTTCTCCCTGCCCTGGGAGGATGCTGTCTGCACGTAAATGCACAGGAGGAGCACCAGGAAGAATTTAAATTCTGGGGAGGCCTTCCTGCCCATTAACAGTGATTTTATTACCTTGGGTTTTAGCTAATTAGTTTAATAATTTCTTCCTGAATGTGTGAAAATCCAAATTTTCTCCTAAAGGAAGCTCTGTGTTCAGCAGTGTGCTCTGTCCTCTGTGGAACGGAAGAACCAACATGTCGTTTCTGCCTCCCAGAAACTCCAGGGGTTGAAAAGCCTCCCAACTTACAGCAAGGATGATGAAAATAGAAGTAAGAGTTCGCCAGACAAATCCACTAATGGAACAAAAAAAGCAGCACAGAAACCAAGTTAGGTACACAAGGGTCTCTAATCTATGATAAAATCAGCACTTAAAATTAGTGAAAAGAATGGTTTCTTAAATATGTTGAATGAGAACAACTGACTACACATTGGAAAAAGTAAAATGAAGATCCCTACCTTATATCATCAACAAAAATAAATATATGTTAAATCAAAGACCTAAATGTAAAAATAAAAACCAAAAGAATACTGGAAGAAAATATGGAGGAACATTTCCATAGCCTTGCAGTGAGAGTAAACAAAATGAAAGAAAGGTCAAAATGACATATTTGGTTACCAAATTTTATAAACTTTTCCCAGTAAAACCAGACTAAACAAAATTAAAACATAAGTGACAAACAAGGGAGGGAAAACATTTACAACTGACTATTAATATCCCATATTCAGAGAAATCCAACTCATTGAAAGAAAATGACAGACCATACCCTAAAGGAATAAAGAATACGTATAAGCAAAAAAGAAGTACGCATGGCAAATAAATCTGTGAAAAGATGCTCAACCTCAGTATTGATTAAAGGAATAAGGAAGTGAATAACAACAAAATCGTTTCTGCCAAATCTGACATATATTGTTAACATTGATTGCTGTCGAGGCTGTGAAAAAATAGGCAGCTTCATAATTGTTGGCAGGAACAACCAACGGCT
Source organism: Rhinopithecus bieti (assembly GCF_001698545.2). Classification (NCBI taxonomy): domain Eukaryota; kingdom Metazoa; phylum Chordata; class Mammalia; order Primates; family Cercopithecidae; genus Rhinopithecus; species Rhinopithecus bieti. The sequence goes on along the minus strand of NW_016841755.1, from coordinate 1,508,839 downwards.
ACAAGCATTTTGGGGGCAATTTGCAATTATCTAATGAAATATATTTGCATATCCTTTGGCCATGCCATTTCACTTTTATGGATCTAACAAAAAATCAAATAAAAACATTATAAAGGTATATGTACAGGAATTTTGATTGAGTACTGTAACAGTAAACATTGCCTGCAGCCTAATATCTACCAGTAAGAGATGCTTTCATGAATTATGATAAGTTCATAAAATGGAATGCCATCCTCTCATGAAAATCTGTAAACAACCAAATTTCCATCAATAGGGGAATGGTTAAATAAATTGTAGTGCCGCCATTAAGTTGAATGTTACATAGCTACTAAAGAGAATGAGACAGAGCTGTACGTAGGTGAAAAGATGTCTTTGCTACCTCAAGTGAATAACATTGTAGACAAATGATAGATACTATAGATGAACAAGCAGATGATTGATGGATGATTAGATGCATCCTATGTAACTTTTAGTTCAGTCTGTGTGTATCTACGGAAGGAAAGGACCCTCAGAGTTTTCAGTGGCGGTGATCTCCGTAAGTAAGGACGTTTGTTTTCTGTGCAGCTAGGAGCTTCACTATCATCTCACATGTTATTCCGCCTGGTGGTGTGAGCACACTCCCAGGCAAGTCGGGATGCTCATCTTCCCCAGGACCGCAGATGTTGTCACATGTCAGGGCCGTCCATTCTGGCATCAGCAGAGACTCCCAGCAGCAGAGACCTCTCCCTCTGGCTGGGAAGCCAGTCACTGGATCAGGCACCCATCAGCCCCACTCCTGCTCTGCAAACTCTCAGCCATCTCCACACAGAGAACTCAGAGAATCGTTCTGCCACTGCTGATCACTGCTTGGCTATGGGAAGCTCTGGGCAGCTGTTACATCCCCTCTGCCCTGAGATCCCTGCATCCACTGTCACTGCGGGCTCTTGGTGCTTCCACGGAGCCTTACCTGGGAAAGGGGTCTCTCTATGCCCAGATTCCCCAATCCTTTCTAGTGTTTTTGTTAGCTCCTCATGAGGTGTTCATGGTGCAGGAGAAGGATGACAAAGCTCAGTGTCTCTTCCGTTAGGGATCCACTAACAGAAGAGGGAGTATTTGTGCACTCCTCTCTCCCTATCTGACAGTCCCAGGGAATCTTGATCTTGTCAGGACTGGGTGCATGACTGCTAATGGTCAGCCATTCTTACAAACACATTTTATAAACTGAATATTTTGTGTTCTCTGAATTCTAGGCTCTCAGAATTCAAAATTCAAGATGAACTTTCCCCCCTTTTTTGCTGGTGTCACTCATCCCTGAGCGAGGAACACAAAATACCAAAGCCAATTATGTGGTACGTTCAAAGGGTCCGAAACCACCCAGGGTGAAGCATCAGGCCACCACGTTTGTGTTTGCCAAATGCCCACTCTTTCCGGTCCTCTTATTCTCTCTTCAAAAACAGACCCAAAACAACAGTAAGAAACATCCTCCATTCTCACTGAGAGCTGAGAATTTGGATGATGTGGATGAGCTGGAGGAGGTTTTCCATTCCTAACACAGAGAAGGCAAATGAATACATTCTCCTCAGCCACCGTAGTTCTCCAGAAAGCCCCTGGGCCTCAGTGGTAAGGCAGGGCTCTCTTCTCCTTGACCCATCTTTCCCCTCCCCGCAGTGCTCCTCCCTCTTCCCTCCTCTTCTGATGTGTGGAGTGGGTTCCTCTCAAGTAGGAACCCGGCAGGCACGTTGAGGCGTCTCTTCAGCAGTCAACGGGGCAGGGGTTATTTTTTATTCTTTAGGCAGTTCCAGTCCCTAGCACAGTGCCTGGCATGTAGTAAGTGCCCAATAAATAGAGGAGTAACTTTGCATTTACATGAAAATAGTTTTTGTGACCAAGGCATATTCTTTACATTTCCTTAGGGACAAAAAAATTTATTTTTCTCCTTTGATAATAAATTTTATTTCTATAATCAATAGTAACTTGAAACTCATCTTGGGAAACAACATGGATAGCCATGCTAGATAATGACTCTGTGTGTGTGTGTGTGTGTGTGTGTGTGTGTGTGAGAGAGAGAGAGAGAGAGAGAGAGAGAGAGAGAGAGAGAGAGGCTCCTAGGCATCACCATCCTAAGCAAGTACAAATCAGGAGTTTGTTTCTTTGCAAAATAAATAGTTGTTCTTTGTTTTTTCTTTTTGATATTGTTTTCTAAGGTAAATACTATGAAGGGCACAGCACCCATTTGAAAGCCTATATGTCATTTTTGATTAATTTATTAAACATATTTGAGGTGTCTACAATTTATTCATCCCTGTTCTAGGCAACGCAGATCACGTGTTGAAGTAGACAAGGTGTTTGCACTCATGAGACTTAGGAGAAGGAAGACATCCTAAGTCAAGCAAGGATGGCCTTTATACAGAGATCTTGAGACAAGAGGGACCAGTCATATTCTAGAGACTGGGACATAGAACCTGTTTGGTCTGGCTGGAATGAAAATTGCAAGGTGGGGGAAGTAGAGAAGAGAAGCAGGGGATGCTAAGAAATTGATTTGGAGGGAAGCAGATCATACCAGACCATGAATGGCCTTACGTGTCCTGTTTTATCCTGACAGCAATGGGAGTCATTAAAGGGTTTAAGTACAGGCATTGGATCTCTGCTCTGGAAAGAACAGTTCAGCAATAAAATGGGAGATCACTGAAGGAGGCAAGATTAGAGGCAGGATGATAATTACATGTCTTCTCCAGACACAAGCCAGAGACCACTGGTTCAGGTAGGTAATTTCACAGGAGATGATCAGAAGAAAATAAAAGCAGACAAAATCAAAGACATTTAGAATTCACAGTGGAAAGGCCTGGAGATGGACTGGGTTTAGTGTGGAGACAGAAAGGTTGGCAAGTGAGCATCTGGCATGGGCTAGGACTCTGGAGGCTCAAATGGGGAGTAAAGGAAGCGTCTCTCGGGGGAAGACTGTTGGATTCCACCTTAGGCTTTCTTCAGGAAGCATTCTTAGGATGACCAAGGGACACCCAAGTAGAGGGGCCCAGGAGCATCAGTGTGGAGGCCTGGAGCCTGGACCTCAGCAATTGCCAGCATGTTTTTGAGTGTCTTATAATCAGAACACAGGAAGTCCAAGAAGAGAAGAGGATGCATTTGTACCAAAAAGTTCACAGACAAAAGGCTATATAGAGACCCAAAGGTAAGATTGCAGTGGATTCAAATAAGAGTTCAGATTTGAATGAAAATACAGGCAAAGGGACATTCAAGGTACAACGAACAGCAATGAGACTGGGGGAGGCGAGGAGAATGAAAAACTGATACTGATCAGAGAAATCTATCAAGTCTTTTGCTAGGAGTGGGGGTTCTTTAAACGTACGGGTAGTCTTCCCGAGACTTGGCACTCAGAACCTGGCCTCTGGGACCCACATGCAAACCATCACTGTCATCAGGAGACTAGCTTTACTGTGACTCAAGGCACAGGGAGGCCAAGACATTTGGTCAACGTTTCATGTCAGAGCAACATGGAAGCCTGTGTGCCCAGTGCCCAGTGATGCTTCCAAACCTCATACCTCCCCAGATGATGGTCACCTCACTAAGATTGTTGCCCGATTCTCAGCAGCATCCAATGTCAGAATAGCATTCTTTCCACAAACCGGGAAGATTCTTCCAGAAAAAGCAGCAGGCAGCAAAATATTCTTAGTACTTGGTGGAGGGATTCCCTTTCTTTCAAAACCTAATTAAGGACTGGCAAATAGAAATCTTGCTCAGCTTAGGTTTTATATAGCAATTGATTGTTTTATTTAAGGGTCTGCTTTAAATTCACCAGTATTTTCTTCCTTCCTTTCTTTCCTTCTTTCTTTATTTTTAACAAAGTTGCCCACACGCAACTATTGTGAAAATTCAGAAGACAGAGATTAAGAACCTTTCTAAACCTTGTTTGTTTTCACATGTACTTGCCCTCTCTTGGAGAATTTGGGCCAGAGGTCAGAACAGTGTTGATCCTGGAAGCTCAGGAAGTTTTGGGGGACATTTGGAAGTTTAGATATTCTGGGGTCCATGTTCTATGCCAAGAACTAGTCCCTCAGTGTGTAGCAGCAGAACAAGTGTAATGATTTGATCTCTCATAGCCACTGTCACCTTCATCTATATATTTGCTGGTGATTTATTAATATCTGTTCTACCTGTCTCAGCCTGCAGGAGACCTTGTATTGCTGCATGCCTTCTATAGAGTAGAGAGAAATGAAGGGAGCAGATGGGATTATGACTTATTTTCCAACGTTGAATTTATAAAAAGATCTTTTGTCAGACATTGCACAGCAGTTTGTGGGATGAAATTAATCCTATGAATAAAATTGCTAACCTCACCTAAAATAGGTGCTTTATTTAAAGAAGGATCGATGAGGCTTGCTAAATATTATTTTTAGTGTTGATAAAAGCTTTTCATAATCTCAGGCTGCAAACATGGGCTGAATTGGCAGTTCTGGATGCCATGCCAGCGCGCTGGAGCTGGCTAACGATGTCACCCACAATGTCAGTGAGGCCAAGCGACCCCGAGCTGTCTCTAGGCCTCTGTCCCTCCTCTGCAATCTCAGGGTAGGAGAAATGTTTTTCTCAATGCGTGTGAATGTAACTTTGGACACATCTCACAGTCTCATTTTCCAAGGATCATCATTCGTGAGTTAGACAGCAAAACATTTAGCTGTGTCCACCATGTAACAAAAAACATTCCTGAGGCTGTCAGGCCAAACCCCTGAGCTCTTTGTTCATTGCCCAGTGGTCTCATGGCTTCTGGTTTTTCGGGGAATATTATGACTGGTCTACTATTTTGGTGCTGTTTCTTTTTGAAAAGGTTCACAAATAGAGTTTATTTCAGAGTTCACATGTACTCAACTTCTATCTATCATCCTTTATACAAGGCTAGTAAGGGCTTTGAGAAGTCAGTGCATCCTACATTACTGTGCTTGTGGCTTTTGGTGTCTCATTCTCAGAGAATTATTCCAGGGTTCCTAGCTATTCTGAACTCAAAATTCCTGTTGCCATCAAACAGTACTTGCTCCGGTGAGTATAATCCTCAGCCTCAAAACACTCCAAAATCTTGGAGAAAAAAATTAAAATTTAACGTGTGTTCATTAGATAAAAACAAATGGTCGACTTTATTGTAATATTTTGATTATATCCATCAAAACAAAGAAAATGCTTTTCCCTCCTTTGTCTCTTGTAGCTTTCTCCGTTTGAAGCCATCCAGGAACACAGCCGAAACACAATAAATGACACCACGTTTCTCTCTCATGGCCTTCACACCATGGATTTCCCATTCTCAGGATAAAAAGAAATTAAGAGGAAATCAGATTGTGTAAAGATAGCAGATTAATGCTCACTTTTTAAAAGGAGCTCCACAGACAGAATGAAGAACGTGTAACTTTTTGCAATGATAATGTCTGCTTTGCTCTTGAGAGGCACTCTTCCTTTTTCTGCTCAGGAATATTCCGGAGGAGAGTTGCAGATGCCACCCAACCCTGCAAAATCTGCCCTGCGAGTCGAAACAGATCCAGCAGTGCAAAGAACTTCTTCATTAGGACATCAAGCCTGTAGTCATATTTTCAATTGCTGCTGGAACTTTTGCCTTGCAAGTGCTTTCACTTATTTCGGGACCACCTAAGGCTCTGTGTGGTACACAGCAACACAGTTTGAGACATTTCTGTGATGTTCTGTACATTATATAGTTGCTAACAACCTGTCAAAGTCATCCTGACACCAAACTGAGAAGCTGATGGTTTGGGTAACGTATTAGAGGAGATGAAAAAAACGACAGTCCTCATTACTGTAATAAAACCAGCAGAGACACACTGAGAATCAATTACTGATTGTGACCTAATGAACTAACCCTCAGTCAAGTAGAAAACTGCACCAAGCCTCTTACATTATCAGATGATTTAGGATGGAGCACTGTCTGAAGACGGGCAACAAGTTGAGGCAGATGAGTTTTCTTATATTGTGGCTGACTTAATTACCTTGTTCCTGAGTGCAGAGATCAAATTGAGCAACTTGAGGTGCTAAAGCTCTGTGCCAGCTGGAAATGAAAAGGAAATAATTAACACCAACAAGAGCTACGTCTAAGGTTGTGGCACCTCCTGACAGAAGCAAGGAGACTCAAAGTTAAGGCAGCTCCAAAGTCCTTGACGAGGTAAGCCCTGCTCTGCCCGCCTGGCTGAATTCGTCCAGGTTGCCTGTGGCAGCTGTGCACTGAAGAGTCCGACTGGGGAGCCAGGGATTCAGAACTCACAGCGCAGCCCGGCAACCAAAGGGCAAATCCACCTGAGGACCGGAGTGCAGATGGCTGGGCTCCCTGGAACAAAGTGGAGGAATGACAGAGGTGTAACTCATTCCACAACCTCCATCTGTGTGTTGCAGAGAAAAACACTATAATGGAGACTATTCTTACACAGACACAGACACACACACACACACACACTGAGTTCTTGTCACCAATGGAACAGTCTGCCTTTGTCTTTCATCTCCCACAATCATGTCCAGATTCCATTGCCCTGCATCACACATGGAGCCAGTGAGGTCAACAATGAATGGATGGTGTTCATAAAGAAACCAGCCTACGGAAGGGGACCTGTTACCATTCTTTGAATTAAGTTCTTGGAAGCCATTTTTCATCTCATTTGTCACTGTATTATTATTCTCTTCACACATGCAGAGGTGGCAAGGCAACAAACCAAAACATGGCAGGCTCCTTCACTGCCAGGCTCCTACACTGCCAGTGTATTAAGGGGTACACTGGCCCCCAATGACATGGAAGCACAGGAGGACACGCCCGGGCTGCATCTGCACTACCTGCACTTCCCGACAGGCATTTGGAGAGGAGAGACTCAGCTCAGTCAACACAAAGCTCTGTGAAGCCAGCTTGAGTGCTTCCCACAAGGGTTGAGTGGGATTAATCTCCCCACATCACTGATAAATCAGTCCCACCAGCACTACATGTGGCATCATCAGACCACAAGGACACACTTCATGAAGGGGCTTCTCAGTACTGAGTCATCACTCGAAGACCTGACACACAAATGAGTCACAGCTGGGAGACTGTTTGGAGAAATGGGCATTTGAGAAACGGGCTGTGTAGGCTGTATCCCCTCCACAGGAAGTTGGCAAACCAGGGCGAGGCAAGGATGCCCCCACTACAGCCACACACTACAAATCAGGGGCAAGGATGCTTAACTCTGCCCAACTTTAGATGAGTTTTAAAAAGCAGCACTTCTCAGAAATCACCTAGTTAAATGCAGATTCTGATTCATAGTTCTGGGTGAGGCCAGAGATTGTGCAATTCTAACAAATCTGCGACAAAGCCGTTGGCCTTGCCTGTCTTTGAACTGTCCTGGGAGCATCAAGGCCTTAAAGTTTCTGTTCCTTCCCTCCGGGTCCTTATCCTGTTAGGCAGACATACTAGACATTCTAACTACATCCTATCAGCACAATCGTAAGTCCTATGAGCAACTTACCACTCCAAAGGAGGTAGATGGAGCCAAGTGCTCCAGTAAGTTTCTGGAGCACCAGGCCCTTTGGCCAGTCCAGTCTTCACGGCCTACTTTTGGGAGCATGGCCTTCGGGGATCTCACACAAGCAAGCCAAGAGGTGGTAAGGAGCAGAGCAGAATTCCCCAGGGGCTGGAGGGTGGGTTCGGGCCTGTGTACCCTGCGCTGACCATAAGACTCCTGGAGTTAGTTGAGCCTGACCTGAGAGCAAGGTACAGTCACAGGGAGTAATTTTCAAATCAACGAATTGTATACAGACCGTGAGGCAACTGCTTGTCCAGATGCCTTGCATAGTCCACTGATGGAAGCATTCACTAGGCTCCTTGCAGAACTGAGGACTGCAAAAAAGAATTACACAACATCCGGAAACTTGATAAAGAGTGAAGAGAGATTTGGCACAGGCGTCTTCCTAACTAACCTGAGTCTTTGTTGAATGAGAACACGGTGCCTGGTGCGGCCACTGCTGCCGCCAGGGACGCCAGGCTGAGCCATCATTCAGTGCTCCTCTGCAGCATACTGCCCTGCCCTCCTGAAAGCTGCGTGATTCATTGGATTTAATATTGTCCTGAGTCTCACTCCAGGGAATTCTGCAGGAATGTTGTTCAAAAAAAAAAAAAAAAGCACAGCCATTTAAAACACAGTCTGTAGGCTCCATTCTATAAAATAGGTTATTAACTTACAGTGATGGCAGCCAATAGTTCAATTGCTATAAGGTCACAGGGTATTCAACGGGAAGGGCCACATTTTAGAGAGTTTTACCCTGACTCCCCGCTGATATGCAGGCTTTACCAGGATTAGTGTTAAAATCCTCACTGTGAAATGCAAGGCCCAGAAAGAAAGCCGCATCCTGCTCGCCTCGCCTCTGGACCAATGCGGGACCTGTAAATACTCCTCCCCTTGGCTGCTCTCAAGTCCCTTTATGATGAGGCTGGCTTGTAGCTGTGAAGGAGTCGCGCGGGGACTCTCTCCACCTCCTCCAAAGACTATATAATAGCCCATGCAGACATTTCCTGATGTTTAAAATCTCTCCAATTTTCCTCCTCTGCTCCTGCATTTTTAATCTCTGGAATGCCTGTGACTGGACACATGTGCCCACTCCTCCCCACCCCCATCCACCAACATGAAAAGAAGATTCTGTCTGGGTTTGGGTCTGCTCTTTTCTGGATACCTACGAGAAGTTCATCGGGTACTCTCTCCCACTTGCCAAGCTGAATTAGGCCCCCAGAGGGTTTCCCTCCCACATTGCCTTCCCGCATCATGAGGGAGGCTGCTGCTGTCTGAAACATAATAACCGTTTCTTAAAATTCCTTTCCAATCACACCTAAACTTTGACAAGTATTTGCAGCTTCTATCTCCTTTGAATTTAAGGAGGATGACAAATCTGAGCACAGAACGAACAATATCTCCACCTAATGACTTCAAGGACAATTTTCAGGACTTGACTTCCAAGGCCTTACTGACTTCCGGAACTTGACTTCCGCAGCCTGACTGACTTCCGGAGCCTGACTCGGAAGGCCTTGGTAATTTTGAACCAGAGCTTTGTCAGGAATCTGCAGGCTTGGTGTCTGAGCCCCTCACAGTCAAGCCCCATCCACACACTGGACATCAGAGCTCTGCCCCATGGACAGTGCAGATAATGTTTAATTGAAAACAAAAGTGTCTTTTTGGAAGGCCTGCCCCCCATCCCCCGCCACCCCACACACCTGAAGGCTTCAGAGCGTGCAGGCCTGAGCCTCACTGCCTTCTCCCTCGGATGTTCCCTGAAGCCCCTCCAATCTCCTGACACAGGCACCTTCTCCATCCCTGCTGCCTGCTGCTCTCACTGAGGGAGGCTGCTGTCCCTGCACTCGGAGCTCAGCTTCGCGGTTGAGATTCACACTAACTCGCCTCAAAGAAGCTACCAGCAGGGAAACATCTCCTCAGGGCGTGTCTGCTCCCAAACAGACACCACTTGGAAAAGATCACTTTTGCTGTTTATCTTCTATTTGCCACAGTAGTATACGAAAATAGAGTATTTGCAAGAAATTAAGAAGAACAACAAAACTGAAGCTCCCTGATGATCCCACCCTTGAGATAAACAGATTAACATTTTGTAGGATTGCTTTTCAGTCTTGTCAGTCCCATTTCAAAAACAGCACAGCATACGGTATGATACCTCTTGAAAGTTGTCAACCATGAGCTTTACACCAAACTTGGAAATGAATATTCTGCCTTTTCTGCTTACGGCCTGGGTACATTTCCCACCTCTCCCTTTCCTCCCTTTCCTACCCCTCCGAGTGTTCTTGGAGGAAACTATGGTGTACCCACAAGGCCATTCTGGGGATATGTTTAAAACTCCTCCTTCATAGAAATAGCCAAAGCGTGAAAGTATAGATCAGCTGTCCAGTGTTCAAAAAAAATCAACCATGCGGGGTTCAGGCTGGCCTTCCCACCAGCCAAATGAGCAGAAGGGCTCAATGCTCTGCAGATTTGGGGACGTGCCCTGACATGTGAAAGACTTGTCATCTGAAAATCACTGGGGGCCATAGGGGCCTCCCCTAAGGTCCTCAGAGGACTTCCTTCATCCACACACAGCCGGGCAACCCCAAAAGATGCTGTGTCCTGGGCAACATGTGAGCCCCTCTTTTTGAGGGCTCAAAAAAGACCATGTGCCCCTCAGAGCACCTGGCCTTCCCGTTCACAGCAGGTAGCTGATGTCGCTGTTGGTCTGTACTTGGAGGTTAGTTGATGCTTGTCTGTCTTCCCCTATGAGATTTTAAACTTCACAAGAATAGTGATTTTGCCACTTACGCTCAGAATTTTATTTCTAGTGCCTGAAACAGGTTCGCAACAAATATTTGGTGAGTAGATGAAGAAATAACAAGTGGGTGAGTAAAAACGGTGGATTTTCCAAGGCTAACATGACCAGTGGCCAGCCCAACCAAGGTCATTCCCCTCATAAGCTGTCACACCTCCTTTACTCCCAACCCTCCACCTCTACACCTTACCTACCATGTGTGACTCTGTTAGTCACCCGCCAGGAAGGCAAAACTGAGACAACTAAAGTGAATACAAGTGCACACGTCTTCCTGTTAGGGTCCTGACAGTTTATGATGAAAAAAAAAAAAAAAAAAAAGCAATGCTGGAAGCATCTAGCTAGGATCCCGATGATTTGAGAGAAACCACAAAATTTGGCTAATAAGGGATTGTCCAAATTTGATGGCCCTTCAAAGACACTTCCTAAATCCTACCTCACATTACCTATCATTCTTAGTAGAAGCTATAATTCCCCACTTTCCACAAAGTAATACAGACTACCAGATAAGGAGTTTGTGGAATTTCCCTATGCCCACCCAACCTATCTTTGCACTTCTGTTAGAGAAAAAGATATGCCTCTACTTCTCCAAATCTGACCAGGCTACTTTTGACTCTTTCAGTCTCTCTCCCCACAACCTTTCCCCACACATGCACACACATAGACACACACATATACCTTTAATCTTTCCGTTTCATTTGTCTTCTTCCCTCCCATCTGTAAACATGCTCAAAACTCTTCTTAAAAATAAAACATAAGTGACCCAAATCATAAAACTACTTCTCTTCTCCAACTCTCTCTCAGGATAAGGACCATCTTTATTTCTCACTTGTAGAAAGAAAACTATATGCAAAGAAATGGAAACCCATTTTCCCCTATCACAAATCAATTTCTGCTAACACCACTGCTGAGATAGCTCTCTACTAAGTAATCAGTAATTCCCTAGTTGCCAAATCCAAGGATATGCACGCTAAACAATCTGTTTATAGCATTTGATATTGCTAACAATCCCTTACTTCTTGAAGCATTTTTCCCTTAGCTTCCAGGATATCAGTATCTTCTGACTTTCTTCCAGTTTTTCTGAATATTTCACTTCAATCTCTTGGGGATGGATTCTCCTCATCCACCCACTCCTGAAATCTTGGCGTTTTACCATGAAATAAAGGGGTTCTATTCTGGTCTTTTGTTCTGAAGCTACATCCTTTCCTTGTGTTGACACATTAATTCCTTTGGCTTTAATTACTGTTTCTAGATTTTAATAACTTTGAAATATGTGTCTCCGGTTCTGACTTCATTTCAAAGTGTCAGAACCTTAGGTCCGGCTGCCTCTGGAGGCCTGCACTGAGTTTGGAGCTAGCATGAGCCAAAACTTGACATTGCTTTTCAAGCTCCTGTTCCTCCTCCTCTCTGAGAATGTGTCATCCTGTTTCCAAGCTTTGGATTTCCCTTAATTCCATGGTGTTCTGTCTTTGTGATTAGTTGATCACAAGTCACCTCAATTCTACTTTGGAAATGTCTCACAAGCCTCACCATTTCTCCTTCACCCCTACTACAATTGTCTTAGATCACAATCCTTACCAATTTCTTTGTTTCATTTCATTTTTCTAACTGCAAACATAATTCATTTTCAATAGAAAAAAATCAATACATAGAAATTTCAAAGATGGCAGCAAAAATTTCTCATAATCTTCAGAATTAACTAATATTAAAATGTAGATAAATACTAGAAGTTACTGTCAAACAAGCACACAGTTTTGTTAGCTATAGTGTTCCCAGGATGCTTTTTCTGATAATTTTATATTGTCCTACATCAGTTTTACTGGATACATGATGTACCATTTTCTAATTACAGTATTATTCAGTTAAACAATCCCTTAGCATTTGATATATATCAGTGAGGATCAAAACAGGAAAAAATAAAACCACTCTACTATTTAAAACACAGGAAATTTAATGTAAGGAATTGGTTACAAAGGTGAGTAAAGGACTGGGAAGACATTTGGGGGATGATGAAGCAACTCGGGAATAGTAACAGCGAGAAGACTCACCACCCTACTCATACGGTTAAGCATAGGTGTACCATGTTGTCTGTTTTATTATTTCCATTGCTCATCTCTTCTGGTGCCTCTGTTCTTCCTTCTCTTCCTTGTGTTGGGTTAATAAAATATTTTTAGTATTGCATTTTAATCTTTCCATGGGCGTTTTAGCTATCCCTCTTGCATTATTTTTTAGAGGTTGCTCCAGGGATTACAAGGGCACCTTTAACTTATCACCGTCTAAGTAGAGGTGACGTTGTACTGCTGCAAGTAAAACATTGGAAGCTCACAGCAATATAATTACATTTATTGCCTATTCATCCTTTGTGCTATTGTTTCCACAAATATCCATCGGTCTGTATTGTAAGTACCACAATACAATGGTAGAATTTTTACTTTAAGTATCATATGCCTTACAGAAATTAAGAAATGTGTATATATAGCATATATGTGTACATATATGTACATGTATGTATCTTAAATGTGCATTGCATATATTTTACCCACACTTACCATTTCTTACACTCTTCCTTTCTTCCCGAAAATCTGAGTTCTCATCTTTTGCCATTTACTTCAGCATAAAGAATGATCTTCCTTGTAATGCAAATCTGTTGATAGCAAATTCTCTTAGTTTTCATTTATCTGAAATATCTTCATTTCATCTTCATCTTGACAGGTAGCTTTGCTAGATATACCATTCTGGTTAGCAGATTTTTTTTTCTACCAATGTTAAGAAGTCATTCTATTGTCCTCTAGCCTCCTTGCTTCTAATGAACAGTCAGCTGCCATTCGGATCATTGTTCCCCAGTATGTAACACCTCGTTTTTCTCTGGATGCTTTCCACATTTCCCCTTTAACTTTATGTTTCAGGAGTTTGCCTGTTGCGTGGCTGTATAATTTCATGCCTGTCTGCTTCTGCTTCTGCTTCTGCTGGGATTTCTACTAGAAATGACCTGTCTCTCAACCCATTATCAACTTACCAATATCCTACCCGGGCACTAAAGACCAGTTCAAAGGTCTCCTTCTCTGTGATATCTCCCCACAAAACCCCTGACAGTGTAATAGTTACTTCTCTCCTCCCCCAACACTTTGCCTTTTCTCTTTATTATAGCACATGAAACATATCATTGTAATTATATTTTTGCATATTGCCTTCCATTTGACTTTTCTCAGTGACAAGGCTTCTCTCTTATTCTCTTTGCAGTCCTTGTACCTATCACAATGCCAAGGGCATCATAGATGTTCAATGAATGTTTACAGGCTGATTGGGTGAATAAATAAAAAATTGAATTCATCAAAGACAATAAGCTAGTGTTTCTAGGGCCCTTTGTAAAGAGAAATCAAATGATATTTACCCTCAAGTTTAACCTGATGATGAGTAACACTGTTTAGGTTTTGATTGAGGACATATAGATTCCTGAGAATCCTTCAGGGAAAAGCTCTCAGGTTTCTGAATGGAGGCCAAGAATGAATTTTAAATCTGAGACAAGTGAATAAAAGTAAAAGCAGTGCTTTTTTATTAGATGTTACCTTCCCAGTCATTATGAAATCATTTTGTATTCATTGTGATAACACCAATTATTAATGCACTCATTTGGCATTCATATGACTCTCTTATGCATTTCCATAGGAATTCTCTTGTAATTAACTGTTAGTTTATGTTAATAGTAATAGATATTTAAAATAATATGCTACCAAATAGGGTCACCAACAGAAAAGGGATCAATGTATTCAAACATGAGAGACTTGAGGGCAATCCCTTTCAGTGTGAAAAGTTCTTGAGATGCTACAATGGAATTTGAGAAACCGTAGAAACTCAACTTAGCCCAAGATGGGACCCTAGGAGTCTTGACTATCTCTCTTTTCAAGAATGTGATTTGAATTTAAAACAAAACTGTGACAACCTGGCATTTGATTCAGCATTTTTCTTTCAGTTTATAGGCAGATCAACTATGTCCTAAATTATCTATCTCTTATTTGCTTCATTTACAACCTGTATTTTTCTATTAGATACCAAATCTTGTTTTCCTAAATGACTGTTCTAGAAAAGAGATTTGGAGGCAATATCAAGATAAAATGTACATTCATCCTCAGATCAAAGAAATGCTGGGCCTACGAAGAACAGTAGCTTGTGAAAGATGAGTTACTAAGCTTCACCTTTAAACAGAGCCATTCGAAATACAAAATGAAGATCATAATCTGAGCTCATGGGTTCATTAGGCTTGGGCGCACTTAGTGAGTTGCTAAGGGCGGTGGGGCTTGTGTCCCCCAGCATATGCACAGCTTCCTTTCCAAGTGTGGCCCTTGTCATTATAAACACTGAAATCACAGGCTTTGGTCTAACAGATGCCAGCTTTAAATCATCTGCCTTAAGCCCCAGCTTTGGTACCTGAGGTTCTCGAATGTGATGTCCTCCTTTCATGAACACCAAGAGGAAGAAATCCCCAGTTAAAGGAATTCTGGAATCATGTGGCCATCTGAGTCGTAGGGGCCATTGGGAGTTTCAACCACTGAGGCCTTGGTGGTTTCTTTAGAGCATCCTGGACTTTGCGCCCTACAAACCCCCACTGACTTTGGAATAAAGTTAGATACATAGTCCCCATGTCTCTCCTAAGACCACTAGAGCCACCCCATCCCTAAAAAATGCCTCCTGTCAGCATAAGGATGCCTTATAAGTGTACAGGCAGTGACATTAGTTCCTTAAAAACTGCTTCACCTTGCAGCCCACAGTCAGATGTGAAAGGGAGATACGTACAGCGGAGGGAATACATTGATCCCCACATCACAGGATTGGACAACCCATTGATTTCTGGGCCTGAGAGAGTTGTGTTCGTTTGGTGTGGAAGAGGTGAAGAAACATTTGAACACTACATGGGAGAGGGAGAGAATAGCCCCCGATAGGTCAAGAGCAAAAGAAGCCCAAAGTGACACACCAAGGGCAGACCTTGACCTGCTCAAATGCTGCTTTGTGCAGCTGGGATCTCCTCGCTGCCCCTTCTCCAGGGTGACAGCTGTCAGGACAGCTGTGGCAGGTGGAGGGCACCCTGATGGCTCTGCAATGAGGAGTTGCTGCCAAAGGAGGGTAGCAGCAACTGTGGCAGATTTCCCAGGCAGGAAGCACAGGCACAGCACCATATTTCTAGGAAAATGAGTGTGGCCTGTGTCTGACAAGGGCAGGTGGGCTTGTGATGAACAGAACTGGATTGAAGGAATTGGGGCTGTCGATGCTTGTGCAACCTCAACACACACAATCACTGCTGGCTCACTCCCAATGTCTCCCTTTCCACCTTAGAGGTAAACCTGCATCTCTCCCCTTTCAGAGTCCTCCTCCTGGATGGAATCTACTGGTCAGCGTGAATCCACATCAGCACCTAAAATCCTAGAATGTCAAAGCTAGACAGGCCCTCACAATGGTCTCATCCAACCATTGGATTTTACTGATGCAAAAACTAAGCTACCGAGAGAGAAATACAGGTGGCTGGGGCCACGCTCACCGACACTTACCCAGTCTGGCTCTGTAGGCAGCATTCAACGTGCATCCTCTCCCCAGCGAAGCTGCTATGCCTCGAGTCCCAGGCATTTTCCAAATGGTTAAATGAGAAGACTATTGCCTGTCATACTTATCCTGAGACAAGGAGGCAGTGAGCTTTGGAAAGCACTTCAGGGCTGTAGCATGCCCACCAGGAAAGGATGATTCCATCTTACCCCCACCCCGCCTGGCACCTTGCTCCATCCTCATGTGCATTACAAGATGCCATCCATGAACCTCAAATCATCTTTATTTCCCACTTACTCTATAATCCAGCCACTGCTCAGAGCTCCTCTCCATGGTCTCCTTCCTGTAAGCAGGAGAGAGTACTGGGTCCACTCTGACCATGGACACCAAAACCATGACTGCAGCAGCAGCAGCAGCAAAAGGGATGGAATGGAATTCTACCCAGTGTTTGCCCCTTTAAAATCCAGGCAGCAAGAAAGCTCCACACACTCTCTGCCTTAATCATTAAAGAGCCTCATCTTGCCTCTACCGTACCATGTCTATAAAAACCATAAAGTAGAAATCTTTAATTACTCATAAAGGTCAGGCTTCAAACTGTATATTTAATCTGGATTTAAAGAAATATATTCTGTGAAGAGTGATGCTGTGATGTCTAAACACCTGCTGCTTCCATGTTTCAAGACACACAGGCACTCACAGGCACAGACACAAATAAACCAACTATGCTTAGCACCGGCTACCTTTCTGCTGAGAACCTTCTTTTAGAAATTAAGTATTTCAGCACCTGTCATAAGACAGGTGATTCTTCCACAGTAGAGAGAAATAACAGTAGCATAAAAGAGGCTATTTTCACTTACCTTGATTACTAATTTGGGAAATGGGGGCTATTGAGGTTAAAATTTCTCAGGACACCTACCTCCTTGACTTTCTTCTTTTCTTCTCTCTCTCTCTACTCCAACCTCTCTCTTCCTTTACTTTCAGACAGGAGCCTTTCTGGCTCAGGAGGTGGAAGGCAGTGGCCAGCAGCAGTGGATGCCCCCTGCGAGAATGGCAGGTGGGTGAAGAAGCAGTAGACAGGGTGGGAGACTAGCCCCATGCAGAAGATAAGTACAGATGTCAACGTTTCTTGTGTGTGTAAACATCATAGAAGCCTGTGTCCTGACTGTTGGAGAAAGAAGGTACAGACATGAAAAGAGAGAGAGCTATAAGAGACCTGTGTTGTTAGATTCAAATTAGAGTTATTGATGTACATTCATGATAGATAGATAGATAGATAGATAGATAGATAGATAGATAGATAGGCCAATGGTGGATGAAGAGGGGGGAGAGAGAGAGAGAGCGGAAGGGAGGGGACAGGTGGATGGATGGATAGGTAGATATAGGATATACAGGTAGATATAGGAAGAAATAGAAATGTAAGTATGTATACATCTATATTGTACATATGCATATTTATTCATACTTATAGACAGACATTTTCTAGCCTTAAAGGTCTGAGCAGCAACACTATAAGTACCAATGAGCACATCTGCTGCCCAGTTCTTGATTTCTCAATATGACTTTCTGCTAAAACAACAAAGATTCCTTGAAGCAATGGCTAATATCAAACCAGGGTAGGAAAACGTAAGATAAGCTTAGAACTGATTTTTGTGGAAGGAAGAAATAAATTGACCAAAGAATGATAAGGACATGCCAAAGAGATGTAGCAGTAAGCTTGAAGTGTTACTGCTTGGCCAAGGCTTGGACAATTTGAGAGTCAAAATAAATAATGATAGTAAGCAGGCTGTAACCCAGTGGATAAAATAGTCATCATGGTGTTGATAAGGATATAAATACATGAATGAATAAGTGGAGAAGAGATAAATCTCTTCCTAGTAATGAAAAACCAACTAATAAATGTAGTAATAATGATGTAATTTTTAAATTGTCATTTGGCAGCCATCACAATGATAATCAATTCAGGTGAGAACCATTCTGGATGCTAAAACTGGGATGTGGAGGTTGGTCGAAGAAAAGCTTTTGCAGGCTCTCAAAGCATCTCCCCACAAAACACTTGGCAATTTTTTGAGGAAGACAAAGTTACTTTTCAGTGGAAAAACTTGGCAAATGTGACTTTACCAGCAGTGGGACGAGTCTGCAGCCTGTCCACCTGAGAGGATACACTCAAAGACACAGCACCCCCTTCCCTGACATTCCAGCCAAAGGTGCACAGCCTGGGTCTGCTTCTATGGAAACATCAGACACATCCAAATTGAGGGACAATCTACAAAAATAGCAGGCCTACCCTGTTCCAAAGTATCCAAGTCATGAACATTGAGGAAACCATTACAGATTGCAGGACACTAGAGACAGAATGACTGGGTGCAGCCTGGGACCCTGGCCTGGGTCCATTGGGCATCAGTGGGACAGTTGGTAAATTTGGAAGGAGTGTCTGAGAAATGGGTCCAGGGCTGTTGTTTGTACTATTCCTGCAACTTTTCTGTAAGTTTAAATTGTCAAAAAATAATAATAATGAACAATTCCTGCCACACTGGCTGAAGAATCTAGGAAGAGACTAGTGCAGCAAGAATTGTCCCAATAGCTATGTCCTTTCCCAGTGAGCTTAGTTCTGCAGTAATGATTTCCCACAAGTATTTTGCTGTGAAAGAAAATATAATGAAGGGTACTTGGAATTGATGCACTAATATCTAGGCCAACAGTTCTTCCTTTTACTAACAAAAAGGAGCTGAAATAGCAGTTTGAGGCTGACAATAAGTATGTAATTTTTGCTTTGCTGCTGACTTCCCATTTGTCACTAGACACAAAGGAAGGCACTCTCCTTCTCAACAAACATCAATGGCTCCCATTTGCCTATAGAATAAAGTCCAAACTGTCTAACCCAGAATTTGAGGCCCTTGACCTTCCATTATAGGTCAAACTCCTGCCACAATTTATATACAGTATATTTTTACAAAATTCTGGTCCCCCAGTTCCTTCTTCAAAGCTTTCTCCAGTATTGTTATTATAACTATTGGCATTCCATCTCTTCCCCTCACCCACAACACATTGCCTCCATTTCTATTACAGCATCTACTTGATTCTTTCCTTTCATATAGCTACTTGTTTACTTGTCTGTCCCACTCACTAGATTTCATGCCCTGAAGGATTTGTTATTTAGGAAATGATTTCATGGGCCCATGTCCTCTTATTCGACGTGAAAAGATATATTCAGTAGCAATTTATTGAGTATCTACTATATCCTGAGAAACACCCAATATCATTCTCAAGATATAGTAGATATTCAAATTATAGCTGAATGCATCTTTCCATATCGAATAGCTTCCAGATAAAACTACCTTGGTCAAATGCTCAAGAAGTTTACTTTTGAAACAGAGGGAGGTTTTCTGACACACACACACACACACACACACACACACACACACACACACACACGCTGAGTGAGGGTCACACAAACTACATAGATAAACTTTTCACTTGAGTAGACAAATAGATGGAAATAGACAAATAAATGGTCAAATGACTAATAGCATCCATCACTGGTTTTAATGTTTATGGAGCACAAAATATTGAGAAAAGTATCCATTCCCATATACTCTAATGTAGTTATTTCTGTGTACTTTCCAGACTTACTGCTAGGAACAAAGGAAGAGGGAGTTAAGAGAAGCGAACTTGGCCTTCTGTCCAAACTGAATCACTGATCACATCTGGCCTCACTAGAACACCTTTACTGGTTTCAATTCAATCCTCCAATATGTAAGGTACAATGAAGACAGAGTAGTCCAAGAATAACTGACTTGAAGTGTGTTTACAAGTATTTTGGTAGCTGATGGAGGGATGAAGTCATCCAAAGAAAGAATTTTAGCTTTTCTCCTTTTTCTTCGAAAATAAATACAGTATTTGAAAATGCCAGTACAGTACCATGAGATATTTCAGTTAAAACAGCCTTGGAAATACAGAACCTACTCATCCAAGAAGAAAAACATTCCTTTTACTGTGCAAGTAGAATGCATTCCTCTTCTCCTCCATTTCACAACTTACATGAGAAGAGGGGAGAGCCTTCTGCGTTGGTTGAGAAATGTCTTATCCTCAGGCCCCTCCAGGGCAATGACTGCTGAGGTGGGTATGTCCTCTCCGAAAGGGTTGGCTCCTTCAGGAACTAAAGATAGGTGACAGGAACACAGAACACTCAAGCGTGGTCTTAAACCTCACTCTATGGCAGATGGCATCTTTTAAAAATACAGGTTTCTAAAAGGTTTGTTTTGGATTGGGATAGAGTTTACATCAGCATTATCTATGCAAAATGGATTTCCTACCCAAATAAACAGCATAAGTAGTACTTATTTAAAGGGGGTTTCACTAATTAAGATTTTTGGGTTTTTTTTCGAGATGGAGTCTCACTCTGTCACCCAGGCTGGAGTGCAGTGGCGCACTCTCCTCTCACTGCAGCCTCCGCCTCCCAGGTTCAAGGGATTCCTGCCTCAGCTTCCTGAGTAGCTGGGATTACAGGCGCACTCCACCACGTCTGGCTAATTTTTGCATATTTACTAGAGACAGGGTTTCACCATGTTGACCAGGTTAGTCTCGAACTCCTGACCTCAAGCGATCTGCCTGCCTCGGCCTCCCAAAAGTGCTGGGATTACAGGCATGAGCCACAGTGCCCGGTCAATTAAGATGTTTTTTAAAACTATTTTAAGCATTCAGAAATAATGATTTTTCGTGCAGCAAATTCTGAAATTGAGCATTAGGGAAAGCAAGCAAATGAATTCTCTGTGAAATCTCAGCACTGCACAGGCAAGGCTCTCCAGGTCACACGGCAGCAGCCTCCTTCAAGGTGTACTCTCAAAGGTAACAAACCTGTGTTTCCTCTAAGACCTTGCTACTCAGAGGTGGTCTGCAGATCAGCACCAGTAGCATCGCCTGGGAGTTGGTTGAAACAGGAAGCCCCGGACCCACTAATCATGTAATTGATGAGCACTTGAAAGTTTGAGAGGCATTGCTGTCTTCTGAGTGAGAGGGGTTTTGCTCCACTCATTTTTAAATAAGAAAAGTTTGTGATCTATACATGATTTAAAAGGTTCTTCCCAGGATAATTGAACACAATTTAGAAGGGCAGGAAATCTCATCTTGTCCCATCACAAATTCTCTTGGACCAATTAAAGATTCATTAAACCCCTTGATCATTCTTACTGCTTCCACAAATGGATGTTGAGAGCCTGTTCAAATATTCGAGAGGGTTTGGCCCCCAGCACACCTCTGCTCCTTTCCTGTGGAAGATGTTGTTCTTCAGAAGAGCCAGCTAATACTCATGTGGAAAGACAGGGAAGGGAAGCTCCCTGTGCAGTCAGGATGGCCAAATTGACCCAAGCAATCAACAGGTGCCAACTCACTCTCACACCCCAGTTCAGGTTTGCTCAGTAGTTGACATCGTCAAAGAATCTCGACATAAAACCATTAGTATACAATCGCCTTGGTCACATTGCAACAGTCCTCTTTTTTTTTTTTTTTTTTTTTTTTTTTTTTTTTTTTTTTTTTTTTTTTTTTTTT